>NC_058093.1:143910000-144230000 GCF_020171115.1 Neogale vison | reverse complement strand
AGAATATCTGGAATCTATGATTTTGTACTGAAAAATCCACTTAGTGTAAAATCCCAAGTGAGGGACAAGATTTTTTAAGGAGATCAATGGGAATATTAAGAAAATATATAAATATTAGGTGGACTACACTTTGAGCTCATTAAAAAGGACTTGTAAAAAAAAAAAAAAAAGACTTGTAGTTAACTGAAATTCATCACTGAAAACAAGTTTTGAAGAGTTCTACTTGAAAAATAACTTCTTGCAGCTTTAGCGAATAGCAGATCATTAAAGGACTTATGCAAAAGATGGGAATGAATTTCAACCCAATACTTACAGAAGAGCTCTATCCAAACTAAGGCAGCTACTCTGTGAAACTGTCTCCTTTACATCCAGCCTGGCACTAGCTGTGTACACATCCTTGCGAGAATTGTGGAAATAGTCACACAAATTATTTTCTGTAGGGTTTAATTCTCTTCCTGACCTCTAGGTCTATAATGACAGGGACTTCCCTTGCTCTATCTTCAGTCTGCAATAATGCCTAAGCATGGAATGTGCTAAAAAAATTTCTGTGGGATAAATGATTGCATAAAATGTCTATTATACATAAAACTTCGGCTATGCAGACCTTACTCTTCAAGTCTCATTTTCTGCTTTAAACTTACGGGTTCTAAATAGGTGGAAAATATAATTTAATGCAGTCTACAATATCCATCTCAATTTTATTATGAAAAGAATAGTCATCTGTATTATCTGCTTTGAGATTACCAATGCAAGAGAAACAGTCCCAAGACTTCCTCCATCTATTACTATTTAACACATATACTTATAGGTATCTGGCCAGTGTCTTTGTCTGAGTCACACAGACAGCCCACAGTTAGGACCATATTTCAACTGTATACTCTGTTTTAACATTTACCAAAATTAATACCACTGCACATCACATTCCTATCTCAGGAGTAACCAAATAGTCAATTCCCTCTGATTATACATTATCACCCATCACTCATCCCCCTAATATTCTGTACATCCACTCATCTCTCCCATTGTTCAGTGGCTTTTAAACTTTTTTGACCCATCCCTCTCCCAATCTTACACTATACACTTCTGAATGACCGACTAAGCTTTCCTACGTCCTCAGCATTTTCTCTAAACATTCTCTCCAGCTCCTGCACTTACTGACTTGGCCATCCCTTGAAGATACTTGCCCCTCAGGTTCTCTCAAATGAAACTTCTTTCTCTCCCTCCCCCAACTCCTTTCTCCCTTTTTCCTTCTCACTCTCAACTGCATATCCAAGGGCCAAGAGGTGGTATAGGTTTTATCATAACTCTCTCCTATTTTTCTCAAATAATTTCTCCATTTTTGATCCTTAAAAATACCACTTCTTGGAAGCTCCTATCTGGCTATACTACAGTTTGCTCTCCTCCCTTTCTCCTTACATCGCCAGACTTCTATAGTTTCCGTTTCAGTTTCTCTCCATCCCAACTCTTATCCTCTTTCACGCAGACCTCATTATTCATGTGGATAATTCAGCCAACATCCTGAGTCCTTCGATCTCTTCCACTGCCCACCCTCACTCAACTAAAATTATAGCCACAGACTAGTAACTACACCATCTCCAGTATCTCAATCGAGCATCCAACTCTCCAATTCCTCCTTCCTATCATTGCAGCTCACTTTCTCAGCACCGCCCTCTGCGTTTCTTTCACCCCAGCAGTATCTCCTGTCCATTGACTGCCCTATTTTCCCACTCGGCCTTAACCACTTTCACATTCCACCCTACCCAGCACAGGTTCTATGGTCCATCATCATCATATTGCAAATGTGCCTGACTTTCTTGACCTCTGCAGTTTCTCCACTTCTTCTCAAACTTTTCAAAGTCCTTTAAGTTGGGAGTTTAACCAAATGAGCATCTCTTTATCTACCACCTGGTGAATCTCTTCTCTAGCCAAACAAAATTTACTGAAAGATTTGCCCATGCTAATTTTCTCTCTTACTCATTTTCAACCCTCTAAAATCTGGCTTCTCTTGCTACTGAAAACCAAGGTTATTAATTAGCTTCATGCTGCCAAATTCAATGGAAGTTTCTCAGTCTTCCTCCACTCAATCCTTCAATGGCATCAGTGTAACTGACCACTCTTGTTTTTGAAGGCTTTCTCCTCTCCCATGTCTCTATCTTACTGGACATTCTTTCTCAACCCACTTTGCTGACTCCTTCTACTCTAACCAAGTTCTAATTACTGGATTTTCTCAGAGGTTGGTTTGGGATCCTTATGTCTGGGTAATCTCCTTTAGTCCCATCACTTAGAATACTACTACCTCTGTGCCAATGACCTTCCAGCTGAGACCTCTCAATCAGCGTACCAACTGCATACATGGCACTTACATTTGGATGTTTAATAAGCAACTCAAACTATGCATGTTTAAAATGTGTTTTATCCATCCACATAAATTCTCCTAAGGTGACCTCAGTGAATGGTAACCCAATCTTCCCACTCATCTAAAAACTAAGGTCTCATACTTGAGTATTTTCTTTGTCTTCTTCCCCACCCAATCATTAGCAAATCCTGTAAATTCTATATTCAAAACAGATCTATAAACTACTTCTTTCCACCACCACATGTCCAGGTCAGCAGACTACTATATAATAGCTACTTGCTGCTCACTTCTTTGTCATCCATTACATTTCAAATTAACAGAAACTGAACAGTGGCCCATACTTAAGGGAGATACTAATAATCCCTAATAAGGACTTCAAGGCCTACAAACGCTAATTTATCACCTGTGATCTGCTCACTCCCTCTTTTCGTCCCCAACTATATCCACTAGAGAGATACCAGAAGACACTCCATTCAACGAATGCTTAATACACTGATGAAGAAGACACCAGCAACTCCGAAAAAGATTTTAGTTACTTTCTCTAAAGGTCAGGACTGTTGGTAGAAGGAATGAGGTCACTGTTTCCAGTGTGGATGGAAAGATTCTAGGGAAGAATCCAAGAGGCAGTTCTTACCACACAGTGTGCTCTACCAGGTGCTGGTAATTAGAACTGACCCTACCACAGAGCTCGTTAGTACTAGTTGACCATGGGGTCCCAAGGATACAAATAAGTCAGCCCCCTAAGGTACTACTGGAATAACTGAAAAAATCCCTTATCTGTTCGACAAAGGCCTAATTTGAGATACAAGTGAGTTGGTCCCTCATATATTTTGCCAAGGCCTTGCTTCCTCTCCTGCTTCTAAAAGTCATTATTAACTTCCTTAGCTCTATTTTCCTTTGAGAATTTGATAAAGATAAGACTCTCTCCTCAGAAAAATGCATAACAGAAAATACTGCACTCAGTTCAAAGGTTCCTGGAGGGCCTCCTGAAGAATGTTCTCTCTGGTTGGACACCTGCCTGTCTTCTCTATTTGCCTCTTTCATACACTGAAGGAAAAAACAATAATGTTCCTTGGTCACGCGTTCTAAATAGCGTCCTCTCTCCTCCACCTCTCATTCAAGCTCTAAGAGAGCAGTCTAACCATTTTTATGGGGAGAGGGGTAAAAATGCACATATATGCCCATGTTTTTAAATGCACAGAAGATGGGCGCCTGGGTGGCTCAGTGGGTTAAGCCGCTGCCTTCAGCTCAGGTCATGATCTCAGGGTCTTAGGATCGAGTCCCGCGTCGGAATCTCTGCTCAATGGGGAGCCTGCTTCCCTCTCTGTCTCTATGCCTGCCTCTCCGTCTACTTGTGATTTCTCTCTGTCAAATAAATAAATAAAATCTTTAAAAAAAAAAAAATAAATGCACAGATGCTCTGGAAGGCTATACAAAACCACCGATTAATAACAGTTTCCTCTCGAGAAGAAGACCACACATGAAAGACTGGAGAGGGAGACTTTTTTACTCTTCTTTCACCCTCTGTACAAATTACCTAATCAAATAATAATAAATCTAAATTTTAAAACTTTTAAATAAGCAGGCTACATTTGCTTCTAATTTCTCATTTCCCAGAAACTTTCTAGCATTTTAAGAAAGACTTAAGACCAGGCCCCTCAAAACTGGTTATGAAAGGTTACCAGATGCCTTTAATTTGGAAACCAATGGTTACTACAAAGTCTTTATCCTCCTTGATCTCCCCATGTCATTTAACAAAAATTTTCTTTGCTAGGCTTTTAGAACACCAAATTTTCTTGATTCTCCTACTACCTTTCTGGAAGTTCCTTCTTACTCTCCACAAAATTAATTTATTCATTTATTCACTACTAACAGTGTGACAAAATACTTTTCTCTTATTTGCACCTTTGTTAAGCGATTCTAACAAGCTATGACAATCTACAATGACAGGAGTTCTCAAAGTGTGACTTCAGAGTTCCTGGGCATGCACCAGATCCCTTCAAAACTCCAAGAAATAAAACTTGTAACCGGTCTTCTTCACCCCAGCCCCAAACTTGATCTTCCTCCCCTATTCTTTATCAACCTTCACCCCAAGTGACTCAAGCCAAAACTGCAGCAGGTATGAACAGTTCTCTCTACAATCATCAGTACTTATACCTAATTTCTCTTGACTGAATCTCATACCTTTCCCTACCTCCCACTATAGTGTTAGTTGCCATCACTTCTCTAAACTACAACAGCTCACTACCCCTACTTCCAGTTTCATCTTTTCCCAAATCCATTCTCCAAACTGCACCTATTCTAGATCCAATACCCAGTCTGATTCTCACCATCACTACCTGTTCAGTTAGTTTCTCAAACTGCAGATACTGCCCCCAAGATAAATTAGCTCACTACAAGAATTTTTATTATTTTGTTGAGAATAATTAAAATAAGCACATTCTACATCACCCGGTTACATACCTACGACACAGCCATATAGAACCCAAGACTGTATTTATAAAATCACAATAGGCTACTACCATAAACCAAAGTAATTTATAAGAAATCAATAATGGCAGACTTATACAACTAATTCCATACAAGACAACATGATGCTCTTTATTTCCCAATGTATCAAATCTGTGTGAATAGAGAAATGTGATGAAAGAACTGAGTCTTTCCAAGGTATTAGTAGCACTGAAAAGCCAATCTAAAAAAATAACTTGTTGCATACCAATACATATTGTAAGCACTTTATAAAATATACATATGTCACATTAACGTTAGGGAACCTGGACAGTATTTGTTTTGTAGCTTTAATTTATACACATTTCAGTGCTGTTAAGAACTAGAAACATAAGAATTTCATTTAATGTTTACACATCTGAAACACTGAAACAAAAGGAACTGCAAACAACAAAACTAAACTACTGGATTTCCCAAAACATTATTTTGCACCCAGAATCACTCTATTTTTTTATCCAATCCCGGTCTTTCCAATTACATTTTTAAGGAAACTTACCCTTTTAAGAAATTAGCTTCCTTTTTAAAATTGAGGGTCCTATCTCTGAAACCTTAAAACATCCCTCTTTAAAAGATCAAAGCCTGGATAAATGCCTAAATATTTAGCTTTCTAAGCCAAGGTTTTGTTGTCTTGTTTACATATTGAGAGAGCTAAATAGCTCTCAATATTGTCCAATACAGTAGCCACCAGAAATATATGGCTATTTAAACTTAAACAAAACTAAATATTAGTTATTCAGTCTCACTAGCCACATTCCAACTACTCACTAGCCAGCCACACATGGATGGTGGCGACATTTCCATCACCACGTAACTATCATTTCCTCCTCAGAGTAAGCTTTGGAGAAAGCTGCTCATCACTTCAAACTCCATACTGAGGACTTCCAAATCTTTGTCTAGTCTTTTTCCATCAACCTAATGGAATAGCTCCAGCAACCTAATTGACAGATACACTTTATCCACTAGAAAGACAGAGGTGGCAACTGGAAATAACTATGGTAGTGGCAAATCAGGAAGGCACAATATGATCAAGAATGGAACAGATTTTCAGAGTAAGGTTAAGACTGAGACTGAGACAAGAAGGAATAGGTACCGCAAAAACAGTAAATATTAATCAAAAGATAATGCCCATTCCACTGTACCCTTTCATCCTAAAGTAACTGCCACTTTGCAAAGATCTTCAAAAAATATTTTCTCTACCATACCTGAAGTATTATGCATCCAGTAAACTTACTTTTGATATGGAACATATACTAAGATCTCAGTTTATAATCCATCATTAAATACTACAATTTAACCTATTTCGAAGTTTATTTTAATAACATTTCAAATTCTTTCTAGGGTTTTTTTGTTTAAGTTTTATTTCTTTATTTGTCAGAGAGAGAGAGAGAGCACAAGCAGGGCAGTGGCAAACAGAGGCAGAGGGAGAAGCAGGCTTCCCGCTGAGCAGGGAGCCCTCTGGGGACTCGATCCCAGGACCCTAGGATCATGACCTGAGCTGAAGACAGTGACTTAACCAATGGAGCCACCCAGGCATCCCTCTTTCAAGGGTTTTTAAAAACCTCAAAAGCAACAAAATTATGCACTTTAGCCAAGTTTATAACTATATAGCAAAACTAACTAACACTCCCATTTACCAATTTATACCTCCCAGTGTTCTCCATACTGTATTTCCATACCGTATTATTTTTTAAAAAGATATAATACAGAATTAGCCACAAAGACATTTTCTGCTTTTTTAGAGATAGTCAATATTGGCATTACTCCAAAAGAGAGCTTATTTTTAAAACTTCAAAACTCCATTTTTGTGACTGTTTAATTAAAATAAAATCAGGTGCAAAAATAAGACTATGCCCCCCCCCAATTCAGACAGAAACTTCAGAAAACAATGACAATGAAAGGCACTTTCAAAATAATAACTTTCAAAATAATTAATTTATTCAATATTTATGACCACTATAAAATTCTGGAATGAGGTGGGTATTAACTCAAATAAACATGAAGCAAACATTTACTAAGTACCTACCGTGTGCTAGGCTTTGGACTACCTATACCAAAAAAAAAAAAAAAAAAGGAAAGACAGTCCTTGCCCTCATGGAGCTCACAGTCTAGTCGAAGCAGACAAACAATCACAAATACAATGGCAAAGCACCAGGGAGGCATTATGGAAGAAGGGACTGGTTCTGCCTGGAGAATGCAGGGGCAGGCTTCACAGAGGTGGAGACAATGGAGCTGGGCCTTGGATGAGGAGGAGTTCACCAGATGGAGGGGAAGGGGGGAAGCGCATTCCAAGCAGAGGAAACAGCACATGAGCAAGCAGAATCTTGAAAGCACATGCCATGGTGCAGGACGATGAGCGGTCCAGCGCAGCTAGAGCATAAAGGTGCACACAAACTAAAGAGACGAATTAGTTTTTGGTTTTTAGAGAATCATAACTATCAAGAACACATCTTCATATACTTAGTGTAGTTTAACTGTGATTCTGAAAACAACAGGGCGGCCTGAAAGCATCCCATTCATTTCATAAATATCTAATCCCTTTTGATAGGTACCCAGCATTGTGGTTAGAGTTTTTTTTTTTTTTTAAGGCAGTTTTAGAAAACTAAATCTTAATTTTGCTCTATATATTTAAGGAGAAAAATCAACCTAAAATAAGGATTTTCTTAAGCTGAATCACAGAGCTATACACACTACAGTTTCTCGCTTTCTTTTACACTTCCTCTACCACCACGGTCTTTTACCCTTAACACCTTCATAGCGATCAACCCAAAGTAACCCCCACAGTTAAGCAACAGAGAAAGCAATTTCAGCCTTCCCTTCCCATTCTGCCTATAAACAAGGTACCTGACAATGTCCCTACGGTATATCGATGCATGGTAACCAATGCAACAGATGAAGAAACAATGTACTCGGTCCCCCATACCAATTTTTGGAAATTAGACTATTATTAACAAACTATTAAGCTGAATTCTGAATAAAGAGAGACATAAAGCAGAGACCTGTATCATCTTCAGGAAGAGTAAAAAGATAAAGAGGAAGAAATCTTGGGTCAAAAAATTTCCATGTACACTGGACACCAAGCAATGTTCACCAAGGAAGCTTGGTGCTTAGGAAGGTGCAGTGGAGAAAGGAGAGGAACTCACATGGGTCAAATACTTTATTAGATGTTTTCATATAAATTCCTATTTACTCCTTGCAATAATGCAAAGGGAAAGAGTTCATTACCTTAGTTTTAGAAATGAGAGATCTGAGGCCATCAGAGGTTAAAAAGAGTTACCCATGACTGCCTGAGCTAATAAATGACAGAGCCAGTACATCAAACCACGCCTGCCTGGTTCCAAAGCCAATCCCATCCTATACACTGCCTCAGGGTACCTAAAACGAACACAGTACTCCCAAGCAGCATGAGAGGTTGTATCAAGGTTATATACACCCTGGAAAGAAAAGCCCTTACTTTTCCATCCACTATTTTCACATAGTCTGTGAAATGACAGTGGTGGAAATACACACAGATCTCTGAAATTTGGAGGAAGAAAAATGGAACCAAAATGGTTATAGAAGATTAGCTGCAGTGGGGGGGTGGTGCTAAAGTAAAGATATTGGGTGCTCTAATATAATTGGTAAAGATATTGGGTGCTCTGATACAATTAAATTAGCATAATAATCCAAATGCTACTGTTTAAATTATCATACAATAAACCATCAACTAAGCCACTCAATAAAATTAAGAGCTAATGGAAAAATCTCCAATCACAATATTAGGATGTGAATATTACTGCTAGAAGTCATTAACCTCAACATCATCAAAAGTCAAAATAAAAATTGCCCTTTCTCAAATCCTAATTCTGAAAACTGATAGGTAAACATAAACTATGTGGTAAGCGTACTTGCCATATTAAAATTTTGCCTCTTTTGGGAAATAGGAACTATTTTAAGGAAAAAAAAAAAGAGACAATTAACATCAACACAGAAATCTTTTGTAAACAGTCCCAGTGGGCCAAAAATACTATGTTGGCTTAGACAGATACTGAAATACTATTTTCAACTATGCACAATTTACTTATGTAAAGTACGGCCAACTACCAGAAAATTAATCAGATCTGTAAATCCAAATACTTTGGGTGGGGGGGGAGTGGGGGGGAAAAGATTGGGAGGTTCAGGCAGCCAAAATTCTAGTGACATAATTACAGTGTAAGATACTTTGTGGAGAGCTTCTGAAATAGCAACCATATGCTCTAAGTAAATTCACCAACCTTATTTTGATTGAGAGGATCATTCCGCAGTCTCTGTTTGTTCTTCTGTAATTTACTAGGCATCATCTTTCCAGTTCTGAAGTCAAAACTGCTGAGGTCAACAGTATTTCCCAGGTACCTTGCCAACTGAGGTTTGCTTCTGAACTTCTTACCACTCGGACTAGAAGAAAGAGAACATTCATTGTACAAAAGATAACAATGTTTCCTCTAGATCTCTACATAAACCTTTTGTCACATCTTTCTTCCTATCCTGATTGTTACCACACCAGAATTTTACAGGTTTTACATCTTTGTTCCTCAAAAAAATGGCAAAGTTTTAAAGGAATTTCATAGCTTCCCTGTAAGAAGACATAATGTCTCACAGAATATTACACTCCACTAGGTACACCGACTGAGTACATGACAGATGTTACCGCAGATTAGCCCACCAGTCACCCAGTAGCCACGGACAGAATCCCTGTACAAACTGCACGCACAGCATAATGCGCACATTGCAAATGTCTTCAATATTACAAACTTATTTCTAAACTGACTTCTGAAGAGCTTTTTTTTGGTTAAGTATTACATACACACAATGTTAGCAGTGATCAGAACTTCAGAAAATATTTTTCTGAAGTCAACAATCCTTATTAAAAACACGCACATAAAAACACTTGGAATCCATATATTCTTTGGGCTACCAATCTGAACTCATATTTATGAAAGAAAAAATATTGAATTTTGATAATATTTAAATGCTCCCTAAAGTAACTACTCAAAGCAGGAAACTAAGGCAAACATTTGCAAATGTGTTTGTACATTGCTGACATGAGTTTTATTAGCCAAACTCCTACGTGAGAAGCTTATCAGGAATAACTTACTTGTCATAAGAAATATTGTTGAAGCCGAAAAACTATAAAAGTGCCAGAACTATACAGAAAACTAGTCTTTTCTAAAACTTTTTGTTATCTAGCATTCATCTATAAGAAAATTTTTATAGGAAGAATGCCTCATATCATCTAATAAATTTTCGGAGCCAAATTTGCTAAAATCAACGTTAATGTCAGCACAGATATGTTACCAGAAGAAAACTGTAAGAATTCTGAAATATTTCTCCAAAAAGCCAACATGTCCTATTTAGAACTTAACCTTGCACGAACTGACCACAATAAATGAAATATAATTGAAGAGGAAGACAACAGAGTATTTTGGCTGGGAAACCAAGCAATAAAAACCTGCCTTGGAAAAGCAAAACTTCTCTTTGGGTCAAATCCAAACCAACACATTGCACTTTGTCACAAACTCTATGGTATTCTGCCACCAATGACTTCAAGACAAAAGATGATCACCACAGCATTTTTTCCCCACAATCACATAATGTAAGTATTCCTGCAACACAATTCAAGTTCTAAAATGCAACCTACAGAAGGAGGTCACAACCGACATTCTCAATCAGATATCACTCTGATGAGACACCTCATTAGTGCAATAAAAGCTGAGCTTAAGATTGGACTTAGTTTCGACAGACTAGTGTTCCACAAGATGAAAATACTAAGGTAGCAACCTCTCCCAAAAAGATAAGCACTATTATTTTTTTTATAAAGATTTTATTTTTATTTGACAGATAGAGATCACAAGCAGGCAGAGAGGCAGGCAGAGAGAGAGAGAGGAAGCAGGCTCCCTGCTGAGCAGAGAGCCCGATGCGGGCCTCGATCCCAGGACCCTGAGATCATGACCTGAGCCGAAGGCAGAGGCCTTAAACCACCGAGCCACCCAGACGCCCCAGCACTATTATTTTTAAGGATCTAGCTTAGAAACAACTAGAAAGTCATTCTTTAAGAAATCAATTGACTAATTTCTCCAGTGAGCCCTGCAATGAGTCATTCCTTATGAACAGCTGAAATGCCAGTTACCTACTGCAGCTGAAAGCATACTAGAGCCTCACTACAACATTCCTCCACAGAACAAAGCTCATTAGAGATCAGTTTTAGACACTCTTCCCCAAATTAAGAAAATCTAAATACTTAAGAACTCAGTTAAAATGCCGTACTCATGGGGCACCTGGGTGGCTCAGTGGGTTGAAGCATCTGCCTTTGGCTCAGATCAGGATCCCAGGGTCCTGGGCTCGAGCCCTGCATCCGGCTATCTGCTCAGCAGGGAGCCTGCTTCCCTTCCTCTCTCTCTGCCTGCCTCTCTGCCTACTTGTGATCTCTGTCTGCCAAATAAATAAATAATTTTTTTAAAATGCCATACTCATGAAATGTGATTGCCTAGTTTATGACCTAGATTAGCTATTTCATATGGCTTAAACTGTTCCTATGTTTATTAATTTTAAAAACCAAATGGAAACTGAAAGGTCTAAGACACTCCACTGATAACTAAATTAGCAACGAAGTAAGAAGGTGGAAATCAAGTTTTAACTGTTAACATCCCGCCAGAAAGGTGCCATATCAACTGGTAACCAGGCTGGTTGGTATTCATACCAGACTCTCCGTCCCCCAACGATGGAATTCTATGGCACGTCCGTACTAGATAGCTACAAATACTCGTCATACACACTGTTGCTTTCACAACAGTGTACAAGCCATTTTCTTCTCTGTAACTGCTATAGTCTGTGCTTGGTGCTTTAAGGAAAGTCAACCTGGAGGTGCCTGGGTGGCTCGGTTGGTTATGCCACTGACTTCAACTTGGCTCACGGTCCGGTCCCAGAGTCCTGGGATTGAGCTCTGCATCAGGCTCTCTGCTCAGCAAGGAATCTGCTTCTCCCTCTGCTTGTGCTCTCTCCCTCTCAAATAAATAAAATCTTAAAATAAAAAAAAAAAAAAAGAAAAGAAAAAGAAAAAGAAAGAAAGAAAAGGAACGTTAACCTGCCTGCCCCAGGAGATTTTTAAACAAGGGACCTTCCTCCGTGCAGGATGAAGAAAAGCATATAGAAAGGCAAGGCCCAAGGAAATGGTTAAATAAGAATTCTGCCCATCAGATATAAAATATGTGCACAGCACCAAAACGAACCTGGCAGGGGCAGATGAAATAATGCTAGATTAACAAAAAGACTGCCTGTCACTTAAGCTCTGGTCTTAACCCAGACTAAGTTATCAGTCTGCCTTCTAAGATGGCCGCGGTAAACTGAAGTCCCCACACACCAGAACTTAACATGACTAAGCTTTTATTCTAAAAGCAGCAAACTACAACTGAGGAAAATTACTTTAAAAAAAAAATTCTAGAAGACTAGTGAAGGATATTAGTCATTTTCAGTTTCTAACCAAAGTGATTACTTCTAATCCCAGTAATGAAATACTAATATTTCACTTTCAACCACAAAAAAAAATTCCCTACCAACTGCCCCCAGATATGCCAGCCCTGAACCGACTTGTGATTTCACCTTTAACTTCTCTACCTTTCAAATACCCTAAAGGAATGATTAAATTAAAATAAAGACATGAATTTTTTTTCATGTAAGAACATTTCATCATTTGAACTGTGTCTTTGCTTTCATTTTTTTTTAAAAAGAATTTATTTACTTATTTGACAGAGATCACAAGTAGGCAGAGATGCAGGCAGGGGTGTGGGGGGGGGAGCAGGACCCCTGCCGAGCAGAGAGCTTGATGCGGGTCTCAATCCCAGGACCCTGGGATCACGACCTGAGCAGAAAGAAAAGGCTTTAACCCACTAAGCCTCCCAGGTGCCCCCTAAACTGTTTAAAGCACTTCTTAAGCCTAACTCCATCCTTAGAGGTTTCTAACTACAGATTATCAAAAAGAAAGAAATTTCATTTGGTATCTGACTTTCAACTTTAAAAAACACCTCACTGAGATACAGAAACTACTTAAATTGTGGTCATCTTAATTTAGTAATATTCTCATTTTATCACTCTATAAATTCACGTGCAGACATCATTCCCTGAGCTAGCAACTGTCACATGCCTTGCCAGTTTCCACATAAAAACTAATTCTTCTGAAAACCTGTTGCTTGCCTGTGCAACTGCACTCTGAAAACACTCCCCGAACAGAGCAGAACCTCTTTTTTCATGTTACTTGGGTAACACGGATCATCATGATGTTTAGTCAAACATTATGAGGAGACCAGACTCTGAGCAAACACAAATATATCTTTAAACCAGTTTCTAACAGGATGAACTAGGGGGATGGCAATAATCAGAGTGCAATACGGTGAAACTGGCCTATGAGTTGTCAAGGAGCACTGTGGACAGCAGATGGTGGCTATACGGCTGAAGATCGTGTTCAGAAGTGCATCACTTGCCAACAGTACTTTGTGAGGAATAATAAAAACCTCCACACTAAAAATTCTCTAAACTACAGCACTGAAAACGTTTTGAGAATAAAGAAACATCAACTTTCTACAGTTTTCTACCTTTTTTTTTTTTTAATATATATTTTATTTATTTATTTGACGAAGAGATCACAAGTAGGCAGAGAGACAGAGACAGAGACAGACATCAGGCTGAGCAGGGAGCCTGATGCAGGGCTTGATCCCAGGACCCTGTTATCATGACCGGAGATGAAGGCAGAGGCTTAACCCACTGAGCGACCCAGGCGCCCCTGTTTTCTACCTTCTTTAAATGTTAAAGCTTACTTGTTAGCTACAGAGTACATATATTGAAAGAAAAAGATTTCTCTAACTTATATAACAACTGTCTCCGCAAGTCGAGTTTTGGCTGAGACTAAGATCTGAAATTAAAATTAACTTTTTGTACTTTAGTACAAAAACATGTAATCAGAAAACTGCCAAATCAATTAATTTAAATAATACATGCCATTGCCTCAAAGCTGAATGCCATACACACAAAGAAATCTACCTACAAGTCACCCCCCGTCTCTAAATCCCTTCTTCCCAATCCTTACATGCAGGCCTTTCCTAAAGTGACCCGTCTCAGCCCTCCTCTGCAGATTCTATCTCCTCTTGCCTTACTTATATTCTCCCATCTCCTGTCAGTTACTAAATCCAGTTCCTTCATTTTCACCTTTGAATCCATCCTTCCTTTCCTTTGTTGTTGCCTAATCAAGTTTTAACACCTTGTGTCTAAATCACCAGGACAAGATAAGTGACTCTATCTGCTTGTCTCTGCATTCTCAACTATCCAAACTACTCTTCCTAAAACACCACTCTGACCAGAGTTCCAATTTAAAAGCCTTCAATGACTTTAACCCATTAGCAAATGGAAGCCAAACATCTTAGCCCTGCATGTAGCATTCTTTTTCCTCTACCTCCTCAGAAGCTTTAAAACCTATGAGCCTGGGTGGCTCAGTGGGTTAAGCCACTGCCTTTGGCTCAGGTCATGATCTCAGGGTCCTGGGATCGAGTCCCGCATCGGGCTCTCTGCTCGGCAGGGAGCCTGCTTCTCTCTCTCTCTCTCTCTCTCTCTCTCTCTCTGCCTGCCTCTCCGTCTACTTTGATCTCTCTCTGTCAAATAAATAAAATAAAATCTTTAAAAAAACAAAAAAACCTACTTTCCACTCTTCTTAACCCAGTGACCTTTGCTCCAACTATATTGGTTTATTTATTCCAAACAGGCCGAATGGCTTCCCTCTTCAGTCCTTTGCTGAGTATCTTTTACCTTTTACCTGATCTATAATGCATGACTCCAACCCTGATCCCCAAGAGCCCAGAAATACCAATTCACACCATACTTCTTCCATAAAACTTTCCCAGAATGAAGTAGTAGAATGTTACCTGCCAGTAACAGGTAAAAAATCTTGAACTGCTTATTGGCATCTCTTGTATTCTAGTTTTGAAATACTGAATTCTGCATGGTTATAAAACTTCTACAAGTTTAAGTTTTATCTTCACAAAGAGCATACTGAAGTAGTCATTTATGAATGAAATTATCTGATGTCAGATTTGCTTCAAAATAATGACGGTTGAGTCAGGGGTAGTGGATTGGGATATGGAAGAAATAATTACTGAACTGGGTACTTGGTAATTTCTTATATGATTTTCTCTACATTTACATATCCATTTGAATATTTCTATACTGAAATGTTTAGAACATAAACATTAAAATATACAAAATGAATATATTCCCTGAGAAGTGGAAAGTAGTTTGTTTGCTTGTTTTTTTAATATGGAGTTTGGGCAAAACCGAGCATTAAAGAATTTCCTTAGCAGTTGGGGCTGGAGTAGAGAATTATTTTTAAAGCATCATTAAAGAAAAAAATTATACACAAGTTGACTGCTGGTAAAATGTGACAGCATTCCACCTTTTTGATTAAGGAATCACCAACACAATTTAAATGGTATAAAAGACCTATTTAATAATAATAATAATAATCTAAATTATGTGCCAATCATTCTCATTCCATAAACTAGCATTTATATAACAAATATTACATGCAAACAGTATATTACTGATAGCAAATTCTATTACCTCTATTATCATAGTTGAGAAAAAATGAAAGCCAGGGTGATCCACTAAAAAAAAAAAAAAGACTGAATGCAGAATTATACCTAATCTCAGCCCACTGCCTTAAGATACTCACTTTTTGAGAAAGGAAAAAGGAAAAACACTGGTTATTCTGGTTGAATTAAGGACTGGACACTTGTGGAAATGTCAGAAATTAAAAACATCTGGGAGCTATTTCAAACTATAATGGGGAAAAGGGGGCTGAATATTGATGAAACAAGCTTGGCCAGGAGTTGATCTGTTAAAACTGATTGATGAGCTTATGGGAGATTCATTATACTTGTCTAATTACTTCTGCTCTTGCAGGTATTTGAATTTTTCGACAATAAAAAATAGGCAGGTAAGTATACCCCAAAAGACTATATTCTGAAAAAAGAGCTAGGGGCCTCTGGAAAAGGCCTTTTTAAAGACATGCATACATGTTGGAAATCATTTTAAGGACACTCATCCTTGATCTTATCTATGGATTCTTCCAGTATAAAAAGAACAATAAAAGAGCAGAAACACATATACGCACAGAATGGAAGGCAATAATGTCAAAATATCAACAAAGTATCATCGCCTTTGCAAATAGCCAGCTTCTATCCCATTAATTAAAATTATGAAAAATTGAATTTTGAGTTTATATCTCAACAAATGAAACTTTTTAAAAACAATTTTAAAAAACCATCAATTTGAGATTATTTTTAGAATATATGTGTATCAGTTCCTTTTGAGCTATGTATTTCCTGTCTTACAGGTATTACGGGGGTTCTGGCAGGTGAGACTTTGCATGTCAGCTTTTAAAAATCAAATGTAGGACAGATGGCAATGTTGCACCCTAACAAAATTTCCTCTAGCACAACACAAACAGCTGTGATGGTACAGCTGAGAAAGAATTACCAGAGAACAATTTTCATCATAGCTGTTTATCTTTTATTTCCAGATCCAGGGTTCAATCAGGCAATATCAAGGAAAAAAAAAACTAAAAATGCTCCTTGGGTGGCTCAGTCAGTTAAGCGTCTGCCTTCAGTTCAAGTCATGATCCCACTGGATCAAGCCCATTGTCCAGCTCCCTGCTTATCGGGGCTTGCTTCTCCCTCTGCCCCTCCCCCCACTTGTGTGTGTGCTTGCTCTTTCTCTCTCTCTCAAATAAATAAAGTCTTTTTAAAAAAAAAGGAAGAAAAAAGACTAAAAGCAAGTCAAACTTGCAATTCTGCAGTAAGCACTTAGTAATAAACATTACACTTAGTTCCTCCCTCCAACTAAAGAGATTTTTTTTTAATTGGTCTGTAGGGCACATTTCAATTGTACTTCAACTCTGAAAGAAGCACAGGAGCTTTCTGCAGGAAACATATAAAACTATCTCATAAGCTACATTTAACCCTCAAGTTACAATGTGATTTCTTCTAATTTAAGTGACAACTTTTTTTTTTTTTTTTTAATTTATTAGACAGAGAGAAATCACAAGCAGATGGAGAGGCAGGCAGAGAGAGAGAGAGGGACCGAGCAGAGAGCCCGATGCGGGACTCGATCCCAGGACCCTGAGATCATGACCTGAGCCGAAGGCAGCGGCTTAACCCACTGAGCCACCCAGGCGCCCCATAAGTGAAAACTTTTAAAAATGAAGATGACCTATAGCTTGCTCCTTAAGGGAACATGCTGCCTATATGAATATCTGAGAAATAATAGGGTCAATCCTAAGTTAAATATATACGGAGAGAGTAAGAGATAAGGTGGGAAACATTTCTGAACAAAATGACCACTTCTATTATCCAGAATAAAACTGCTTTAAATTATGTTGATTTACAATTTTTCCCTTCTTTTTCTTCTCCAATATTACACAGAGCTGGAAGATCATCTTTCAGTACAACAGCCTCAGTACCAAAGAGGATTTAAATTTTACCCTTTGTCAACTTAAGGTACAAATATAATAGTAACTAATTGCATGGTTTTAGTAGCTTGCCAAGCTCAATGAAGTAAATTAGGCATGAAATGTTGCAATATTTGAGGATTACACATAGGATCTCTATGGGAGGCAGGAGAACGGGGTGGTTAAAAGTTCTGGGGTTAAATCCCCTGCATCAGAAATCTAACTCTGCCCTTACCAACAGTACAACCTCAAGCATATTACTTAACTTCCCTGTCCTAAGTCCCCATCAGTATGGAGAATTGTACCTATAGATAACAATGTTATAAGAACCCAGTAAGATAATATATGTAAAGCATTTTAAAAAAAAAATACTAATGGCTGCCAAAACTATGAGAGCTGTGGCACAAAACACACAAAAAATTAAGGCACATAAGATCCTATGCTAAGAAAAAAAAAACAAAACCTTAGACTCAATGAAATTCAAATGTTTATTTCCCACTTGTATCTTTGCACTATGAGCATTTTACTTACCATTGTACCTATATCTCTAAAATGCTTTCTGGCCTTCCATAATATCCTCAATATTAATGATGAAAATAAGGAACTAGAAAATGTTTAGACTTCCTATCTCAACCAATTTCACTCCAGCACACCACCAGAAAATATAAAGCAAAAGCTAACAGGTCATTTAAGACTTGTTTCACACATTTTTAAGAGTCATGTCAACTGGTAAACACTTATTTAGCATCTATGTGCTCAGCACTGTACTAAGAGGAAAGACAGCTATGTGAGAGAGCCACAGGTTCTTCGTAAATAAATAGTACAGTAACAGACGGGACACCAGGCTAAACTACATAGTGATGGCCAGAAAGCCGATTATTAGGGGAAAAGACAATTTACTGAAAGCCAAAGAGACTTTAATATTTAAGAACTGTGATGATGAATTTCTCCCCTGATCCATTCAGCTAGTTTTTCCCAACAAAGACTACAAGGCAGAGGTTTGTGGTGGTGGTGGTGGTGTTTGTTTGTTTGTTTTAAAATAAAAGACCAAAAAAAGAAAAAAAAAAAAAAAAGAGGGAAAGGCCTGGTTGAACTCTGACATGCTTAGTGACAGAATTCATGCCCTCAAAGCAGCATACCAAACTCTGGTAGCAAGTCAGATATACCTATACATTTTTTTAAACCTATGTATATGTTCAGCTCATACAACTTTAGTTAATGAATTGTTTTCCTTAATTAGTCCTTAAACATATCTGAAGCTTTAAGAGATCTATGTATTTATTTCAGTGATCTGAAATTGAATCCTTGTAACACAATGAGGTACAGGTAGAAATCATATGCACTTTACAAACTGACAAACCACAAGACCAGGAAGTGTAGTGACAAGCTCAAGGCTGCACCAAAAGGTTTTGTGCAGTCAGAAGATCAACTCCTGACCTCTTCATCCCTGTGCACTGCTGCCTCCCCTAGAGACTTCTACTTTTATCATTCACTCATGATTTTATAGACCTCGATTTTACTACCTGAGTCCTCTTCTTTCCAGATCAAAGTGAAATAACTTTAGTCTCTCTTCATGCACCTGTTGCCTATGATAATTTTAATTATTCTCTGGTTCCCCTGTATCCTTTTTTCAGGGAAGTGATCAGGTACAAATGCATCCTAATTCTGACACAAGAAACAAAAACGTTTACTATTGTTTCCAAAATCCAACCACATTATTTTATGACAGTAGCTTAACAGTTTGCCATGATTCCCAGATCTTTAACCCTAATGATAACTAAAAGTCTAGAAACCAAGAAGTTTAGACTTGATAAAAATGGCATGAGTTGGCTCCTATAGGGTCCTATGCAGAGGAAAATAATTTCAAAAATACCAGTCAGCAACTGCAGGGAACCAAAAAACCAGAAATGACAGGAGTCAAATGGACCAGTTAGAATATTACTGTTCACATAAAGGGTTTATATGATGGCAACAAACTTTCAGAAACTATTACCAATGGATCCAGCACTTTATCTAACCACACCTTTTTAGTATATTAAAAACACACTTTATATGATAATGTATGAACTGCCACACACTATCAGTAATCCTGACAGGAGGCATAATTATACTGCTTAACTGGCAACTCAAGGCACGCCTTCCTATTAGAACCTGGCAGTCTCAGGAAACAGCCAAAACACCATTTTACCAAAATTTGAGGCTTTCACGACTGAACTTAATTTCTGACCAATTAATAAGTGTAAGCCACACCCTACGTTAACAGGCACAGATCTGTTTAAATTAATCTCCCCAGGGGCGGGCTAATTCAGGAGTTAGCATTATTAGAATCTGTGTGAACAAATGGGTACAGGTGTTCACATTACTAATGGGAGAGTTAACTCTTAAGCCACTTATTAACAGAGATGCCTGGTGTTTGTGAGCTACTGGTTTTTGGTTTGGGGTTTTGTTGTTGTTGTTGTTTTTTTAATATTTTATTTATTTATTTGACAGAGAGAGAATCAGCAATAGAGGGAACACAAGCTGCGGGAGTGGGAGAGGGAGAAGCAGGCTCCCTGACAAGCAGGGAGCTCAATCCCAGGACCCTGGGATCATGATCTTAGCGGAAGACAGAAATGACAACTTAACAAATGAGCCACCCAGGAGCTACTGGTTTTTTAAAGGGTGAGGCATTTATGGGGATGCTGATATGCAAAGTGTGACAGTTTGGTTGAAAAAGAATGTATTCACCTTCACTATGAATAGGTGCCCTCCAGCATTCATCACAGCAAAAGGAGGTCAAAGTCAGAAAAACTGCTGTATTACAAATACCACATCATGCTACCCTGGGTCGCACCACCTCTGAATGTAACCTCAGAAGGTTATCAAGAGTGAGTGTTACAATCCTGAAAAGTAACTAACATGTTGTAGGTAGTCAGTAAATAATTAGACAACATTCCTTCCAACCCTGAACTAAACACATGCAGCACAAATCTATTCAAAGTGTGTTTTCATTTTGTATTAATAAGTAAAAAGCAAATCATGCTGCACTGTCTAATAAAAAGACTTTAATTCTGTAAGTATCACTATACTGGTTTCTCATTTACTGTAAGATGAATTTGTTTGGAAAGTTCTTTTTAAATTAACTGTATCAGCTTTTCTACCATAAAATATTTATTGAGTTTGTATTTAAAAGTTAAATACATTTGTATTAAATACACTTGTAAAAATTTACAACACATTTAAAAAAATACTAAGTGACCACAAATCAAAATTAGCAAGACGGCTTTTTAAATAACTTTTCCAGATACTGCGAAGAAAACAAAAAACACTTTGCAATAACCCAAAGTTAGTCTGAACAAATACGTCATCCCAAACCAAACAAACTATATCCCAGGAGAAATGCCACAGGGAGTGAAATTCAAAGTCTAAGATGCTCTACTGAGAATAAACTAGTCACCTATTCCTCAAGGAGTTCAATCCCAGACACAGAATATTCTTGTAAAATATAATTGGCTACAAGTCAATACATAGTTCACAGAAAGAAAGTAGCATATTATCCGCTTAGAAAGAAAACACAAGTTGTTAATGAAAGAATGTGCAAAAGTGAGCAATTGTGAATAGCACTAAATGAAACAAGTGAACTTGGTAGGAGTAACAATTGTTCTACAATAACCTTTACAGTATTACTGAAGTAAATTTAGTATTTAATAATGGGGAAATATAAGATAATCACCTTTGAATGTTTAGAATAAGTTTGCCATTTTATCATTTAAGATTTCAAAACAAGTGGTCTCTGATCAAGTGACAAAATAAGTTCTAATGCAACACCACTTTATTTTTCTTGAAAAGGTGAAATAAATTTACAGAAACTATTCTTCCATATACTTGAACAACCATCAGGAATATGTTCATATTTACATATTTTCCAGCGGTGATCACATTCTTTTTTTTTTTTTTTTTTTTAATTTGACAGAGAGAGATCCCGAGTAGGCAAAGGCAGGCGGGGGTGGGGGAGGTTGGGGGGTGGAAAGCAGGCTCCCTTCTGAGCAGAGCCTGATGCGGGGCTTGATCCCAGAACCCGGAGATCATGACCTGAGCTGAAGGCAGAGGCTTAATCCACTGAGTCACCCAGGTGCCCGGTAATCACATTCTTGTGTGTATAAACACACACACACACAAGTTTGTATTATTTTTTTAACCTTTCCAGTCTATTTGAAAGTACTCTCAACTCATAAACATTGTTGAGTGTATGTATGTGTATTCCCCTCTCCCCCCTGAGGGCCAGTGCCTACTTGATGAAGAAAGTAAATCCTTTAAAACATTATTCCAATGGCTAAATGGCTGGCAATAACGGGCTCCAACACGCAAATGTATTCCCTGAAAAATGATTCAATCAGCCCCCAAAAATGGCCCTCCACACCACTGAATATAACATGTTTATACTCTCTTCTATAAATAGGATGGTTTATTTTTAAAAGTTAGTAAATTTTTTGATAAGAAAATTCCACTGATATCAATAGCCCCAGGCACTTTTCTCAGCTTAGTAGATCATCCAATGACATGGACAGCATGACCACAGGACTGCAAGATCATATCAGGGTGAAAACCTGAATCATGCAGACCAAGATTTCTCAAACTGGTGACATTTGGGCCAGATAATTCTTTGTGTGGGGACCATCAAGTGTGTTATAGAATATCTCACAACATCCCTGGCCTCTAACTGCTAGATGCCGGGATCATACCCTCCCAAGGTATCAGAACCAAAAATGTCCCCAGACATTGCCAAACATCCCCTGGGGGACAAATTTTGGTCTAGGAGTCTAACAACATATTACAGTGTTTCAGTTTTCAAAAGTGAGTAAGTTCTGCGACACCAAGACAGTTCCAGGAAACTTCAGGCATTCCAAGTAGCTACTTTATACCAAACTTTCCTGGATCTCACAAAGTAACTGAAACCTTATTACTACAGATAGCGAATTCTTCCACATGTGCATGATTAAACACTCTTGCGATGATGAATCTGGGAAAGGCTGGGACAGGAGCCAACAGTGACTGGGTTTTATAGTTTCGATGAATTACACCTTCTTTTAACCCTTCTATGGACTAACTATCCTTGCGAGAGAGTACGCTTTTCTCCACCAAACATATTCCCCAGCACCGTCAACATCAAGACGCCCTCCGGGTTCTCACCATTCAGACACTGTGCCTGTCCTGTCATTGTACTGGGGTCAGCTCTCACCCAAGAGCTCAGGGACCTTCAACTACCAGGCCAGCCTGTCTCTGCCACTTCCCTCGGGCCCTGCTCTCATCAAGACATCCCCTGCCCAGGTCAGCTGCTGACCCTTGACCCCGACCTGACCCCGCTGACCCCTCCCCGCCCCCAGGGCGGTACCTGAAGTAGTAGACATCGCTCTTGCCGGCACTGAGCCCAGATTTTCGGATCACTTCCTCCTTCTTCCATCCGGGGGGGAGGGCCGGGCAGTCCATCCTCTTCCCGCTCTCCGTGGCCCGGGGTCCCCTGGGCCCCGGCCCCGCGCTCCCCGACGGGAAAGGGACCGGCTCCCGCCGGGGGGCGCCGCCGCCACCGCTGCTGCCGCCGCAGCCGCCGCCGTCGCCGCCAAGGCCGCCGCCGCCACTCGGGGGACGGCCGCGGCCCCGGCCCCGGCCCCGGCCCCGTCCCCGGCCACGGCCCCGGCCCCGGCCACGGCCACAGACGCCGCCGCCCCGGCCCGCCTGCTTCCACCGCCCCCGGCCACGGCCGCCGCCCCGAGCGCCTTCCCTGCGCACGCCGCTCACCGGGGACGGGGCGAGCGCGCTGCCCTGGCCCCCCTGCTCTATGGCGGAGTCGCCGCCAGCGCCGCTGCCGCCCGCCGCGCTCTCCCCCTCCTCCTGCTCCGGGCAGCAGCGGCCTCCCCCCGGGTGCGCGCGCATCCAGCCCCCTCCCCAGCCGGCGCTGCGCTTCTTCCGTAACCGAGCCCTTGGAATCCCGGAGACCCGCCCCGCCCGCAGCGCGGCGCGCGGGGGACGCGCGCAAGCATCATAGAGCGGACGCGCACAGAGCGGCCCTCCCGCTCGGGGCGTGGCCCGGGCCGCCGCCTCTTAGGTCCTCCAAGCGCTCTGGGCGGCCATATTGTCTCCGCCTCCTAGAGGCCACGCCCCCGGCCCCACCCGCTCCGCCCCCGGCCGCGCCCTTCCGGCCCCCGGGCCCCCACCGCCAAGGCGAGCGCAGAGCCCGGAAGGCGGGTCGGGCCCCGCAGTCGTTTGTGGAGGAATGTCAGAAGGACTGCGGTTACTTCATTTCCTGTAGGGTTAACTTCCCTCTCTGTGTGATTTTACCTACGTTTGCTTCCCAATTAATGCGTAACAAAATATCTCATTTTATATTCACTAACTTGACAGTTCATTTAAGGAGGTGATAGATAACCCAATACTCGCTTTCCCGCCTCTACCAAAATTTGCCAAGGAGCTCAGATTAAAGAAGTGGGTCAAAGTGTCCCATTAGATGAATATCACTATGCTCCAAAGTGATTGGATTCTGGATTTAGATCCCTGGATTGATTATCGTCCAGAAACTGTGAAGCTATAAGGAGAAAAATGACAACTTGGAACATTCCCACCACTTCTACGGGGTTTACCCTTAAATTCTTAAGATGACCAGAACCCCTGAATCCACCTAGAATTTATCATATTTTGGAGGATTTTTTTCTTAGTTTAGACCTCCTTGTATAAAGGCATTTGACAATTATCAGTGGCCTTTGGCTCGGTAAATACTCCCTTGTGTTGAAAGACTAACTTAACCCATCATGACAACCCTTTAGGATTCTGGGTGGAATTCGTTTGGATCTGCCAACTCAACATTCAGAAATGAGTTTAAAAAACAGTGTCAAAGTCATTAAGAAAACTGAGTTAAATTCCAGAGAAGCACTTTTTCTATGTGATGCTTAATACTTATAGAAATGTACTATCAAAGTTCAAGATGATATGTCAAGAACTGTTTGGAAGACTGAAAAATGTAATGCACATTTTATCAGATGATAAATTTCGGGTTTTGTACACATAGGACTTAAGAGTTGAGGGCTGAGTTTATTGTATAGAAAAAATTGATAGGGCGCCTGGGTGTCTCAGTGGGTTAAAGCCTCTGCCTTCGGCTTGGGTCATAATCCCAGGGTCCTGGGATCAAGCCAGCCTCAGGCTCTCTGCTCAGCAGGGAGCCTGCTTCCTCCTCTCTCTCTGCCTGCTTCTCTGTGATCTCCGTCTGTCAAATAAGTGAATAAAATCTTTTTTTAAAAAATTAATTAGGGACGCCTGGGTGGCTTGGTAGGTTAAGCCTCTGCCTTCAGGTTGGGTCATGGTCTCAGGGTCCTGGGATCAGAGCCCCCGTGTTGAGCTCCCTGCTCACCCAAGAGCCTGCTTCCTCCCCTCTTTCTTTGCCTGCCTCTCTGACTACTTGTGATCTCTCTGTCAAATAAGTAAATAAAATCTTAAAAAAAAAAAAAAAGAAAGAAAGAAAAAAAAGAAAAAAATTGATTAGTGGAAAATCAAAATTTATTTGACACATTTGCAATATATGCAAACACTAAATCATACACACAAATCTGAATCTGAACTTTACCTTAGATATCTTTTGATGTCTTTGATTTGAGAAACACTAAGTTACAGCTTTCTCCAGGAAGTCATTCTAAAAATGTGTCTAACAAAGAGTTGGAAATTCAAGTCAGTCTCAGGAGAGTGGTCAATTCTGATGTGGTTTTAGAAGTCATTTTGTGAAAGTGGTAATTGAAGGTAACTTTGTAAGCAAATAAGATCTCCGAGGAAGAACATACATGGTTAAAATAGTAGTAATAATAATTTTAAAATAATAAAAACAAAAAGTGGACCAAGAATTAAATCTTAAGGAACACCTACAATTTGGCTCAGGTGAAGGAGTTAAAGTCAGAGAAAAATGAGATCAAAGCCTGGATGACAAACACTCTGTAAAAAGGATTTTGATTTTCACACCTAATTAAACTTAAAGGATGAACAAAGCAAAAATCTTAGTAAAAATGGTAGTTGAGACAACGCATGGGAAAAGATATACTTTTGGAAGTTTTTATTATTCCATGCTTTGTCATGGAAAGACTATATAGATCAAGTGACATAATGGATATAAAAGGCATGTTTAAAGGAATAAATTAGTATGAGTTCAAAGTAATTACTTTGACTTCTACTACCAGATTCCATTTACTAAATCATAGTTTAATGTTCCCTCAGTTAAGAAAATTCTCAAATAGGTTTTTCAGAAGCTTTTCTGGGTCACAATTTGAATTTTTCTGCTGTGATACTATAATGCAAAGTATAAAATTTCTTTTTGGTTTTTTTTTTTTTTTCTCCCACTAAAAGAAGAAAGAAATCTAATTAAGGAATCATTAAATTCTTACAGAGTCTGGATTGAGATCCTAAAAATATTGAGAAAAGTTGTTAAATACTTAAAAGATAGATCACTTTGTTTCTCTTAAAAATTGGACAAATAATATACCACTTAACAATTATGGAAAAATGCACTTTATATCACTCCTTGACAAACAGGAATGTTGTTTTTCTCAAGCAGAAGAGTTGTGACCAAATTTTTCAGTTTTATCTCTCTTACAGTGCAAAGGGTCTTGCTAGCCTTATTTTATGGCAAAAGTGAAAAACAACAATCAGGGAAAATTATGAAATCTGGTCCATTAAACAAACAATAGAGATTTAACCACCTCTGATCACTGCTTCCCAGGTGTAAAAGCAGGTGCTGAAACACCAGCTGTCACCTCTGGAAAACTATCCATTCTTTAAAGTGTTTTCTCCCTTATTGTTTACCTGGAAAAACTGAGGTTAAGCCCTTAAAGAAAAAGCAGTTCCCAAGAAAAACACCATACATGTTAGTTTGTGTTTTTATTAAGAAAAATAGAACAAATTCAGTGAATGAAACTGAAAAGGCCTGTTGGAAGGCGGTGCTTGTTTTGAGATCTGTGTATTTTATTGATAAATAT
The DNA here is from genome assembly GCF_020171115.1 of Neogale vison. Classification (NCBI taxonomy): domain Eukaryota; kingdom Metazoa; phylum Chordata; class Mammalia; order Carnivora; family Mustelidae; genus Neogale; species Neogale vison. The sequence goes on along the minus strand of NC_058093.1, from coordinate 144,203,647 downwards.
ATAACCTACATTTAAATGTATGAGTGTAATAAGATGCTCAGTAAAAGACAGATTTAAACAATGAAAAACCTTACTTTTTTTCCAGGAGCATATTTGGATCAAGTGATGGCAGGGGCATCACTTTCCTCTTTCACAGAGTTCAAGAAGCATGGTCAGAATTTATCAAGATAATAAATACAAGCGAGGGCATAGCCAAAAAAACATTCTCCAGCTCCAATTAGCAGGTTTTATGATTCACTGAGTTGGCCCAACTACTGTTCACCTAATTCCCAAGCAAAATGAAATGCTGCTGGCCTGGCATGTCAGGAAGCCGACTGACACTTTCAAGTACATACAGGATAAATAAAGATTTTTTTAATTGCTTTCCACTTGGAATGACTACAGAGGAATCTTACCCTGCAGAGTTCAGACTAAAAAGAGAAGAGTTAATTATTTGAAAGGCAAGAGAAAACAAGAAGAGGTAAATTTTGAACCAAGGAAATTTATTTCAGAAGATAGTGTCCAGTACTTTAAAATTGCCCTGCTTGCTGTTACATTAGCTATAGGTAAGTGGCTGGTATTAAGTGTTCAGGATTAAGGGATGGAGAGATGCTTATTTGATTTAACTTCCTAAAAATAGAAAACAAAGTACTACCAGTAAAAAGAAAATGCTCTTTAGGTTTCAGAGCCAAACAGTGGTTTTTTAACCCTAATTCTGACTGCAAAACACCAGAATGCTAGGACACATGATCCATGAAAAATGAGGGCTGAATGTGGCTGGTGTTCAGGGGTGAGGGGTGGGGCAGCAACCGTGTAAGTAGATAAATGCATCTTGCCAGTAGATTTCATGCTGTAAGTGGCTTTCACCTATGTCTCTGAAAGTAACAGAGCTAGGACTAGCACCCAATTCTCTTGAGCCCAAGTTCAGTCTTGTGTGCTTAGCTGCTTTCAAACAGCCATATTATCTCTGGCTTCTTCACCCTGGAATTCGCTCCTTTGTTTCCACCACACACATACACACACCTCAGTGCCTTTCTTTTGCTGACTCCGACTTATCCCTGAGGTTTCACCTGAGACATCACTTCATCCAGAGAGCCTTTCCACAGTACCTCCACTCCTGCACCCTCTGGGCTGTGTGCTAACATTAGGTATATCCCCCGTCCATTTATTATAATTGGTTGTTTCATTGTCTTTCCCCTTACCAACCTAGAAAGCTGTTCCTCATGTTCACCATGGCATCCCCCTGCAGAGTAATAACAGATGTTCTAGTCAGAAAATATGATTGGGTTTCCACGTCCCAAGAGATATTTAACAATAAATTTGACTTAATTAAAGGTGAGGGTTAAACTCACTTTACAAACATGTTTGATGATAAGATAGTTATATCATTTTCTTTATGGTAGGCTCTTCTACATGAATTGAAAGTAATTTTATTCATCAGTTCCTCAAAAAGTTTGTGGGATGTGTACCATAAAAGATTTAATCACAAAATGAGAATTTATGTCTAAACAACCATTTCTGAATTTGTGTATTTCTCTACATTTATGTTTCTGCTCTTCGACTATGAATAAGTTGATTCTTAATATTCTCTAAAATAATGTACACACACATCTATTTCGATGTCTTTTGTTTGTTCTGGAATCTTTTACAAAGTTTTCCTCTGAGTATTTTCATTTTGGCTTTGCTAATTTCTAATTTACCCCTAGTCTATGTTTTTAGCATAGCTTTAAAAAAAAAAAACTATAGATAACCCATGATTTGGCCTAACAATCCCATTCTGAATTATTTTCAGACTTTACATCTACCTCAAGACTTACTAACAAGTTCATCACAAGTGTACAGTTATTATATAATATACATGATATATATTATATATCATATTGCTTATTTCCAGGCATCTATTATTATTTATGTCACATATTCATCTTCATAGCTTGGAAGTCCCTCTGCTGAGGTGGGAGATGGGAAGAGCAGTGAGCAGGCAACTTTCTCTGTCACCATCTGTGAGAGAGAGTCCAGCACCCACTACCAACCTCCCCATAGAGACTAGGAAATCTAAATACTCACCTTCCCAGGCTGCCTTATGTGAGAACAGGGGAGAGTGGGGAGTGATTCTGAAGAAAGTTTTTATTTCTCTATTAAAACAAGACAAAATAAGAGATAGGGTTGATAGGGTTGGCCCTATCTTCTTCCCTTTGTTCCTGCATTAAATATGGATGTGATTTCTTGAGCCATGACAGCCATCCTACAACTACAACTTTTGATTAATGGAAAATCAAAATTTTCCATTAATTTCCAAAATTATCATGTTTTACTCTTTAATACAGGCAGCCTAGAATCTCTTTAAAAAAAAAAAAAAAAAAAAGCAAGGAACACAAAGATAAAAGGAAAGCACCATCAGAATAGGAGAGCCAAAGGATAGAGAACTTGAAGAAACTTCCTGAGCAGCTGAACTAAGCCTTGTAACTATTTATCTCCAGGCTACTGTATTACATGAGAAACTAGACCATTTTTGGATTAAGCCCCTGTTGGGTTCTTAGACAACTGCAGCAGAAAACTTTTTTTACTGAGACAAAATTCCTCCCCTCCATAGGTATATCTTGCTGAAAAATCAGGCAGCTCCCAAGCTTAAAACCCCTGGGTAAGAAATTGCAAAGAGTGAAGGAGAGAGTCAGAGAGAAGGAAAGAGAGCGAAAGCGCAAAGGAGAAAAGTTGGTCAACTGGGCCCCTGGCAGTAGCAAAACAAGAACAATCTGTCTTTCATACCCTGCTGCAAGGAAAAGCACTCCAAGGGACCACCTCTACCTCAGCGCTAATTTTCCTTGTCTTCTCATTCAACATGCTCTACTCTAGCAATGGCATCTACTCGACAGATTTAGCCACAGGAATTGAACCCTACGCTTTATGCCTAGCACGGCTTAGGTAGCACTGGCAAGATCATCCTATTATGTAGTTCTTCAGATGAAAAAGAGAATCACACTTGTTGGCTACCTTTGAGGTCTTGAAGGATCCAAACTTGGCACCCCATCAATCATTCGTGAATAGAGAATCTAATCAAGAAATAAGGGAATTAAAAAAAAAAAAGAAAGAAAGAAAGAAATAAGGGAATAACCAGGGTCCTGGAATCGAGCCCCACATCAGGCTCTCTGCTCAGCAGGGGGCCTACTTCCTCCTCTCTCTCTGCCTGCCTCTCTGACTGCATGTAATCTCTGTCTGTCAAATGAATAAATAAAATCTTTAAAAAAAAAAAGAAAGAAAGAAAGAAAAAAAGAATGGAATAAGAAAGGCGATGCCCCCCTCCAAAAAAATTCCTTTCTCACTGAGAAAGATTAGGTTCGAGGACACATTATCGTATGAGAGGTGAATGGGCTTGTTACTGAACCCAAAATTCAATAGACTAACCTGTGAGCTTAGGACCAGACTATGTGGTTTCTCCATCTACTCTCTAGGGGTCCAGGCTTTACTGTTCATCTTTATAACATGACCAGAAATAATCAAGAACAAATGGGCTGCACAGGCAACAAAATGCCAGAGAAGAAGAGAGAGAAGGGGCAGAGCTGCAAAAATTCTATTCCTTCCCACATTCCTCATTCATCCTATCTCTTTAATTAAAGTAAAGCAAGAGACTAGAGTGCTTAGGAAAAACAAAACAAAAACATCTCTCTGTTTAAAAACTAAAGAGGCATTTCCTTCTAATAGTAGTATCATTTGTAAATGCTGAAAATTGTCCCTTTCAGTATTACATTTCAAAATCATACTTTTTTTCTGAGGAGTTTGGAAAATATTAAAATGAGTTAACCCAAACTTAGAATAACTGCATTACAACATCTGAATGGTCTAATAAGATAGAAGAAAAAAATACTGCCATAATATTTCTGTAAAGGAAAACAAGTTTTGGTATTTCGCTGGGGTATGTATTGCAGGGGGAGGAGGAATGCAAGGAAAGAAATGTAATTTTATTCAGGTCTAGCTTTTGCCTAGTCTTGCTTTATCATAGAGTGGATGAGATAAGGTAATAATCTCTGAACATACTTTGAAATGTAAGCCTCTTGTGACCAGCAAGAGAAGGTGAATTTTCTTTGCCAGAGAAATATCAATTTGGAGTATATGCTATTTAATCATTCAAAGATACACATGAGTGAGGGTGGGGAATAGGGAGAGTTGCAGGTAGAATTTTTGCATGTCCCTTGCTGAAATAATTGGATTACTGAATATAGAGAGATAATCAGAATACCAAATGTTAATATTCCTTTTACTCTGTTCCTACTTTGGTGTTAGTCTTGTCTTCCTAACCAGAGGCAGACCATGCCATATGTCATTTCCACCTCTGTAGAAGCAGTACAACAACCAGACTACTGACTTTTCTTTCTTGCACTAAGGTTATAATGTTATCACTGGATTCTTCAGCATAACAGCCTATCCTTAACTCCCTTCCAAATGTTTTTTTCTCTCAGTATCATTTCGACCAGACCACCCCATTCTTAGGTTCTTCTGGTTCTTTCTCACTGCATCTAATCAAGTAAAACCCTTCAACTGATTACATTTCAACTGTTCTATGAGGTTGGTCTAAGCCCCAACCTGTTTTCTACCTATCCTATTTCTTCCCAAAAGATACTATTTAACTGTTCAGCATTTCTTCCCAAGTTGTCTTCCAGGTATAGAAATGTCCTATTTTCTGTGTATTATTAGTATTTTTTTTAAGATTTTATTTATTTATTTGACAGAGAGATCACAAGTAGGCAGAGAGGTTGGGGGTGGGGGGAGCAGGCTCCTTGATGAGCAGAGAGCCCAACTCGGGGCTCGATCCCAGGACCTGGGATCATGACCCGAGCTGAAGGCAGAGGCTTTAACCCACTCAGCCACCCAGGTGCCCTTATTATACTATTTCTTTATTCTATCAGGGCAGTCTTAAAATCTTTCCTGTCCATGAGCATAGAACTTCCAAATAGCATTCTCCTGTTTTACTCTTTAATACAGGCAGCCTAGAATCTCTAGACCCTTGAAGAAAGCCCTTAACATAGCAAAACAGAGGGAAAAACAGTGGAGAAAAGTAATTTTGGAAGAAACAGGCAATAAAATGAATTGAATAAACTTTTTAAAAAAAATCTAATTAATATACTCATGTTTCAGGATAAACAAGATGATATTAAAGAGAAAAAAATCAGAGAACAAGAATGAGATCTTAGAAATGCGACTGTGATTACAGAATGTTTTAAAAATTCAATAGAAGTGGGGCACCTGGGTGGCTCAGTAGGTTAAGCCTCTGCCTTCGGCTTGGGCCGTGATCCCAGGGTCCTAGGATCAAGTCCCGCATCGGGCTCTCTGCTCCTCAGGGAGCCTGCTTCTTCCTCTCTCTCTCTGCCTATTTGTGATTTCTGTCTGTCAAATAAATAAATTAAAATCTTTTAAATATAAATTCTATTAAAAAATTCAATAGAAGTACGGAAAAATTAAGTTAAGAAACTCTTCCAGAAAAATATTGAAAAAAATCAAACTAGGAGGTCCAATATCTGACCAATAAGAATTCTAGAAATGAAGATTTAAGAAAAGCAAAGAGGTGCAAATAATCAAAATATATACATTTAAGAACATTCCTTGGTCATGAGTCTCCAGATTGATAGGCCCCAGTACAATAAAGAAAAACACAGGGGCACCTGAGTGGCTCAGTGGGGTAAGCCTCTGCCTTCGGCTCAGGTCATGATCTCAGGGTCCTGGGATCGAGTCCCATGTTGGGCTTTCTGCTCAGCAGAGAGCCTGCTTCCCCTTCTCTCTCTGCCTGCCTCTCTGCCTACTTGTGATCTCCCTCTCTCTGTCAAATAAATAAATAAATAAAATCTTAAAAAAAAAAAAAAAAAGAAAAACATAGACTCATCTCTACATAGAGCATCATGAAATTTTAGAACACCATTGGTAAAAGAGAGGTCCTAAAAATTTACATACAAAGCACTGAGAATAAGAATACCATTGAAATTCTCAATAACACTGAAAGCTACAAGGAGAAAAAAAGGCCTTAAATTTTTTTTTAAATTACTTTCAAATGCGGAGAGAGCCAAGATGTCCATCAAGAGATGAATGGATAAAGAAGATGTGATTGTAATCACATCTTTTTATATATGTATATACATATATATATACATACATACACATATATACATACATACACATATACATATGTATATACACATATATATACATATACACACATATATATACACACACACACATACATACATACAATGGAATATTACTCAGCCATCAGAAAAGATGGATACTTATCATTTACATCGATGTTGATAGAACTGGAGGTTATTATGCCTAATGAAAAACGTCAATCAGAGAAAGACAGTTATCATATGGTTTCACTCATATGTGGAATATAAGAAACAGAACAGAGGATCATTGGGAAAGGGAAGTAATGAATGGGAAGTAATCAGAGAGGGAGACAAACCATGAGAGATTCAGCTATAGGAAACAAACTGAGGGTTCCTGGAGGGGAGGTGGGTGGAGGGATGGGGTAATTGGCTGATAGGCATTAGGCATTAGGGAGGGCAAGGAACGTGATGAGCACTGGGTGTTATACACAACTGACGAATTACCGAACTCTGCATCTGCAACTAATGGTGGACTATATGTTGGCAAATTGAATTTAAATTTTAAAAAAATTTTCAAACTAGAATTCTATATCCAGTCAAAAACCATTTTTCAGAACTGCAATATGGGTATCAAAACATGAATTTCCTAAGGGCTCTTTCCCAGGAAGCCACTGAAGGAGGCACTCTACCAGAATAAGAAAGAAAAACAAGACTGAGAAAGATGACCCAGGGAAGCATTTCAGTGAAGCAGGAGAGAAGCCAAAGAATTTCCAGGATGATGGGAAAGGAGCTCCTAAGAACTGTGCAGGTGCCCAGAGAGCAATATTCCAGGTTGGAGGGAGAAGACAGAGGTTATAAGGAGGCACATATCTGGTTGGAGGGCGGGGGGGGGGGGGGAGGATTTGGGCACGGAAAGAGGATTGGTTATCTATGCTGTTGCCTAGGCAGAAATTATATTAAAAATCTCTTGGAGACTGTGGGGGGAAATTCAGTGGAAATCACACAGAACATAGAGAAGAAAAGGAATAGAATCATTGTTATAATATTATGATACTATGTAATTTATAGTAACATTTTTGTTGATTTAACCACCAATTGGGGAGGTGAACTATATAAGAGGAAGCAGCTAAGAAAGCAGAAAATTGTTGCCTCTGAGGAGGGGGACTGAGGAACAGAGAAAGATGAGAGTCGTCCTGCATGTTTTCTTTTCATACTTCTTAGTATTTAATTTTTTGAACCACGTGCTTGCATGATTTTGTAAAAATACAACCATTTTTTAAAAATTATATTGTGACTGCTCTTTAGTACCTCACTCACAACCTCATTGATATTAAGGATAATTGTCATTTTTTTCCTGAATAATTTACCATTTTCCCCTCCAATTTATAGATGAAGAAACTAAGCCCCTGAAAGGATAAATTACCCATCAGAGTTTACCTAACTGGTAAATAATAAAGCAGTTTTAAAACCTGGACTCTTTCAGTTACACATTGTGGTGAACTACAGCTTCACCTCTGTGAACATATAATTTTAAGTTTTTCACATGGTGATTAATGATTCCTGGTGAGGGCTTTATGCATGTGTGGGTCAGTGTTGTCCATTATACTGTCATTCTTTAAGTTGACATGTTCAGCACGTAGCTTCCTTACCTTCCTCAGGCTCCTAGTGTATAATTTTGAATAATTCTTCATATGTTTCTTTGTTAGCTGATCTGAGTTTTAGAGATTACTCTCAGCTCTAACTCTGAGCTTAAAGATATTTTTAGGACAGAATGATAGACCCAAACTGTTCAGTGTCAGTTTTCCAATATGATTGCTTGGTAAAGTATTAGTTGAAGGTGAGGTGTTTCTTGAAAATCAGAGTTTCTATAGGCTCCCTGTCTAAAGGATCAAATATTATAGTGGCAGCCTCAGGAGAAACAGTAAAGCTTGCTCTCTGGATGTCATTTCTTTCCCTTAGTCATCTCTATCTCCTAATCAGGGAATAATTATTCCAACGTAGAGGGTATCATTAGAGTAAAAATGTATGAAAGTATTAAAGAAATGTTAAAAAATCAATGGGAAATATTTTTCTTTGAAAGATGTATAAACATGAAAATGTTTATAAACTTTTCTATGCACATAACTTGTCTCTAGTAATTATATATGAAGAAGGTATTTCTTGGAATCTAATTAAGAATAAAAGGAATTTTGTATTGATTTTTCTGCATCTACACCTATGTAAAAATGAAATGGTTTTCCAACTGTCTATTTTTTGTGGTTTACACTAAAATAACATTGGAATATGTACAATAGAGTTTCTATTAGCCACCACACTTGCAGAATTCTATAAATAACTGGTCCTGAATAATAAATAGTGCTGGAAGACACATAAAGAAAAAATCCCAAACTACATTACATTTTACAGAGAAGTGGAGAGCTAGTGCATGAAAACATAATAAGAATTTCTTTTTAAAGATTTATTTATTGTAGAAAGAAAAAGAAAGGGAGGGGGCAAAGGAAGAGGGAGAGAGAATTTTAGGCAGACTCCATGCTGAGTGCAGAGCCCAACTCGGGCCTCAATCTCACAACAGTGAGATCATGACCTGAGCCAAAATCAAGAGTTGGGCACTTAACTGATGGAGCCACCCAAGTGCCCCAGAGAAATTTGTTTTCATTCCAGCAAATACCTCCTGCAAATTTTTCAAAGCTTATGATTATACAAATCATGATCTATTAAAAAGGGGGGGAAATATTAAGCAATTAGCAAAACCACAGAAGAGAAAATTAACAAATTTTTCATTTTTTGTAATAAATGGGAAAAATTGTATGGTTGCCAGGTAGTTTAGTGGTAGTTTTAGTTAATATTGCATCCATCTTGGACAAAAAAATATAACAGATTTTAAAAATCAGAACTCCATGAGAAGCACAACGATTCCCCAAACACATACTTTCTTAAAGGTCCAAGTATATAGTTTTCTGTGTACCTTTTATTTTAAAACAATCTCAAACTACCAGAAAAATTGCAAGAATATTTGTTTCCTCACTATTTGGAAGTAAATTGCTAACATAATGTTCTATAACCCCAAATATTTTAATGTGTAATTCTAATAAACAAGGACATTCTCCTTTATGATAACCACAATAAAACCATCAAATCAAGAAATTAACATTGATAGACAACCACGATCCTCAGACAGCATTCAAGTTCTGCCAGCTTTTCCAATAATGTCCTCTAAAGCAGAAGGATCTAGTCCAGAGTCATACAGCACATTTGGTTGTCATTTGAAGATTTCAGGTTGGTTATTTTGTAGAATGTCCTTCAGTTTGGGTTTGTCTGATGTTTCTTCATGATTAAACTCGGAATGTGCATCTTTGGTAGGAACGTCACAGAAATGATGCTGTGTTCTTTCTTCTCCTTACAACTTATCAGCTGACACAGGATTTCTTTTTGTCCCATTACTGGTGGATATTCACTTTGATCACTTGACTAAGGTGGCATCTGGAAATCTTCAACATGAAGTTATATTTTTTAACCTTTGTAATTTATACTTAAGTATGTAAATTAAACTTTAAAAATGATAATAAAACACATTTGATGGTAGGGAGACAAACCATAAGATAGTCTTAATCTCACAAAACAAACTGAGGGTTGGGGGGGTAGTTAGGGAGAAAGTGGTTGGGTTATGGACATTGGGAAGGGTATGTGCTATGGTGAGTGCTGTGAAGTGTGTAAACCTGGTGATTCACAGATCTGTACCCCTGGGGCTAATAATACATTATATGTTAATAAAAAATTAAAAAAATACATTTGAATATGTTTTAAAACAACTTTTAATTCATTGGAGGCCATTTCAACTTGGTGGCTTAGCTCATTTTGCACAGAGCTCAGAACATTGCTTATTAGTTCCCCTCAGGTTCCTACCATATAATTTTGAATGCCTCTTCATACTGATTTTTTTTTTTTTTTAGTTGATCTGAGTTTTCTGAGCTGACAGAGATTACTCTCAATTATACTTCTGAGCTTAAAGAATGTTTACACCAAATGATAGCTCTGAAATATTCATAGTATTTATTTGCCTGGGATTAAAGCATCTGCATTTGTTTTCTATTGTGGGATAACAAATTACCACAAGTTTTGCATCTTAAAACAACACACATTTATGACCACATAGTTTCCATGGATCAGGAGTCTGGGCGCAATTTAGCTGGGTCCTCTGCTCCAAGGGGATACGGAAGGCATTGCCTGGGACCAGGGTCTCAATTTGAGGCTTAGGTCCTTCTCCAAGCTCACTTGGTTGACAGCAGTATTCCTTCCTTGTAACTCAGGGCGGCCTATGCCTTCAAATCCAACAGAAGAGTCTCTGATTTCTGCTTCTGATCTCTAGACCTTCTTTTAAAGGGTTCAGTGGGTTAAGTCAAGCCTATCAATTATAATATCTCTTTTGATTAATTCAAAATAAACTAATCAGGGACATTCATTACATTTGCAAAAGCCCTTCATATTTGCCATCTGAATTAGATACTTGAACTTCTGTTATTTCACAGGCTATTGGCTTTGTTACTCAGTTCTGACTCAGCTTTTTCTTTTTTCAGTTTTAATGTAGAGTTTCACATGTCTGAACACATAAAACTGTACAAGTAAAAACACTGTTGCAACATGTGTCCACCATTGCGAAATACCAGGTGAGACTTGAAAGTGTCTGCTCTATGTGTGCTCACCACAGAATAAAAGTTGTACAATAACAAATGCACAGCACACCGAGTTGTGATACTTCCATAGTAAATAATTTTAACACTTACTGTAAATGTTTAGTGCTTCTTGCCTGCTTTTTTTGGGTACAGAATGAAATCAGCTGTCAGATACTATTGGGGGTTCCATCTAGAGGTAAACATTTATTAACATCCTCTCTAGTTTCTGGATCAATTCAACTGAAGAGCATACTCAGTTTACAATGGGCACTGATCAAAAATATATATACCATTTGAAATTGCTTATCTATATGATTCTGGAATTTATGAAAACTCTGTGATCCAAACCAGATAAAGAAATAGGTGCCGAGGGGCGCCTGGATGGCTCAGTGGGTTAAGCCTCTGCCTTCGGCTCTGGTTGTGATCTCAGGGTCCTGGGATCGAGCCCCGTGTTGGACTCTCTGCTCAGTGGGGAGCCTGCTTCCCCCTCTCTCTCTGCCTGCCTCTCTTCCTACTTGTGATCTCTGTCAAGTAAATAAACTCTTTAAAAAAAAAAAAAGAAAAAGAAATAGGTGCCGAGATCGATATATGAACATCACTCACAAACCTAAATGACAAATCTACGGTTACCATTCTTTAGTTACCTTGCACTTATTGGTAAGAATTTAAAAACACAACCTTATAAAATAGAGTCATAAGGTTTTACTTTAATCTACAGCAGAGACAATGATTGAGGTGGGTGTTTCGGGTGAAATTTTACTTGATTAAAGAGTCTATTGCTCTAAGATTATTTATTTACTTATTTATTTATTAAAGAAAGAGATAGTGAGAGAGGGAACACAAGCACTGGAGAGCTGGAAAGGGAGAAGCAGGTTCCCTGCAGAGCAGGGAGCCCGATATGGGGCTCTATCCCAGGAAGCCAGGATCATGACCTGAGCCGAAGGCAGAGGCTTAATGACTGAGCCATCCACGTGCCCCCAGGAGTCTATTGCTTTAAAAGAAAATTTGAAAGTCACAAAAAAGTTTGAACAGAACAGTAAAGGGAAAGCTGGATCTACAGTTAGTGAATGAATCCAGGAAATCCAGAGCTCAATTAATTAATACTTTAATTCAATTATTTCATGCCCCTTGGTAATTCCTCCCTAACTTTACCCCTTTCCACAGAAAGCCACTGATCTGCTTTGTGTCATTATGGATTAACATTTTCCAGAATTTTATATATATGTTATCATCCAATTGCTCTTTTTTTTGTCTGCCTTTTACTCAGCTATTCATTTTAAGATCCACCCATGTTGTGATGAACATCAATTGTCCATTCCTTTTTACTGCTGAGTAATGTTCCATTCTATGGATGTATCACTTTTATCTGTTCATTACAGATGGACATTTGGGTCGTTTGCAGTTTCAACTCTTTCAAACAAACCTGGTAAAAACTTCCATGTACAAGTCTTTGTGTGGGCATCTGTTTTCATTTCTCTAAGTCAAATAGTTAGGAATTGAATGACATATGGCAATGCTATTTTTAACTTTTTAAGAAACTGCCACACTGCTTTCCAAAGTTATCGCATCGTTTTGAACAGTATATGAGAGTTTCAGTTGCTCCACATCCTCATCGACACGTGGGATAGTCCATTTTTCTTGAGTTTTCTCAATGGGTCTGCACTGGTTTTAAGTTTCATTTCTCCAGTGACTCATGAAGTTAAGCGTCTGTGAAGTGTCTGTTCAAATCTTTTGCCCATTATCTTGCTAGGTTGTCCAGTGTATTTTTAATGAATATGTCTGGAAAAGACTTGGGTTTTAAATAACCCATTTCCATATGTTGAACATTTTGGCTCTGGAAATGATACATCAACCATTTTGATTTCCAGCGACTTCAAAGCAACTGTTACTTTCCTTTCCTATAATAGATCTGTTCTTGCTGCAAGAATCTGTTCTGTGCTGCTTGACACCTAGTATATTCGATGTCCTCTACCTCTATATTTTTATCTTTCATACCCTGTGGCAGATACTATTTTTGGAGATATGAGTACTAGAATTGGTACAGAAGCTATTGAAAGCCTCCTTACGATCAATGTAGAATGGGAGAAGGGTTTTGTCTCTTGATTTATGATTATCCTTCCAGGGAGATCATGCCAAACTTTTCTCTAGCTATCTCAATAAATACATGAGATACTGCCAGTAGAAATCTAAGGGAAGCCTTATTTTATTTACCCGTAGACTTAGCATTACCTCTAAAACAAGAGAGGTTGATTGAAAAAATTAGTTAAGCTCTCTTTGCTCACTATCATCCCCAGGAGAGATATTTTGGATTCTATAGGCAGCGACTGATACCACTTTACTCTAAATCTTGAATAGTTGTCTCCAAAGGAAGCTGTGTGCATGACTGGACTTTGAAATCAATATTGTCTGATCAAACAAAATACAGATAAAAGAATGAAGTCACACCCAAAATAATCGTGGTCATCTATTTTTCCAACTGTTGTCAATAGTGGGGGAAGGGTGTTAAACATTTGCTCTTAATATTCTAATAATGAAAAGGACCTCTGCTCTACTCCCCCAGAGGCAATGTATTTACTTTCTTTTTCTTTCTTCACCCTCTCTTTGCTCTTCCCCCAGGCCAGAATAGGTATTTATTTAATTAGTGAGGAGGAGGGTCTTACAATCATAAGTCCAGGTGGGGTTAACGTGCCGCGGCTCAGCCTTCAGAATCCCTCCCGGCTCGCCTCCCTGGAGGCATTGCTGGCGTGCGGTGCTTCCAGGTTCCAACCAGGCAACCGGCAGGTGAGTTGGGCCTTTGCATGCCCGGACAGGCCTCTGCTGTCTTAAATCTAGCTTCTTACCCTGTTACTGGGTGGGAAAGTCAGGTTGGCTGTTCACATGGGACTATTTATCTTCAATTCATGGTGGGGAGGACGATGAGGTAGAGGGAAAAAAAAACCTTTTTCCTTCAAACCTAGTTTTGTGGGGGCACATGGGTGGCTCAGTCAGCTAAGTATCTGCCTTCGGCTCAGGGGTTCTGGGATCAAGCCCCATGTCGGGCTCCCTGCTCAGCAGGAGAGCCTGCTTCTCCCTCTCCTCCTGGCTGTGCTGTCTCTCAAATAAACAAATGAAATCTTTTTTTTTAAGATTTTATTTATTTTACAGACAGTCACAAGTAGACAGAGAGAGAGAGTGAGAGAGAGAGGAGGAAGCAAGCTCCTGCTGAACAGAGAGCCCGATGCGGGTCTCGATCCCAGGACCCTGGGATCATGAACCGAGCTGAAGACAGAGGCTTTAACCTACAGATCCACCAAGGCACCCCTAAACAAATGAAATCTTTTAAAAAATACCCACAAAAAACAAACCTACTTTTGCCACTAATAAAGTTGAGAATGAAAACATCGTCTGTGTCCTTGGGTCTATTTCTGAGTTAGTAGATTTGGAGGGGATGAGCTATGGGCTGTGAGATTTAAAAAAAAAAAAAAAAGCTTGAAATGACTTATATAAATGTGTGACTCGATTCAGTTCCTTTCATGGAAGCATTGCCCAATTCAAAGGACGTGTGCATGATGCCGTTTATGGTGAAATCTGTTTTTTTGCTCCACACTCTGTAATTCCTTCAAGACTAAGCTCCCTTCTCCCAGCTACTCCTAAAGTATTGAGATAATTTGTTAAAAAAAAAAAAGTGTGTGTAACACAAGCATTTACTGAGATTTGCAAAAAACAAAGGAAATCTTAAGTAAAAGAAATGTAAGTAAAAGAATTTTCAAGGTAGAAAGGGCTGGATTCAAAAGCATTAAATACAGTTACAGTCTGATAACACAATGTTAACGTGAGAATCTGCCTCAGCAATTTTTCCCGAACCGTGGTTAAAGGTGACGCAGGGCAAGGGTGACCCCACTGGAGAAGGTATTCAATGCCAGCAAGTCTGGCTTGTTGCTGAAGCAGATGTATTCTGCTTTATTGAATTAAACACATACATAATATTTTTATGGCATGCATTTTCTCCTCACCCTCTGTGTTCTTTGTGATTGGGGTTGTAGCAATACTTTAGTAAATGGCCTGATCAAAATTAATGGGCTTTCAAATTCTATTATGTCTTAAATTTGCCTTAGATATAGAAAAACAGATAATAGCAACATAAAGCTGATTTTATCCTTCTCACGTTTAGTCAGCCAGCTAGAGGCACAGACTCCAATGAGACCATCAGAGAACTCTATAATTTTCATTTTTATTATGAATTTATTATCTATAAAAATATGTATACAATCCTGAATCTGGCCATTAAAACTTCAGTGAGGACAGTGGAATAATGCTGGTGGATGAGATTATAGAAGCTCAACTCTAACAAAAATTTGGGAGGCCTTCTCAGTTCTAATATCCTAGGACAATTATCCTGAACTTTGTCCACTGAAGCCTTTTCTCTAATTTAACACCTAATAATACGTCCTTATCCACTGGAATAAAAAGTTTGAATTAAATAGGTTATACAGAGAAGATTTTTGTGATCAGAACAGTTCAAATTTGAGATACATGAATTTGGAGGCTTGCCAGCTCTCTCTTTCTTAAATTCTATGAGCAAAATTCTGTTCAAAGGTACAGAGAATGAACTCAATGTCCAAGAAAGTATTCTTCCAAAATTCAACACTGTAAACAAATTAATGTGTTGTCTATTTCATCTAAAAATTTTTACTGACTAAAGATTATGTCAGTATCCTCTTCAATAATTCCAAATCTAAATTTTGACATCAATTTGAATTAAACTTTAGGCAGAACCATTCCACGATTAACCTGTTATTCCACATTAGCGTTTGTGTAATGAAATCATTTGAAAATGGTGATTATTGACAGCATATGTTATCCATTTGTTGACCCTGAAGCAAGAGCTAATCTGTTTAAGCTTAATGTAAATCCTTGCTATTGAAGCTTTTACAAAACCGCCACCTCAGTGAGCAAGAATCATTTCCAGGCAGATATTTCACATAATGTCAAATAAAATTCCTAGTCATCTATAATCCTTGTGCATTTATCTTTAAATTGTCCTGCTCTTCGTAAGTTGTATATTTAATTATACTCCGCAGACCTGGCACTTGAAAAGTATTTGGCTGGGGTACCTGGGTGACTCCGTTGGTTAAGCGACAGCCTGATCCCAGGGTTCTGGGACACAGCCCCGCGGCAAAGAGCCTGATTCTCCCCCTTCTACGCCCTCTGCTTGTGCTCGCTCTCTCTCTTTGACAAATAAATAAATATGATCTTTAAAAATAACATACTCTGAAAAACAGTCTGAGGGGTTTGAAGTGGCGGGGGGGGGGGTGGGAGGGTGGGGTACCAGGTGGTGGGTATTATAGAGGGCACAGCTTGCATGGAGCACTGGGTGTGGTGAAAAAATAATGAATAATGTTTTTCTGAAAATAAATAAATTGGGGGAAAAAAAAAAACTGTAAGGTGCCAACATAAGTTGAACCTGGTGGAGAAGATAGCAGGAATAAAGTTTGGGTTTTTAAGGCTAAAAAAAAAAAATAAAGTAAAAAAAAAATAACATAAGAATAAAAGTATTTGGCTCTTGAGATTGTGCTTTTCACACCATCAAAGCGGACAGCTGAACGACCTGAGAGGTACACGCTCTACCTAGGAAGAGTATGCTGAGATTAAAAAAAAAAAAAAAAACAAAAAAAAACACTGGTTTAGGAACCAGGAAACCTGCTCTGCTAAACAGCTCAATGACAACAAGCAAGTTATTTAATCTTTCTTTCCTCCTCTGTAAAAGGACCCAGTTGGACTCCATAATTTCTATGATCTCTTCCAACTCTGAATGTTTAAGCGAATACAGCTTTAAAATATTTTGGCATTCATTTGCAAAGACGTAGATGGAACTAGAGGGTATTATGCTAAGCAAAATAAATCCATCAGAGAAAGGCAATTATCATATGATCTCACACATATGTGGAATTTAAGAAACAAAACAGAGGAGGGGCACCTGGGTGCTCAGTGGGTTAAAGCCTCTGCCTTCAGCTCAGGTCGTGATCCCAGGGTCCTGGGATCGAGTCCCACATTGGGCTCTCTGCTCAGCAGGGAGCCTGCTTCCTCCTTTCTCTCTGCCTGCCTCTCTGCCTACTTGTGATCTCTGTCTGTCAAATAAATAAATTAATTAATTAAAAAACAAAAAAACTAAACAGGATCATAGGGGAAGAGAGGGAAAGATAAAATAAGACAAAATCAGAAAGGGGGACAAACTCTAAGAGACTCTTAATCATAGGAAACAAACTGAGGGTTGCTAGAAGGAAGGGGGATGGAGGGATGGGGTAACTGGGTGATGGACATTAAGGAAGGCACGTGATGTAATGCGCCCTGGGTATTATATAAGACTGTTGAATCACTGAACTCTACCTCTGAAACTAATAATACATTATACATTAATTAATTGAATTTAAGTTTAAAAAATTTTGAAAGAGAAATAAGAGAAGAAGCAAAGATGAAAGGCGGGAAAGCTAGAAATAAAACCAATAAGTGTTGGTGCCTGGGTGGCTCAGTGGGTTAAAGCCTCTGCCTTCAGCTCTGGTCATGATTCCAGGGTCCTGGGATTGAGCCCTGCATCGGGCTCTCTGCTTGGCAGGGAGCCTGCTTCCTCCTCTCTCTCTGCCTGCCTCTCTCCTACTTGTGATCTCTGTCTGTCAAATAAATAAGTAAAATCTTAAAAAAACAAACAAACAGTAAGTGTTGCTCCTTGTATCTAAAATAAAAAAGAATAAAATAAAATAAAATATTCTGGCATTTGGTATAAAGCCTCGTCACATATACTTTAGCATTTATTCTCAAACGAATCCCTAAAGTAGACAAAGCAGGTCTTTAGAGGATAGAGGAGTGGGTATCATTTTATTTATTTATTTAAAGGTTTTATTTGTCAGAGAGAGAGAGAGAATAAGCAGAAGAGGGGCAGAGGGAGAAGCAGCCTCCCCACTAAGCAAGAAGCCCAACACGGGACTCGATCTCCAGGACCCTGAGATCATGACCTGAGCCGAAGGCAGATTCTTAACTGACTGATTCACCCAGGCTTCCCGGGAGAGGGTATCATTGTAGGTGAGGTGACTAAGGTTGTGAGAAGTTTGGTGATCAGAGATTACCTGTGTGAGAGTTTACCTGCGTGACAAATAGCAGGACTAGAACATGAGCTCAGGTCTTCCAGTTTCCACAAATTTCTGTGTAGGCCACAAAAAGACGAAAGAGAAAGCATAACTGTTTGGAATCCCTAATTACATGCGTGAGTTACTTCTACGATCCATACTGACTTTAGTTATTAAGACCATGCTAAGCTCAAAGTAAAGGTAAATAACAGGAAAAAAAAAAAGTAACACAATTACCAGTGCTCTGTTGTGATAGGAATATGGGGGTAATTACAAGAGATTTTGGGAAAAAAAAAAGTAACACAATTACCAGTGCTCTGTTGTGATAGGAATATGGGGGTAATTACAAGAGATGGAGAGATAGCAGCTGTGCTCTGGGTGGGTAACTTTGAGACGGCAGTGTGGAGCGAAGTTATGATTCAGTTTTGGCCACTCCTTCCCAGAAATGTAGAGATAAGCCACAGGAGGCGGTAGGGGAACAAAGCAATGAGCAAAGACAAGGAATTGGGAAACCCTCACTAGTCAGCTGGTTAAAATGCAATATGAGTCTAGAGAAAACTCATAGACTGAAAGTATTTGAACAGCAAAAGCATATGAGAAACACAAAATATGTACCATGTTGCAAGGAATTAAAATTAGGAAAAAATATAAATTCAATGGCTATATTGCAATAAAAAAGATTTGTGAATACAAAATTATATGTCAATATGAGTTATAGGATTTAGGAAATAGATGCTGGAATATTAAGGGGTAAGGACGTGATGTATGGTTCCCCCCTTCTTCAATACAAAAGTTTTCTCCCAAAGCTGCCAAACCAGCTGATCTTTAAGGATGATCTCAATTATGAATTGATGGAGTTCAACTCTTTGAGGGTAGTGCATTGTATCAGCTTTACAATGAGGACCCATGCACCAAATACAGCCTACAGAGGGCTTTGGTAGGACCAAGAGCTAAGAATGGTTTTGACATTTTAAAATAGTTTTTTTTTAAAAGAATATTTTAAGGGGCACCTGGATGGCTCAGTGGGTTAAGCCTCTGCCTTAGGCTCAGGTCATGGTCTCAGGGTCCTGGGATCGAGCCCTACATCGGGCTCTCTGCTCATCAGGGAACCTGCTTCCCTTCCTCTCTCTCTCTGCCTGCCTCTCTGCCTACTTGTGATCTGTGTCAAATAAATGAATAAAATCTTTAAAAATAAAATAAAATTAAATTAAATTAAAAAGAATATTTTACAAAGGCAGAGCTGAATATTAGTAATGGACACCAGAGACCTTATGCCTAAGAAACTTAGATATTTACTACTTTGCCTTACAGGAAAAGTTTGCCAACCTCTGTGTTATGTAAAAACCAGTATAGATTATAAATTTCAGAAAACTCGGTGACTTTTGTGCAAGAAACTCAGTGACTTCCATGCAGATACTCAGTTCAAAAGGAAAGTGGCCTTTTAGGACAGCTAGATTAACTAGGGCAAGCCCTTTAATTCACTCAGGAGGTGGCAATAAACTGCACTTACTCATTTCCTGCATTATAAGTATCATTTTTAAGTTGGTTTTAATTGGACAGTTGATCTTTGCCCCTTCCCTCAAGTCTTTGCCTTTTCCCATACAAACACCCAAAGGAAATTCTGTCAACTCTATAACTGCCGCAAGGGATATGTGCACTGCACAAAGGGTTCTGCTCTTCCAGAACCCTTTTCCAGGGTGGGAATTTCAGGCACTTGGGTAGTACCCTGGAGGTGTGAGAAGGTATGATGCCCTTGGGTAGCGCCCTTCAGATCTCACCATTTCCCTATAAAGAAGGTCTTAGGTCCATCTCTCCTTTGATTTGCCAGACAGCCAATCTCTGTACAAACCAGAATAGATATGTTCAGCTTTCTGTTGCTATCTGACACAATCATTCCTGTCGGGGGTGGGGGCGGGGGCATGGAGTGGGGAATCCTACCCAGTTCCATAAGGATTTGGGATGTCAGCAGGGTTTATAGACAGAATGTATTAGCAATGTTCTAGCTACATGGTCCCATACTTGAAGGTAATATACTAAACTCCTGTGTGGATCAAGGTTTCTGTGAAGATCAAAGAATTAACAAACAAGAAAGTATTTTGTAATGATAATGAAATAATATACATGAAAGCATTCCTGAACTGTGCCAGGCAATATGACTATAATAGTTACTAGTTATAATAGACGTAGTTGTTATTCAGCTAAAAGCAAGCCAAGGTTAAACTGAAGAAAGAAAATATCAGAAGTCTTGTTGTTTTTCATTAGAAGCACATTATAGACAGTTTAGCTGCCCTAATCCTGACAAATACAACATCCCTTGCTGTTTGTTCTTCCCAGTGACTCATGAGGTATGTTAAATTGCTAGAGCTGTCGCAACAAAGTGTCACAAACTGGGTAGCTTAAACAATAAAGATGTATTGTCTCACAGTTCTTGAGGCTAGAAGCCCCAAATCAAAGTGTTACCAGAGTTTGTTTCTTCTGAGGTAAGAATGTGTTCCAGGCCTTTTTCCTTGGCTTGATGGATGGCCATCTCCTCCCCATGTCACTTCACAGTCTTCCCTCTGAGTGTCTGTGTCTAAATTCCCTCTTCTAAAAGGACACTGGTCATATTGGATTAGGATTCACCCTAGCGACCTATTTTAACATGATTATCTCTGTAAAAACTCTAAGTCAAGTCACATCCTGAAGGTTGGGACTTCATCATATGAATTTGGGGACGATATAATTCAACCTTTACCATGAAGGATGGTTTATTTGGTGAATTTAGGTACAAAATCCTTTTTGTTGAAGACCTAATCCTTTGGTGACCCCTTGATCTTAGTGAAAGATGTTCTCCCTTACTTTCTCGATTTTTAGACATGTCTCATTTTCCCTGCTAATCTATCCAACCAGAACTGAAAAGAGCAGATAAGCTTGCCCTCCACAACACTGCAAAGGATGGGTAGTGAGTTCAAAGACCTACATGTGGAATTCAGGCATACTCAACTTGGTGTTCGGTCTTTCAATATACAGATTTTTTTCCCCCAAGAATTTAGGAACGATAGGTTAAGAGTGAATCTACCACCCTCTGCAGAGCGTAGAAAATGAGGGGTGTGGTTGTGGTTGAAAGTCCGCTGGCTTAGCTACGGAGTATCGTGTAAGCAGAAGCCACTCAGGGTGGGCGTTCATCTGTGTCAAAGGGAAAAATCAAAAAGACTATTTTTATGAGGAACATAGGAGTGATAGGACCCTAACAAAGACCAGGCTTCAATACTTTAATACGTTCTGTTGGGGAGCAAACTCATTAAGAAACACAAGGCATTGAAGAAGACTTTCGTTTTGTGCCTTGGGTATCTATGAATCTGAAAATTAGCCTATTTATTTTTAAACATTAAGCTAAGTTTATTTGAAGTTTTAATAGAAGCATTTCAGCTAAAATGTTCATTGTCGCAGCTGGCCTTTTCCATTGTTCCCTGAGTGCACCCCCGATGTTTAAAATATAGTCTTCATTTTCATTGTCATGTACTAACATGTGCTGCTGCACATTTAATGCAGGCAATTACCGAAAATGTCTTTGATGCAGTAAGACAGGTTCTACCTAGTTCTCCTCCTCTGACATTGCAGGCTTCAATGATAAATCTGGAAGGGGGGGGAAGGGAGCCCCAAAACCCTTTTATGAAACCTTATGAAAATTTATAAATAAATTTTTATTTAAACAGCCATTTAAACATTAACTACAGGTCTCCCCTGCTACCAATAGTTGCTAAATGGTAACAGAAGTTGAGCAGGAAGCTCCCATTGAGACACGTGGAGAGGCTTTGAAATAATCCTTAGAAGAGACTGTAAAATGACTGTTGTCAGCTACCTGCTTGGGGGAGTGTGAAGGAGCAAAGGCAGAAATCCTCAGACTTCACCTTTTGTGGTAGCCTGGTTTCCAGCCCATGCATTTGTTTACGTATGGACCCCTTTCCACGGTGCAGGAGAGAGAAGGGTATCTGCTGGGCTGAAACCAGCAATAAGAAATGGTGGGGACAGTCAATGAGCTCCAGCTGAACTGGATTATTGGTACAACGACTATAATGAGGAGGAAAGAATCTAGCATTTCCTGAACACTCACTCACTCAGTGACTAGGTCAGCGCTTCACTGACATTAATGTGCCTATGAATCATCCAAGACACCCTCTTAACAAGCATGTTCAGAAATCAGTGGGTCTGGGGCAGAGCTTGACATTCTGCATTTTTAACAAGTTCTCAGTGACTTCTAGCTGCTGGTGCTCAGACCAGAGAGCCTGGAGCCTGAGCAAGAGCCTGGATCCTTCATATTTAATACTTATCATAAATTTAAGAGATAGATATTATCATTACCTTTAACAACGGGCATTGAAGGAGAGGTTAAAAAATTCATAAATGAGGAAAACTGAAATTTGACAGATAACAGAGTTCTACTGTCTCCAATATTCCGATAATACCCCATAGGAGCATGAGATATTTTATTTTTTAAAAAATTTGTGTCTCAAATATGCCTCATCATCTGTCACATTCGTCTAAAATTCAGAACCTTGGGCGCCACTACAGTCTATAAAGTTAGAATTTCTAGGGGCTCCTGGGTGGCTCAGTCATTAAGCGTCTGCCTTCAGTTCAGGTCATGATCCCAGTCACGATGCCAGGGTCCTGGGATCGAGCCTTGCATGAGTCCTACATGAGCCCCACATGGGGCTCCCTGCTCAGCGGGAAGCCTGCTTCTCCCTCTTCCACTCCCCCTGCTTACGGTCCCTCTCTCGCTGTGTCTCTCTCTGCCAAATGAATAAGTAAATTCTTTTTTTAGAAAAAGAGAAATTAGAATTTCTAGAGGACATGCCTGGTAAAAGGTATTTTAAGTTGGCATCTAGATTATTCTTGTGCTCAGGAAAGTTTAGGAAACAATGATCATGCAGGTCACACTGTAGTTCTGAAAACTCAGGTAAGGAGTGCTGGTGTTCTTTGCTTATTACATCCCTTGGAGGGAACATTGTCTGGTCTGGCAAGGAGGATCTCAGAACCCCTTCACTGCATTTTGACTTCACTGAGAAGGGTTGCTGATGTGCAGGGAATGAAACTTGTTGGGTTTTGTGATGTAAGGGATAAGTTTAAACCTGTATCTTATAACAGGGAGCAAAAGTGTAGTATCTAATTATGTCACTTTAATTGTAAGGTGAAAGGGGAAATAGGCACAGCGTTTTCCTTGCTTCTTTATCAAGTAAATGATCTTTGTCTACCAGTTCAATTACAGAGCATCTGTATTCTAAAATAAAAGCTCCACTGAATAATGTTTCCCATGTCCAAAGTCCATAATTAAAATTTTTAGTTGGAACTGTCAGTGAGATCAGGGTAAGATTGGTTATTTATCTTTGCTTTGAAAGAGTGACTTTGTACTGAGGAGATTACCCATAAATTTTTCACTGTACGTCTGAATGATAAATAAAGGGCCAAAGAAGTAGACTTTTCAAAGTTAACATTGAGTTACTTCTTTTAGATCACTGACTTCTTTTCTGGCTTTAAAAAAACACGTTTATTATACTGCAATACTATACATTATGAAAAAGCATTCTAGGATCTTGATATAGTTAAGTTAATGTACTTATGAAATACATAATGTATTAGCTTAATACATTCCATTACTAATGGAACCTAATAACTTAATAACTAGAAGATGTTGGATTTCTCATATATTTCTACATACTGAAGGAAATATAATTATATAAGACCATTTTCAAGTATCACATCTCCTCTTAAAATTAGCAGACTATTCAAACAGGTCATAGGACTTGTATTACTAAAATCTCACTATGACATAAATTCACTGAGGGTAGAATTTGTTGCAGGCTAGGCCAACCCCTACAAATAGTGAGACATTTAGAGATAACCCAATCTGAGGTCAAAGCCTAGAGTGGGCCAGTGGCTCTTAGAAGAGTTAAGCCACTGGCCCACTGTAAAATAGAGACGTTTCCTTCTTGAGTTATGTATTAGATAGACCAGAGAGAGACCAATGGGTAAGCACGTGGTAGGTGATTACTGAATAGTAAATATAAAACAATATTGTTGCTGAAGTGCCAAAAGAACTTACTTTTAATGATTATCATTAAGAAGATGATCTCAAAGAGTAAACTCCCCCAGCACTTGAATAGCAAAATTCGTGGGTACTTACTTCCTCCACTGGACCACAGTGAAGTCACATGATATCTACATTTTATTTATTCAAATTCAACTATATGCACTTGACAAGAAAGAAAAAAAATGGAAAGAGGAAAAAAGTTCCCCCAATTTTAAATTATCTAGGCATTTTAGCCCAATAGTCCACTCAGTAAACCAACACTCTGGCATAAACACAAGTTGAGATATATGGATCTTTCTCTCAGTTGGTCTTGCCTCTGATGGGCCTCTCAAAGTATAGACATTTCATGGTGCAAAGTATAATTCTGGCATCTTGAAACGTGTATTTCTGTACAAAATATTCCTAAAGCACACATCAATAATCGCACTTTATCTGCTGCTCAACTAAAGAAACAATGCTCTGTTTCAAAGCTGGAGGGAAAACCAGCTCTATTGGAACTATTGAGAAACAGTATGTTTCCCTCTGAATAACAACTTCCTGAGGAATTTTCCAACACAATTACAAAAAAAAAACTTTTTATTTTGCAAGTATTATAGACTTAAAAAAATTGGAAAGAAAGTTGCAAAAATAATTCAGAAAGCTGTTTTCTCCCTTTTACTCAGTTTCTCTGTCAACAATGTACGTAACCATAATCAAATTATCAAAAGCAGGAGACAAACATTGATGCAAAACTGTGGACTGCATAGCTGATTCAAATTTGCCTGTTTTTTTTTTCCCCACAACGTCCTTTTTCTGTCCCAGGATGTGATCCAGGATCCTAGCTCTCATTTATTTGTTTCGTTTTCTCAGTCTCCTCCCATCTGTGATATTTCCTCATCTTTCTTAGTCTTTCCTGATTCTAATCTGTGCCTTCATGAAGGGAAAGAAAAGAAAGTCAACATTTTATAAACGTCCCAAGTAAGGATTGATTTCTTAGGTAATGCTGGATAAATCTAAAACCAGAATCTTTTCTGATTTTGTATTAAATTAAATTCAAAATCAGAATCGTTCCCCTTCAGTGGATTATTTATTGGCTTGTCATTATACACCTGAAGGTAACAGATGTCATTATCTGAATGAAGATAACAGCCTGAGTGAGAACAAAAGTAACAAAGTGCTTTTGCTCTTGCATAGTTACTATGTTGTAGGAGGAACGATTTCAGACCCCAGCCGAAGGGGTGGGGATTACCAATCTGTTGGTAATGCTCCGTGTCTATCACCTCAGGTGGGTTGCATACTGAACAACTCTGACTTCAGGTTCTCATTACCACTGATTTCTTGATAATCTTTCTGGCTTTTACTCAAAAGAAAAATAACTAAAACTTATAGACAAGTAGGAATCATCTCATGTGGAAACTCTCTTTATGGAGTGATGATTTTAACAGCAGTAATTATCTGTCGGGTGCCAGTATGTTCAAAAATATCCTTCAATTATAAAAATTAAATGGGCATTAACTTCACAGATAGCATCTTTTAAGGAATTTTACAGTATGGGAGTAGAAATGGAAAACAATAGTTGAGCCTAGGAAGTTCAAAAATTTTGTAAACATGATTCAGAAGATAGTAGTTACCAATTTATACACATGTTAACTAATAAAAAGGCAAAATGTTCATCGCACTTTTGGATATCAGCAACAACTATGTAAGTTTTTTCCCCCAGCTTTATTGAGGTATAATTACAAATAAAATTATATATATTTAGGGTATGCAACATGATGATTTAATATACATACACATTGTGAAATGATTACTACAATCAAGTTAATTAACACAGCCATCACCTCACAGAGTTAGTTCCGTGTGTGTGTGTGTGTGTGCTGAGTCTAGAGGACTCTCTTTTTCATTTTTGTATTCTTTTATTTGTAAAGATGTGAAAATAAAACATTAAGGTTTATTTAGGTTCTAGTTTGTGATTATTTTTAAAAAATAAGCATTGTATTTTGGAATAAATTGACACTTAGAGAAAAGTTGCAAAGGTAAAGAAGAGAGGTCTCTCTCAGTCCTCAGCAGTTTCCTCAGGTGTTTGCATCTCACATTCCATGGTACTTTGGTCAAAATTAAGAAACCAGGGACACCTGGGTGGCTTAGTCGTGAAGCATCTGCCTTCGGCTCAGGTAATGATTTGGGCATCTTGGGATTGAGCCCTGCATGGGGCTCTCTGCTCAGTGAGCAATCTGCTTCTCCTTCTGCCTCTATCCCCCAACCACTTGTGCTCTCTCTGTCCCTCAACTAAATAAATGCAATCTATAAAAAAAAATTAAGAAACCAACATTGGTGTATTTCCACAAACTTGAGATTTTATTTGGGTTTCACCAGTTTTCCCCATAAATGTTCTCTTTCTGTTCTGGAATTCGATCTACATTGTGTTTAGATGTCAGGTCATAGTCTCTTCTAACCTGTAACACTTCCTTTTACCTTGCTTTTTGTGACGTTGCTGCTTTTGATGACTACTAATCAATAGTTTTGTAAAGTCACTCAGTTGTCAGAGGTTTTCTTATGATTACATTGAGGTTCTATGTTTTGGGCAAGATTTCCACAGATGTGATGTTATGCCCTTCAGAATGCATCTCACCAGTGGTTTATGATACCTATATGATTATTTGATTGAGTCAGTGACTGCCGGCCTTCTCCACTGTAAATTTACCATTCCTCTCTTTCCATCCTCTGTGCTTTGTAAGTCACTATCTAGTCCATCTATAAGAGGAAGAGATTAAGCTCCACCTCCTGGAGGAGCTTATCTACATATAATATTTAGAATTCTTCTATAAGGAAGATTAGTTTATATAGTACTTAAAAATCTAACATTATTAAGTTAGCCAACGGATGTTGAAATAGTGCCATTCATTTACTGCACATATGTTTTTGTTGCCTTTGTTAAAAATTGCCTTTGTTAAAGTATAAGGCATACTAGGTCCCT
This sequence comes from Neogale vison, assembly GCF_020171115.1. Classification (NCBI taxonomy): domain Eukaryota; kingdom Metazoa; phylum Chordata; class Mammalia; order Carnivora; family Mustelidae; genus Neogale; species Neogale vison. Next base: position 144,176,783 of record NC_058093.1, on the reverse strand, counting down.
GCCCTAATACAGATTACATTCTAGTAGGAGAGAGAGATTAAAAACAAGTAAATAGCAAATAAACAGTTACATAGTTGGTGTTATAAATAATACTCGGTATGTCAAGAGAGAATCTGATCCTGGGGGAGGCCATCTGAGAGAGTGTGGTTTGGAAAAATCAGTTGGAGGTGTTGACATTTGAACTGAGAACTGGAAAAAAAGAGCAAGCCAGTTAATATGAAAAAACTTTCAAATGGTTGAGTGGTCTAGAGACTGGAAGGTCCTGTGGTAATTTTATTCATCAATTTGACTGGGCCCCAAGGCGCACATATATTGGTTAAACATTATTCTGGGTATGTCTATGAGAATGTTTCTGGAGGAGATTAACATTCACATTGGTAGAGTGAGTGAAGTAGAGTGCCTTCCCCAATGTGGATAGCCTCATCCACTTCTGTCGAAGGCCTAAATACTGCCAAAAAACTAAGGGAGAACCTGTCTTTCTGTTCTACCTATCATAGAGTTGAGACGTTGGTCTTCTGCTTTCAGGCTGGACTCAAAGTGGAATTTACACCATTGGCTCTCCTGGCTGTCAGGCCTTTTGGTTCAGACTGGAACTATATCACCAGCTCTCCTAGGTCTCCAGCTTGCTGACTGCAGACTACTATACACCCCCAGAATAGTAAGGGGGCTGGTGTGGCGCAGGTGCAAGGAAGAAATGATAAACCGTTATGAGAAGAAGTAAGGAAGAAAGGTCAAGTGTGCCCTAGTGGTGCCGTGAAGACTATGGCAAGAAAGGCGTTTGATTTTTACTCTAAACATTGTGGGAAGTCTTTAAAAGGTTCTTAGCAGGAAAATGAAATTATACATCATTAAAGATCATTCTAGGGCCCATAGATGGTAAAAGGCAGATGTATGTGGCCTGGACATGAGGTGTATCAGTTGCAAATTCAGAGGAGTGGAGAGTTTTGAGAGCATGTCCAGAAGCAGAACTGACAGGCCTTGTGTATATATCACGGTATGTTTTCACATGGTGTTTTCTTAATATAAAAAGATAAAGATAACATTCTTACTAGACTTTTAGGTTAGATTTCTGTTAGGAAAGGGTGGGTTCGAATTCCTAAAGAAGGGCAAAGATGTATGTACAAGGATGTTTATTACAGTAGAAAATAGGTGATAAGTGCCTATCAATATGGAATTGTAAAATTATGCAACCACTAAAAAGAATACAGTACATTTTTTAAAGGATTTTATTTATTTATTTTACAGACAGAGATCACAAGTAGATAAAGAGGCAGGCAGAGAGAGAAGGGGGGAAGCAGTCTCCCTGCTGAGCAGAGAGCCTGATGTGGGGCTCGATCCCAGGATCCTGGAATCATGACCGGAGCTGAAGGCAGAGGCTTTAACCCACTGAGCTACCCAGGCGCCCCAAGAATACAGTACATTTTTGTACATGGAAAATAAATATTCAAGAGATACTAATTGAAAAAACATAGTGCAGAAAGTCTGTATGGTGTGAGCCCACTCATCTAAATTAGAAATGATTATCGCTGTGTCTATCTTATACTAAGCATTATAAGAAAAGGTCTGATGTAGTATATCTATATATTGTTAATAGTGGTTAACTCTGTTAACAGTGGTTGTATCAAAGTGCAGTGTGGTTATGGAAGATTTTCACATTATACTCCTTATTTTTTGTCTTGCTAGAAAATCTTAAACAATGGATAAGAAGAAAAATAATTTTAAAAAATATCAGGGACACAAGCAGTACTTCTAGGATTAACAGGAACTTTAATGAAGTCTTCGAACCAGCTTTAAAAACTAAGTCCTATACATATAAATATCATTTCCTTTTTGAGTTTATAGTAAACTCAAACCAGGGACATGGAGATTATTGATTAAACTGAAATTATTAACATCTCCTAGATGATGCCGAAACCATATTTATTCATTTCCTCCGTATTAACATCAAAAGCAAGTAAATGTATAAAGGTTTTTCGATGTCATTTGTTCTGACAATGCATCTCACAATGGTTTTTGCGGTTTGGTAAAGAAATAGATGTGGAAATGTATTTGTGAAATAAAGAAAACCCCTAAGTTGTGCTTTATGAAAAGACTATTAAAGTATGGTTATCTCTGAGCACCCAAATTATGGGTTATTATGGATTATTTCCATTTTCTTTTTCCTTCGTTCTTGTGTTTTCCGAATTCTCCATAATAATCATAAAATTGTCTTTGCAATCAGAAAAAGAGTTTCCTTTTTTTTTTTAAAATTGTTACATTAAAGTTAGGTGCCTATAAAGGTAACAAAATAAACCTGATCTATTTCAATTTGCTTGCACTTTCTATATGAGATCCAGTAGTTCTCTTTCCCTCAGTGGCTGAAGTTTGCAGACTGTATTTACAAGCTGGGACCTAATGATTTGTATTGTGATCACATTGGTCCCCATTTCTCCAAAATGACAAAGAAAGGTCCATTGAGCACAACCTGACAAGCCATGTTTTAAATGTCATTACTAAAACAACTATGCAGGCTTTTCATCAGACTTCTGCAGAACCACAAAGAAAGGTCAGAGCAAAGAGAAGCTTACACCTTCTCATAGCCGCAGTCACATGGTATGAAACAAATATTTTTAGGTGACACAGAGAAAATTTGAAACTGCAACTTTGGTGTGCGTTGGGGATGTGCAAAGAGAGACAGAGAGGGAAGAGGTTTTCTTCATGATGATTAAAGTTTTTGCACAAAGGATTTGAGATCCTTGGATGAAAGCTGTTAAGTAAATACTGCATGATATGCATGTTGCACGACAGTGTGTCATAATTACAGTTTGCTTTCAACCATCTGAAGCCTTTCTGTGTTTTTGGTTTTCACTTCTAAACCTTGTAAATTATTTCTGAGTCATCAGCCTTTCACCCTGGGGCAACTCACAAAATCCATAAAAATGCGGCTATTTTCTTAAATCTCTTTTCTAGCAAATGTGTTCCTCTTTAGCCTCAGAATGTAAATTCCCACAAAGAAAAGCAACTAAATAATACTTCTCTCCCTCTCTTATGTCCCCCCTTCTCTAAAAATGTCCATTTATAATGAAAAGCCCGCATGCGAAGATCAGTTCTTCATTCCAGTTGGGGACCTGAATCTAATGAGAAGAGAGAGAGATGGTAAAATGGAGGAAAGGATGGTAAAAATGCTACTACAAGGTCAAAGTGCCCAACCTCTGGCCAGCCCACCTGACACTTTGGGCTAGATAATTCTTTATTGTGAAAGGCTGTCCTGTGAATTATAAGATGTTCAGCAATATCCCGGGCCTCTACACACAAGGCTACTAATTGGCTCTTGCCAATTCAGATTTTTCCTTTGACCTCAGAGTCAACCTCTACCTGCCTAGTTACCTACCAACATAAAATACGGACACTCACAAACACCTTCACACTTTTCATGTTAAAGCCCTTGAACACTGTCTAGAGTTTCTCCTCTGAGCCATATGTGACCAATTTGACTAGGAGGAGCGAAGCACTGGTAACTTTCGCACACTTCACTGATGTGGCTGTTCATGCGTTTAATGTTCATGGTGTTTTTAAGTGACATGGTTGTTTGTGTCTTTTAATAGTCGTGGTGTCTTGATAACTGAAGCTTGTAAATGTCTGCATTTTGTAAAATATGCCAGTCCACTGCAACCCCATGCTCTCCCATGAATATTGGTGCAACCATGATTTTATTTAATTAAATATGTTTATATACCATCTAATTAAAACCAAGAAAGGGATGTATAGAATTTAAAAAGCACTTCCTAATTCATTCCACAACAAAGCAACACATGTTACTCATGTAAACTCTATTTTAATGCCTCTTATTATATTCAAATAGTGTTTATTCTCCCTACTTCAAGTTGTCTGATGTTTGAAGCACCAAGGAAAATGGGCAGATGTAGTGATTTCCTCTATGGAAGAAACATTATTAGTAAATTCTCCTCTATGAAAAACCCTGACAAGTGGATTTATCATTACCAGATTCATAATCGTGAGTAAGCACCTTAGTCTCTGCTGGCCAGTTTCATTTTTGGTAAAATGAAAATGATAATCCCTACCTTCTAGGGCATGTTGAATGAGATAATCTGTTTTAAGCTTTTAGCCCTGTGCCTGACATACAGGTGTTTTATTAATATCATTTCTGTGGTACTTCCCTCCTTTGTTCCTAGCACCAGCTAAATAATTTGTGAGATTCAGTGCAAAATAAAAATGAGTGCTCCCCTTGCTCAAAATTAAGAATACCAAGATGACAACACCAAAACATTAACCCAATGAGGGGCCCTTCTAAGCATGGGGCTCTCTTGGTGTTACTGCATCAGCTATATGCTCATAAACCCAGCCCTGCTTGCTCCCCTAGTGTTTTCAAGATTCCATTTGTCTATTCTACTAAATTAAAAGCCCCTCTTCAATTTGACAATTGACAGGTAAATAAATGTAACTAACCAAGCAGGGCCTGACTGTGTGGCTTGGTTTTCAATGCTGACTCAATTTTACTCAAGTTGTTGAGTGTTAGTGGGCCTAGAGCTATTACAAAGGAGCTATTTTACTCTGCCATGGCATTTCAGGGGTTTGTAGCATTCTCAGCATGGAGGAATTTAAAAAAAATATCTTAGTTGTCTATAAGAAATTGGACGCTTGGTGATAGCTCAAGAGGCACTTAGTGGCCAAAGAGGCACTTAATTGAAAAGTTCTTTATCCAGAGTAATCAAACAACATTCACAAAGAAAAAGCATAGCTTTAATTATTTTAGATCCTAGATTGGAGACCTGGTCCAGAAGTCTAAAAGCAAAATACCCAAAGAGGAAGACTTGGTCTCCAAACTGAGCCCCAGTATTACAGGTTACTCCTTCTTAAGGATGCATCAGCATGTCCTTTAAAGGGTTTGTCAAGGTTCTCAGATCCTACTTGTAAGAAGAGAATCCTGTAAAAGAGCAAAATATGTGTGTGAATGTGTATAAATACAAAGATACACAGAGAAATGTCCAAATTTCCTCTATTGGAGAACACACACACACACACACACACACACACACAAGCACACAAGCATCTTAACAGAAGGCAAAGAGAATTAACATTTATTGAGCACCTTCTACATGGCAGGTGTTTTACATACACGGGAATACTAAGGTATATGTTAGTTTTCAGTTGTTCATTCAACCTCAAGACACTGAAAACAACTTTTTTTTTTTTTTTTTTTTTTAACAGTGTTGAAACTGAAGCTCAGAGCAGTTAGGCAAGCTGCCCAAAGTCACACAGTTAGAAAGTTGGAGTCTGCGTTGGAAATTGCATCTGATTCCAAAATGCATATATCACAACCCTAGTGACATGATTAAGAATTCAGGGGTCTAATCTGCCACAGTGTCTTTGAATCAAACAACAAACAAAATGCAACAAACTTTAACATACTTGCTAATTATATTAGTTTATGTGCCCGCCTTGCCCTGACCATAAATTCCTTCCCTTTCTCTCTCTATCACCACAAACGGTCCAGTGTCTAAGGGTTACCAACTGTGCTAACAGTTACCAGGAGAACAAACTGGCCTTTTAGCAAAACTAAAAAGTTAAAATTTGTGGTATGGGACTAACTCCAAAGATCTAAAACAAAAACAAAAACTGATGTTTGGGACTGCAATCCCTCACTTCCGGCCTCGACTGGGCGAGATGGAACCTCAGCACGTGGCACAACACGATTCCCAGCACGCGCACCCGTTCGGGCAACTGCTCGGTCGGCCTGGACTGCGCAGGCGTGAAAGCCTAAGCGGCTGGGGGCGGTCGGCTCGCGGTTTCCCTGGAGACCGGGCGGAAGCGGCCGGAAGCTGCCCTGCGGTTGGCCGCGGCGGGATGGAGCAGCTGGGGGTGGAGCCGGAGGAGGAAACGGGCCGAGACGAGGAAGAGGACGCGGCTCAGGCCATGGAGCGGGCGGAGGCGGGGGAGGCAGGCGGCTCGCCCGGTGCGCCCGCGCCTGAGGAGCCCGGCGGCCTCACTTGGTGTAAATAAGAAGGGCGGGGCGGGCGGAGGCCAGAGGCGGCGGCGGCCGTTGGGGTGCGACGGTCCCCGCCTCGCTTTGGTCCTTTCGTTTTCCCGGCTTGATGGAAAGAGCAGTTCTCCGCTACCTGGTGTTTTACGGCCAAGATCCCGAAAGGATGACTTCGCCTAATAGGACTAGGGTGGGCGTGTCAGTTATGATAGTCGAGGATGCACTTGTGATCCCCCAAACCGCCCGGTGAAGGCCTAAGGGGCGCCGGGAAGGTGTAACGTTGCAGAAGTAGAGAACCTTGTCGCGCCCTTGGCAGAGGCTGGCGCTCAGGCTGGGCTCGGAACCGAAGACGGGGCACATCTGCAGTGGCCGTCTCTCCGTGACCCGCTTCCAGCCTCTGGGCTCTACCTTGTACTGCCCAACGCAGGGCCTGGGGGCAAGGCTCTAATTCCCGGCCTCCCCTTTCCCTTTTAACTTTTAAATTTAGGAATAATGTTAAACTTAAAGGAGTTGCAGAAGTGCCTTTCCCTAATGTTAATGTCTTCTATGACTGTAGTACGTTTGTCAAAACTGAGAAGTGAACATTGGCATAATGCTCTTGACTAAAGTACAAACGTACCAGTTTTTTCCATTAAGGTTTTTGTGCCATATTAGGACCAGAATTCCACATTGCACTTAGCCTGCCTTGTTTTTAACTGGGTAAAAGCTGGAATCTCCTCTCTTATCCCCCATCCCTTCCCCACCCCATGACATGAGCTACTTGTTAAAATTCGAGAAATATTTATTCCTTCTTTTAATTTAGCGAGTATTTATTGGTAGTCTGTTCCATACCAGGCACTCTTCCAGGTATTTGGGATTCTGCACTGAACTAGATAATCCTGCTATCATATGGTCACTAAATATAGTCCATTGGAACCCATAGGTCTGTCTTCTGCCCTTTTGTATTTATGATTCTTTTTTTTTATTATTTAATAGCATGCCACTTAGAATAATTTTTAGTTGGTCGAAATCAGTGTTTAAACTTTTCTTCTCCTTATGATTTATTCTGAATGTTGTTAGAAACTTGCAAGTAATAGGATTACCTCTTCCTTCTATTATTGATCAAGATTTTTTGCCTCAGAGTTATTTCTAGCCTGAGAAAAATGGAGTGCACAAAGAAATAGTAAACAGGACTGAAGATGCTACTGTAGATGGAGTTTCTCTCAAGTCTATAATTTTTAGATGCTTTGCTACATGAACCCAAGATAAAACTTAAAATCATTCTGCATTCTTCTTTCTCAGTTACCATGTTTTAAGGAACTGCCAATTGCTCAGAGATGATAAGCAGCCTGAATATATTTTTCTGTTTTTTGCATATTGTGCTTTGGTTCATGATCAAGTGGTGCCAGAAGGAAGTTCTTCATCCAGAGTCATAGTACATGTGGATCTGGATTGCTTTTACGCACAAGTAGAAATGATTTCAAATCCGGAATTGAAGGGCAAACCTTTAGGTAATTTTGGACATTAATAATAATTTTCATTTTGTATTAGAGTATTATTCATTTATGTTGATTATATTCTGATTGATTAACCATATTAAAGATTTTGGAAGCAATTCCTAAGGTCCTTTATAGACAGTAAACTTTGCTTCACTACAAGGTATAAAACTTGCAAACCTTATTTAATAAATGGTGAATTTTATACAAGTAGTATAGCCAGCTGAACATGTGAACAGAAAGACCATAATGAACTTTTAGTCTTGTTCTCAGTGGTTGAAATTTTATAATCTCTTATCTCAAAAAAAGCCATCACATTCTAACGGACATTTTCATTTATCCTCTCCAGTTTTGAAATTAACTCTTGGATTATGTAACATGACAAAAAAGTTGGATTTTGAAAAGGCCCCTAAATACTTAAGGGATATAGAGTCTAAGTTTTCCATAAAAATGCAAGAATCTTTTTAAATAAAAGGCAAAGAGAAACTTTATGTTAAAGATTTACTTATAATATGTTGGCTTATTTCTATTACATGTGTATCTGAAATGGGAAAAATCATTTAAATTTCCAAAGATTTCTTTTATGCATGTAGTAAGAACTAATCTTTTAGTATAAGCGTAAAGAGCAATTCTGGTTCACCTGCTGCTAACCTCTATGCCTCATTTGGTTTTGATAAATCCCAGTTCAACACAGCCTATTTGATTTACTAAAGAAGAGCAAAGGGAAGACTAGTTTTTGGTATGCCAGTATCAGTCTAGGATCTTTAAACTTTCCCAGGGATGTCAAGGAGTTAGGATTAGAGGATGTAAGTTTTCTCCTAAAGGCATTTGTAATTAGTAGCAGTTTAACACAAGATGCTATGTAGATAATGCTCAATAAAAAAGTATTGTGTAATTAAGACACAGGAATAAATGATTATCTGGAAGTGAGAAATGTGATGTTGAAAGTTTCTGGGAGAAAGCAAAAGTAGTCTTTGAGTTATGCTCAACAAATGTGTGACTATTTAACTTGGGCTGGTGACATAGTGGTGAGTCCATATAATTTAATTCTGTGTTAAAAGACTGGTTTTTTAGTTGAAGAAGTTACCAATCCTATTTTTTTATATAGTTCATTGATAAATCTTTAATTATGACTTTTGATGCAGAGATTCTATTTTGGGGCATAATCTATTACAAATCTTTATGTGAAATAATGTTTCTTTTCCCTGTTTATAATATCAACATTTTAGAAACATATGTCTTACATTGGTGAAATGGACATGACTTTTTTTTTTTCTACTACATGTTTGTATTTTACATATGTTAGATGAACATTACTTTTACAGTGATAAACAAGTGGTCAACTTCTGTAAAGAGAAAATTAATTTCAGTAATCTTAAGCTACCACTAGTAAACTAGAGTTTTTATAATCTGTAGATGATCATAATTTAATCATTATTGATAAGGAGGGGGCCCATTAATGATGGCTCGCTAATATTTTCTGCAAATTACTATGAAGAACAGTTCAATAATTACAACATTTATTGGGGGGAGATCTTTAATGATTATAGGTTAGCAATTGTAACAGAACGTTGCTTTATATTCATTGGAAAGTTTTTCTAGCAGAAACCAGTAATTAATTATACTCTGTTATTTTCATCTGCTTTATTTTTCTGGTAAAACATGGCCTAGACTTTATATAGAAAGTTAATTTAATAGAAATTAATCTGGTTTGTATTGTCTGAAAAAAAGTCCTAGAAGGATTTTATTTGCATTTTTTTTTCCTGAAAACTCCAGAGAGTATACTGATTAATGATAATTTTTGTTAAATTTTACTTCATAGAACCTTGATGAGTGGAGGCTATCCTTTTTAAATGAATAGAGCCTTTTATTCTTAATCAAAATAGATTGCATTACGGTTTAAAGTTATATTTGCTTTTTATAGGCGTTCAGCAGAAATATTTGGTGGTTACCTGCAACTATGAAGCTAGGAAACTTGGAGTTAAGAAACTTATGAATGTCAGAGATGCAAAAGAAAAATGTCCACAGCTGGTATTAGTTAATGGAGAAGACTTGACTCGCTACAGAGAGATGTCATATAAGGTTACAGGTACTTGAGCATTAATTTGTATATAGGATGCTCATTCACTACATGAATCTTTTAATTAGTAAAATGCCATAAATCACTTTCTTTTTGCTAATATCTTTTATTTTGGGTCTTGCCTGCTTTTAAAAACATTTTATGTAAGAGGATGACTTTATATGAGTAATTTTGACCAAAAAATGTACAATTGGAAGACATTTGAAGTCTCTTATGACTGGTATTTATATAAATGTGAGAAAAAATGTAAAACAAAATTTGGAAGCGAGAAAATGGAAAGATATAGAAAAGATACGTGAAAAAAATAAAACATTTTTTATTTTAAGTTTAACAAATTTAAATGAATTGGGAAATATCTGTGCTCTGATGCACTAATAGAGGCACTAATAGTTAGGCTTCTGTAATGTTTGATTAACATAATTAAAAACTAGATTTGTTAAGAACTGTCAGCAGTTTATACACACACTGAATATGATAGTATAGATAAACTCTTCCCTATTAAGGTTTGGGTTTGAATCGAGTTTTAGTAAATTATAGGAAAAATGAAAACACATTTGTACTGGTATATTGCAATTATATATATATAATTTAAAAATGTGTAAGAATCAACTGTTTCGATGGGATAGGGAGGGAGACAAACCATAAGTGACTCTTAATCTCACGAAACAAACTGTGGGTTGCTGGGGGGAGGGGGGTTGGGAGAAGGGGGGTAGGGTTATGGACATTGGGGAGGGTATGTGCTTTTGGGTAAATTGGAAGGGGAGATGAACCATGAGAGACTATGGACTCTGAAAAATAATCTGAGGGGTTTGAAGTGGCGGGGGCGGGGGTTGGTAGGTCGGGGTAGCAGGTGATGGGTATTATAGAGGGCACAGCTTGCATGGAGCACTGGGAGTGGTGAAAAAATAATGAATACTGTTTTCCTGAAAATAAATAAATTGGGAAAAAAAAAAAGAATCAACTGTTTATCTTTTCTGCTGTTGTTTTTGCTTGTTCTTTTATAAATTATAGCAGTTTTCAGATGAAAGTGTTAACTGTAATATCCAAAGCCCTTACAAGTTTATAAGAAAAAGATACTTAAGAAAAATGGATGAGGGTGCCTGGGTGGCTCAGTGGGTTAAGCTGCTGCCTTCAGTTCAGGTCATGATCTCAGGGTCCTGGGATTGACTCTAGGCATTAGGTTCTCTGCTCAGCAGGGGACCTGCTTCCCTCTTTCTCTGCCTGCCTGTCTGCCTACTTGTGATTTCTGTCAAATAAATAAAATCTTAAAAAAAAAAAAAAGAAAAATGGATGAAAGGTATGAATAGGCAGTTGACAAAAAGAATAAACCCAATGTCCACAGTTATGTGGAAAAAGAATACTCAAATTCATTAGTAGCTAAGGAAATTTGAATTAGTGAGGTATTATTTTATGTCCATCATACTTCAAAAATAATGTGAAAGTAGAAACAAAATATTATACATTTACAAAAAGTAATATAGAAACATTTTTTGAAATTAGAGATACTATTTAACCCTGTGATACTACTGCTGGGAATTTATTCAATAGAAATAAAGTCATGAAAACATATGCACAAAAATATTTCTTGTAGCATGGTTCATAATTGGTAAAAATATGGAATAAAAACAAATGCTCATCAGGATGAGAATGGCTAAATTACGACTTCTCTATGATGGAAAATTAAATAGCAATTAAAAAGAATACATTGGTGTTACGCAGTTTGACTCAGAGATATGTATGCCTTGTTGAGTAAAAGGCAAGATGCAAAAACGTGTCATATTGTTCCATATGTGTAGAACAATGGCCCAAACCCTTCCCTTTACACATACATATATGTCTGTATGTAAACAGGAAGGGAAACATGAAAGGATGTATACTAGGTTTTTAACATTAATTAACTTCTGGAGAGAACATGGCAATGGTGAAATGGGAGAAGGGGAAAGAAGGGATAGCCAAGCAAGGATAAGACTCTATTCCGAAAAGATCACTTGTGCATCCATGCAAAATTGGATTTGTCTCAATATTAAGAAGTTAATCTTTTCTTTTTCTTGTTCATTCGTCTTGAAAGAAGTTCATCTTTACACAGAAGAGGTTGTACATACAGTTGTGCCTCCTAGTGATCTTTCATATCTTTCATATAGCTTTTCCTCATTCTTTTTAATGACTGCATAGTACTACATTGTATTTGATTCCATATGCATTTAACCAATCCTTTAGTGATATGAAAACAGTGTGTCCCACTTTATGCCTATTATCCCTACATAATTATTAAAGCACTCCTTTTCATTCAAAACGTGTCTTATGTTGGATGATAAGTTACATGGTTTCCCGACAGTGATGGATTTATTTGGCTGTTACCAATTTTTTGCTCTTCCAAATATATGCTTCAGTAGACATTTTCATGTAGAAATTTTGGCATATTTTTATGAAGATATCCATGAGGTGAGTTCTTAGAGGTTAATTTCTAGGTCAAACTGACTTTTCTTTGTGATTCAGTAATAATTGGAAGTTTTATTAATTTGAAAGAGACTGTGTGCACACACACTAGTTAGGGGAAGGGTAGGGGAAGAGGCAGACTAGACGCCCTGTTGAACGTGGAGTGTGACGCTGGATCCCAGAACCCTGAGGTCATGACCAGAACCCAAGACGCACGCTTAATCCACTGAGCTGCCCAGACGCCCCTTGAAGTTTTACATTTTATTGGTTTTATCTTTTTAAGACTTGTGGAAAATATAGCTAGAGTATGTTATTACTTGTCTCTGCTTTCCTAGGCTGACTGTATTCTTTGGAACCACTGTTTCAAGATCATAATGAACTACAAGTATTGATAGTTAATGTACTACAGGTATAGAAATTGTAGGTGTGGGAGATTGAGCTAAATATACTGGTATAAGCATCTGTCCATGGAATGTCATTTTGGACTTGTTTTGTTGCAAAATATTGCCTTTACTCAAAATGTGGTATAGGAAAAAAATCCAGTTAATGGAGGACTTTATTTAAGATATTGTGGAAGTGTGAATATATGTTAAACCTTTAGCGTATTTGACATATTTTTAAGCATAGAATAGTTAAATCCATTTTAGTTATGACTTTAGTTAACATCTGTGTACCAATATTACTCAATTTAGAGTTGTTGGAAGAATTTAGTCCAATTGTTGAGAGACTCGGATTTGATGAAAATTTTGTGGATCTAACAGAAATGGTTGAGAAGAGACTGCAGCAGCATCAAAGTGATGAACTTTCAGCACTGACTGTGTCGGGTCATGTATATAATAATCAGTGTAAGTGGATTCTAACTCTATTTAGTAACTCAAAATGCTTACATCTTAATGTTTACTGAGTTCAATAAGTTCAATGAGTCAACTATCTTTCTGAAATTGTTATGGCTTTTGTTGGAGGTATAGCCTTCTATCAGTGAACTGTCTCAAATGACTAAAATTAGGTGTTGGTATTCCATATTAAGTAGGGAGAAAGTAAGATTTTGACGACGTGTAGCTCAGTGCTTCATGCACTTTTCATTTCTCTGACACAGTTTATGTGTTACCATTTTTAAGAGCCCTACCTCCTTAAGTCGTCCTTCAGTTACAAGGGTTTCCTTAATGATACACTTTTCATAATAATTTTTGCTTCTCCTGAAACTGTCTTTAAGCAAAATTTTGAGGTAAACTAAATTTGTGTTTTGTTGCCTCTTCTGCTTGTTCCCATCTGTTCCCCCCAGGCATCAAACATTCATGTTGCTGTCCGAGTTCCTGACTTACCCTGTGGAAGCTTTCCAGGCCTACCTGCCATCTTTTGCAAGCTGATATCCAGTCAGTTTGATTATCTTTGCCAACTCTTAGCAAGAAAACAAAATAGTCCATCTCCGGGGCGCCTGGGTGGCTCAGTGGGTTAAAGCCTCTGCTTTTGGCTCAGGTCATGATCCCAGGGTCCTGGGATGGAGCCCCACATTGGGCTCTCTGCTCAGCAGGGAGTCTGCTTTCCTTCCTCTCTCTCTGCCTGCCTCTCTGCCTACTTGTGATCTCTGTCAAATAAATTTTAAAAAAGTTAAAAAAAAAATAGTCCATCTCCTTCACATATTTAAGTATAAATGACTGATGGTATTTCCAGAGATATTTGCCTTTGGAAATAAGCTTCAGTAAGCCCCAGTGAATATCTGTTAGAGTTTAAGATATCTTGTAACTCTGTTGGTGACTTCTGTATCATATCACATGGAAGACATGCTACTCTGCTTTTGTATAAGACTTGCCCTGACCCTCCTGGCCTAGGTCTCAGCATATATGTCCTCTTATCGCCCTTTTTTGAGAGCTGGTCATTGGTCTCCAGTCTAGCTCTCTGCCATCCTGATACTAAAGAAGAAAACGGGTAGAGCTACAGTTCTCTTCTAGAAGAGGACAGGAAGCTTTTCATGTGTCTTCTGAACCTGCTCTTTTGTCACTTATAAGGACTGAATAGAAGAAGTTTCTAAGTATGTTTCTTTATAATTTTCAAAGCAAATTCAGCATTTGTTAGAACATATTACAGAGAGCTAGGTTTTTTATTCTAAAAAGAAAATGTCTGATTCTTCATGAATCCTTCCTCACAAGATTCTGTTAAAATTTTTTTTCATGGGTGCCTGGGTGGCTCAGTGGGTTGGGCTTCTGCCTTTGGCTCAGGTCATGATCTTAGGGTCCTGGGATTGAGCCCCTTCTCCGGCTCTCTGCTAAGTGGGGAGCCTGCTTCCCCCCACCTCTCTCTGACTGCCTCTCTGCCTCCTTGGGATTTCTCTCTCTGTCAAATAAATAAATAAAAACTTAAAAAAAAATTTTTTTTTCAAACCCAGAGAAATTTGATTGAGTAGTACAGTGAGAACACTTTTTATTCCCTTCCTTGTAGATACACCCATTGTTTTTTCCTACATTTACTTTATCTTGCTCCCTCTTTATTGATTGATTGGTTGATTGATCAGCCATTTAAAAGTAAATTGCATGACACTTCATCTGTAAATACTCCTGAGGATAAGGACAGTCTCCTATAATTCTAACACCATTTTCACTCCTAAGAAAATTTGTTTCTGTATATTTTCCCTACACTTTTCATAAAAGATGCCTTAAACTATGTACAGATTTGAAATTGTTTTCAGTAGCACAATCAGCTAGTATGTATAAATTTAGACTCAAATCTTTAAAGCTGTAATGTTAGCTCTGTTATTAGTGTAATACTTCTACTTTTATGCTTGCTTACAGTTAAACATGAGTAGAAGTTTTACTAATATCAGTAGGAAATTTTTTTATGAGATCAGTTTTCATAATCTGTTAGTCATTAAGCACTCCCAAGATGCAGTCACTATCACAGGCACTTGGAATTCACTTGTGGAAGTTCTTTACTTTACAGGATTCTCACAAAGAATGAGGGAGATGAGTTAAGTGGGTGACAGTATGGTGGTGGGGTTGGGGGGGATGGTTGGGTTTTCTTAAACTCATTTGTAAAAAAGAAAATTAAATTTTTTTGGTGACTTCTAATGGTATTGGCTGTTCTTATAGGTATAAACCTGCATGACATCATGCACATCAGACTGCTTATTGGATCTCAGATTGCAGCAGAGATGCGGGAAGCCATGTATAACCAACTGGGTCTCACTGGCTGTGCTGGCGTGGCTTCTAATAAGTTACTAGCAAAATTAGTTTCTGGTGTTTTTAAACCAAATCAGCAAACAGTGTTATTACCTCAGAGTTCTCAAGTTCTTATTCAGAGTTTGAGCCATGTAAAGGAAATGCCTGGTAAGACATTTATATTGAAAAATACACAGGGTCGCCTGGGTGGCTCAGTGGGTTAAGCCTCTGCCTTCGGCTCAGGTCAGGATCTCAGGGTCCTGGGATCGAGCCCCGCATCAGGCTCTCTGCTCGGTGGGAAGCCTGCTTTCTCCTCTCTCTCTCTGTCTGTCCTTCTGCCTACTTGTGATCCTTCTCTCTCTGTCAAATAAAAAAAAAAATTAAAAAAAATACACATTACTTTTCTTGCATTTCTTTAATTTTAAAAATTAGAGATACAAGTTATTAATTCTTAGAGTCTGCAGTCAAATGCTCTACCCCTGAGCTATACCCCCTAATTCTTAGAGTCTGAATACTTAGCTCTTGGAGAAAACTCCAAACCCTGATGCGTTCTCTAGAGGGAATCTGGATTAGGAAATCTATGAAAGTACTTTTCTTTCTTTTTTTTATATATAGTTTTTTATTTTTTATTAACATATAATGTATTATTAGCCCCAGGGGTACAGGTCTGTGAATCGCCAGGTTTACACTTCACAGCACTCACCATAGCACATACCCTCCCCAGTGTCCATCACCCAGCCACCCTCTCCCTACCCCTCTCCCCCCAGCAACCCTCAGTTTGTTTTGTGAGATCAAGCATATCTTATGGTTTGTCTCCCTCCCAATCCCATCTTGTTTCATTTTTTCCCTCCCTACCCCCCAAACCCCCATGTTGCTTCTCAAATTCCTCATATCAGGGAGATCATATGATAATTGTCTTTCTCTGATTGACTTATTTGCTTGGTATAATACCCTCTAGTTCCATCCACATCATGAAAGTACTTTTCTAGTTTCACTTACTTTCTGTATAGTTTGAATATGATCATGAAAGTTATAACCTGGAATCACGTTCTTTTATTTCCAGTCCCTGCTTCATATTCTTACACCGCACACTGCATCCACAGATGGGCATTGGCCTTTTTACTAACTCTACTTTGGGATTATATAGAAAATATTAGAGCTACGAGGGACCTTCCAAAGCAGTTAGGCCAAGTTCTTATTTTAAAGATGAGGAAAAAAGTTTTCTTGAGGGGAGTAGTGACTAATTCAGGTCATGGGACAAATTTTTGTCTTTGAAGATCAAATATGGTTTTATAAACTATTAATAAGGGATATGTTAAGCTTCATTTCTATGGCATTGCTGGGGAGTAAGATATTAGAATTCTGTAGAAGTGAATTTCTAAGTCAGCTGAACCTTTAGATGTCATAACTTTTTATTTTTTAAGATTTTATTTATTTATTTGACAGATCACAAGTAGGCAGTGAGAGAGAGGGAGGGAAGCAGGCTCCTCGCTGAGCAGAAAGCCCGATGCGGGACTCGATCCCAGGACCCTGAGATCATGACCTGAGCTGAAGGCAGCAGCTTAACCCACTGAGCCACCCAGGCACCCATAACTTATTTTTAACCCATGTTTGTGTGATTACAAAATGTTTTGTACACTGCCTTGCCTTCATTAATACAGTATAAGTATAGACTGGATGACTCTGAGTCTCTGTTCTGAAGACAGTCACTGTCAGGTTGTAATAAATTGAGGACTGTCTACTGATCATATAACATTACTACTTGGCTTTACTTTTTGAGCTCTTAACATTTCTTTCTTTCTTTACAGGTTTTCTCTTAGGGCTAGGGTTATGGCACCTCTCTTTTATTTCCGCTATGAAAATAACTGACACACTACTTTAATAATTGCCCTCCTTTTGGGGTGGCTCAGTTAAGCCTCCGGCCCTTGATTTTCAGCTCAGGTCATGATCTTAGGGTCATGAGATCGAGCCCCGCATGGGCCTCCGTGCTCAGCATGGAGTCTTCTTGAGATTCTCATCCTCTCTCCTTCTGCCTTTCCTGCTTGTGTTCTTTTTCTCTCTCTCAAATAAATAAATAAATAAATAAATCTTAAAAAAAAAATTTCTCCTCCACATCCATTGTCTTTGATTTACTTCTTTTACTGTGCAGGGAAATCAAAATACTATAGAATTCTTTTTTTTTTTTTTTTTTTAATGAGAGCAATAAGGGGGTACTAAATTCCCTCAGCATCCCAGGTAAGGCGATAAAGTATAACTAACTGAGTTTTAGCGCAAGAACTTAGTTTTAGCGCAAGAACTTTGGTAGTTTTGCTAATGGGTAGATTTTTTTTCTTTACTTTCTGGCTCTTATATTTGGGATAGTAAATATTGCCAGATAAGACTTGTGGATAAATGTGTGATATTATGTGTAGGAATCAGGTCAGCTGATTAGCACATGCTAATTTTGTTGCTGTAATGACAGTCTCTCTTTGCATGAATCGTAACTATTATTCTTAATTTTGAATACTTCCAAAGTATTATGTAACAGGTGGTTATTCTTAAATACTTCCAAAGTGTTATGTAACAGGTGGTAAACATTTCATTCTATCAAGACAGCATTTATTGGTTGTCTCCATATTCATTATGTTGTACTAGGTTTGTGAGGTTTTCGAAGTGGTTCATTTAAGAGGCCCTGAGCAGAAGGAGGACAGCCTAATTTTCAGTAAAATTTAATCCTAGCAAAATATTCATTATGGAATTTAAAGATGTGTTTGGTATATACTGTAGTAGCTTTATTTTAAGGAGAAAAACTACTGTAATACCATATTTCTTTTTGTCTAGGTATTGGCTATAAAACTGCCAAACGTCTTGAAGCGCTGGGTATCAGTAGTGTGCATGATCTTCAAACCTTTTCACCCAAAATACTAGAAAAGGAGTTAGGAATTTCAGTTGCTCAGCGTATCCAGAAGCTCAGTTTTGGAGAGGATACTTCTCCTGTGACGCCCTCAGGACCTCCTCAGGTAGAAGATAATGATACTTATTTTAACTGAATATTGTTTGTCACACTTGAGATAAAGATTTCTGGTTTTAGTACTATGTTCTTACTATTCTAATTTGCTTACTGGGTTAGTATATGATCTCTTTCCTATGAGAAGGTTAATTTATTAAGTTAGTAAAATTTTTTTAAGTAGGCTCCCTGCTGGAGCTTGAACTCATGACCCTGAAACCAAGACCTGAGCTGAAGTCAAGAGTTGGATGCTTAACTGACTGAGCCACCCAGCCGCCCCTAGATTAGTAAATATTTTTAAATTTAATCTAAGAATTAGTATTTCTGTCTCAAGTTGGCT
Organism: Neogale vison; assembly: GCF_020171115.1. NCBI lineage: Eukaryota > Metazoa > Chordata > Mammalia > Carnivora > Mustelidae > Neogale > Neogale vison. The sequence goes on along the minus strand of NC_058093.1, from coordinate 144,158,334 downwards.
ACCTTGATTAAATATCACTTAATTTTAACAACCTGTATTACATACATTTGGCAAAATATTTTCATTTTTAACAAATCTTATTTTCTGATTAGTCTAATGATTTAGGAAATGGAGACAGTATAATCACCTGGTTAACACTGATTAATTTTTTTTCCTATGTCAAAGGCACTTTACTAAGTGTTTTATGTACCTTAGTCCATTTAATATTCATAACAAAGCTTCAAGGTAGATAGTATTATTATTTGTTCATACCCTTTTTCCTCTCTCCCTTTCTTTTTTTAAAGATGAGGATACTGTTCTTAACCTTAAAAAGGTTAAGTAACTTGTCCAAGGTTAAACTCAATCTTAAGTGCTAGAGGTTAAGATCCTCACTGTAATTGTAGAATAAAGCTTGGAGTTGGTGAATAAAGCTTTATAATTTTCTTGACTTTCTAGTACAGTAACTAGGAGATAAAAAGAGTTATTATAAAAGTGAACTAAATGACTCAAATTAAGCATGAGAGGGAAGTTAGTAAAGAATGTACTGAATATATATGTTAGTAAAAATAAGTAATAATAATAAAAAAAAGAGGAGCGCCTGGGTGGCACAGTGCCTTCAACTCAGGTCATGATCCCAGGGCCCCAGGATGGAGCCCCATGTTGGGCTCCCTGCTCACTGGGAAGTCTGCTTCTCCCAATGCCCCTCCCTGCTCATGCTTGCTCTCTCAAATAAATAAATAAAATCTTAAAAAAAAAAAAAAAGAATGTCCTGAATATTTGGCATGCATCCACATAAATGGATATTTTTATTTAGGTTTACAATAATCCCTATTTGTGCTTCTCTGGTAGTCCTTTAGTGAAGAAGATTCATTTAAAAAATGTTCATCTGAAGTCGAAGCTAAAAATAAGATTGAAGAACTACTTGCCAGTCTTTTGAACAGGTGATTTTCCATTTTGCCATATCATTCTATATATTCTGTATAAAGTATATGGAAAATACAGTTGATATTCTGTCTTGGAACTTATACATAAACTGGAGACTGAACAGTGTAAAGAGAGATCATTTATCTTTGAATTTCTCTACATTATAAACTATTGCAAAGATAGTAACAGGCGCCCTTAACTAAATTTAATTCATTTGTTTCCGTTAGTCTTGATTTTAGTAACACTGTGGTTATACTGTGGCTCTTAAGGTGTCTGTAGTTACTTAAGAGGGTTTTATGGGTCCCTAGCATCTCGACACCTATAAGAGCACCAGTGACGGAGAAAGCAGAACAACCCTCATTATCTCCTTTGCCTCAGACTATGTGAAAGAAAATGGACTCAGACAAAGAATAGCTCAGTGGGGCTCTGTGTGAGCAGTCAGAGTGTGGTGGGTGCAGGGCACTGGTCTGTAAATTCGCGGGGATTATGAGTGTATGAATAGCACAGCATAAACGAAACAAGATGTTTAGTTTTCTGATGCTCCTTTACTATCATATATCTATTTCTCAGCGTTCCTAGAAGAATATTATCTCTTTTCCTCCCATCTCTTTGATTTCTCAAAGTGTCCGAGGTCTAGCAGTTTTGAGTAGCTATGCTTCTGTAAATGAGGGTAGGATAGCTAACTATGCCTGAGAAAAAGATTTCTAGATGACTCTAAATCTCAGTAAACTGGTGAGGTAAAATTTCCTACAGCTTCGGTCTCCCATGCTATGTGGTTCTCATGCCTTGAGTTGAGCTGTGCAGCTCACCGTTTGCTGCATGCAGCTGGGGCTGCTGAATGACCTAGCCCCAGTGATACAAGGCAGGCCGGGCCTGTGAGTCTGCTTCTGAAACTGGGTCATCTGCTCTGCTTCAGCTAAATGTGAGACTACTGTGAAATGCCTGGCCATTGGAAAGAGTTCTGCATGTAGAGAAACCACAACAATTTTATAGGCTCTCATATTTGAAGCATCAACTCAGAGATGAGGCTAGGTGCTCTAAACCTGTAAATTACCAACTATGAACCATTTATCCTTACCTCTGCTTTCTACTCCCTTTCTACACCATGGCCCCTGATTACGGTGACTGAGGTGTAATACCATCGAAGTTACTGGCAAAAAAATAATTGTGTTTGGGGCGCCTGGGTGGCTCAGTGGGTTAAAGCCTCTGCCTTCAGCTCAGGTCATGATCCCGGGATCCTGGGATCGAGCCCCGCATCGGGCTCTCTGCACCTCAGGGAGCCTGCTTCCTCCCCTCTCTCTCTGCCTGCCTCTCTGCCTACTTGTGATTTCTCTTTCTCTGTCAAATAAATAAAATCTTAAAAAAAAAAATTGTGTTTGTGTGAATGTATTTGCCCTCTAGTTTAAGTTTCTTGATTTCCTGCTGATTTTAATAAGTTGTTTTTAGTTTTGTGTGATTTTGGATTATAAAATGGTTTGTTTCAGTTGTATCTTATTTCTCTTCTTTTCCTGATTGCACTCAATTCTGAATGAGTCCTGAGAGCTTTACACTTACGATTTTATAGCTTTGGTGCATAGATGTGGTGAAATTTGTTAGGGCTATTCAGAAACTTTTATTGCTTACTGCCTGGGTATCAACCATATTTATAATTCTTTCAATTACTAAATATGATACCTCTAGAGATTAAAAAAAATCTTTAGGTAATACTTTTCTAATTCCTTGTTTCTGCTTGCTCCTTCCTTTTAGAGTATGCCAAGATGGAAGAAAGCCACATACAATCAGATTAACAATCCGTCGGTATTCATCTGAGAATCACTGTAGCCGTGAGAGTCGTCAGTGCCCTATTCCATCGCATGTAATTCAGAAGTTAGGGACAGGTATGGGCTAATTTTCTAATAATTTAATTGCAGGTTGAGCTCCTAAAAAAACAAGCTGTGTATTGGAATTATGATCCAAAGATGGAGAGTCTTCATAGGGAGTTAGGAACTATTAAATACCTTTGTTCTATCAGGGATTTTTAAAAAAAATTTTTTTTAAGATTTTATTTATTTACCTGACAGACAGAGATTACAAGTAGGCAGAGAGGCAGGCAGAGAGAGAGGAGGAAGCAGGCTCCCTGCTGACCAGAGAGCCCAATGTGGGGTTCGATCCCAGGACTCTGAGATCATGACCTGAGCCAAAGGCAGAGGCTTTAACCCACTGAGCCACCCAGGCGCCCCAGTATCAGGAATTTTTACAGGAAAACTTCTGTTGTTTTTAAATAGATAATAAAAATAAAAATGCAGTTAACAGGGTTTCCCAAGTTCAGAGAAGATAAAATTACGATAATGTGTTATATGGCACAGGATAACTTCTTTATGGACACTTAAGTTGTTTCCATTTTTTGCCTCTTACGAAAAACGGTGCTATGAGTATTTGCATGCAAGTCATTGGGCAGATATACGTTTTTGTTTTTCTTGAATAGATTACCAAGAGTGGAATTGCTGGGTTATATGGTAAGTTTAACTTTAAGAAAATTGCAATACTTTTTCCCAAAGTGGGTATAAATTTCCATTCTTACCAAGAATGTATGAGGGTTCCAGGCTTTCACATTCTCCCTCACACTTAGTATTGTCAGTTTACTTTATTATAGTCATTCTTGTGGCCTTGTAGTCGTATTGCATTGTAGTGGTATTTCATTTTTCTCTTTTATGGATAATGCTTTTGGTGCCCTATCTAAAAATTATTTGCCTAACCCAGAGGTTACAGATATTTCCTCCTGTGTTTTCTTTTGGAAATTTGTAGTTTTAAGCTTTACACTTAGATCTACTTTGAGTAATTTTTGAGTGTGGTGTAATATAAGAGGCTTGTTCATTCTTTTGTATGTGGATATCCAGTTGTTTGAACAGAATTTGTTAAACATATTATTCTTTCGTGAATTGTCGTGGCACCTTTGTCAAAAACTAATTGACTCTAAAGAAGTTTATTTCTTGATTTTCTTATTTCATTGATTTATGTGGTTATCGTTTTACCAGTTCCACCCTAATACTTTGTTATTAGTTTTGATATTAAATAGTGTAAATTCTTCAGCTTTGTTCTATTTTGAAATTGTTTTGGCTGTTCAGGGTCCTGGGCTTTTGTGGAAAGATTTTTGAAATGGGAAATTGATTTTTTTTTTAAATTTATTGTAAGTTTATTCAGACTTTCTATTTATTTTGAGTCAGTTTTGGTAACTTTTATCTTCTAGGAATGTATCCATTTCATTCAAGTTGTCTAGTTTGTTGGCATGAAGTTGTCATTATTCCCGTATTATCTGTCTAATTTTTGTAGGATCTATAGTGATGTCTCCTCTTTCATTCCTGATTTTGCTGTTGCATGTATTCTCCTTTTTTCTTTATCATTCTAGTAGAGGTTTATCTGAGTGAGACCTTACTCAAAGGTTTAATTGATCTTCTTCTAAGATCCAACTTTTGTGACATTGATTTCTCTGTTGTTTTTCTACTTTCTATTTAACTTATTTCTGCCCTGTTTTGCCTTTCTGCTTGTGTTAGTTTAATTTGCCTTCTTCCCTCTGGTTTCTTAAGATGGAAGCTTATATTATTTGTTTTATACTTAGTGATTTTCTGATAATTCAAGTTTAAGTTTTACATTTCCTTTTAGTGCTTTAACTGCATTCTGTAACATTTGTTATATTTCCTTTTCCTTAAGGTCAAAATTGTTTCTAATATCCCTGGTGATTTCTTCTTTGACCCCTAAGCTTATTTAGAAATTTGTTGTTTAATTTCCAAATATTGGTGATTTCCCAAATTTCAATCTGTTGTTGATTTCTGCTTTAATTTCATGTTGATCATAGAACATATTTTGAGTAATTTTGGCCTGTCTAGATTTATTGAAAGTAATTTTATTACCTAGAATATGGTCTATCCTAGAAAATGCATCATTTATGTTTGAAAAGAAAAGTTGAGCATCACTATAAACCATTCTACCTAACTAAAATTTTTGGAAGACTCCACCAGGATAACATTTTTGAGTGGCAATTTGTCTGTGTATAGAATTCTTGACTGTTTCTCTTTCCATAGTTTTAATGTATGATTCTGTTATCTTCAAGTTTCCATTTTTTGGATGGGGGGGTCCATTACTTTTTGACGAGGAGTCAGCTCTTAATAGTTTTATCAATCTTCTTCCAATCAGGAGAGAATAACCACACAAAAATTTGAATAGGGAAAGTTTCACAGAATTATTAAACTGTATTAGGGAAGTGACTATAAAGGTATAAGGAAGACTCTTTAGAGGTATTCAAGGGCTGTGGAAAAGTACCTGAAGAAGGACAAACTTAGAAAAGAGAGTCCCTCTACCGCTTAAGGAGAAGGTATGGTTATAGAACATTTGATGGTGGAGAAATCCTTTGAATTACCTGGCCCAGAGATGATCCATAGTTATTAGACAAAGAGAAAACCATCTTCTGATCTATGGATGAATTGAGGCTGGTTGGTGGGCACACAGAAGGAGTTGGGATGTTGGGAACTTGCTCATTGGTAAGGCAGTGAATCATTTGGAGCATTCAGTGTTTGTGTTAGGAGGATTTTTGTTAATAGCCCTTTAGAATGCAGGCAAGCTGAGGCTGGTGGGTGGTTGTGGTGAAGGCATCTGTAGTCAGCTAGTACAAAGGCAGAAATTATGGTGCCTGCATAGGAAGACCTGGAGGAAACAACCCTCTGAGATAGAGGCAAGTCATTAGGTAGGTGTGCAGAATGAGTGGGGGCATTGCCGTAGTATGTATGGCATTTGAGTTGGTATTGCCATGGTACATAGTCACTAAGCTCAGGCTGGGGTTTGAGGTTGCTGAGGGACTGAGTGTTCCACATGTGTGTGATGGAAAGCACTATTAGGTGTCCCCACACATATGTACTACAAATAAACCATGTAATGGGAGAAAGAAAAATTAAATGACCATACATTGGAAATTAGTGGAACCAGGTTCCTGGAACCAGAAGAGAAAGGTGGTTTCTCTTCCTGGTCTTCCAGTCTTCTCTAATGACAAGGTGTAATGTCATATTCAATGTGAAAAATTTTAGAGTCTAGTGCATTATCACAGAGCAGGTACTGATGGGTGAATTTGGAGCTGAGTAGTACTGCACTATAATGATAGTTATATTGTTTGTATTGTTATTCTCCTTTATGTGATGAGTCATTTGTCTCTTTGTCTTTTTATCAATTTGACCATGATGTGTTTTCTTCTTGTGGGCTTTTTTTTTTTCCCCTTTTCCTTTTCTAACTTCTTTGAACTTAAGCTGCAGAATCTACCTCCCCTGTGATATGTGGCCTCTGATTTCTTTACTTAGCTTTCCTTTCTTTTCTTTTTTAATTTTAATTTTTTATTTTGGCTTCCTAGGTTACCTCTATGTCTGCATAGTTTAGTGGTTAGCCAATAACTGGTCAAAGCTTTTGGTCAGATGCAAGAGTCTGAAAGACTTATGCCTTCTGTAAATGGAAAAGTGCATGGGTTGGAGAGTGCTTTCAAAATTTAGGCCATTTTCAACTCTGCCTTGGCTTTTATTTTCTGTAGCCTTCTTGCATCTTCCATGTATGCTTATTGCCATTTCCGCCAGTGATGTGTAGAGAACTTGGGCCCTTTCTCTGCTCCCCTCCCGGTGCATGCAGTCTCCCAGTCAGCTGGGGTTGTGAGGAGAGCTTATCCAGTCCCTCTGTGGTTCTCTTATTTCTACATCTTCTGGTTAAATTTATGGTTCGTCCACTGATTTTTCACTCACTCCAGCCACAATTGCAACCTCAGGCTAGAGAGAGCTGTGCGATTTCTCCTGTTGTTTCCTAAAGTTTATTCACTTTACTGGAAATACTGCTGGGAATGGGCTTTTGCCCTCTGCCTCAAATCAAATCTGTCCTTTCTGACAGCAAAGCTACTGGCCCTCATAGCCAGCCTCACCGTGGCAGGACTACTGCTAGAGGAAGATACAAACAACCCCAGCCAGTAAGGCTGCAGTTTCCTCCTTTCTTATCTAAGTTCTACTAGCTTTTATTTATTTTATTTTATTTTTAGATTTTTATTTATTTATTTGTCAGGGGGGTGGAGACAGCACAAGCAGGGGGAGCAGCAGGCTGAAGGAGAAACAGGCTCCCCACTGAGCAAGGAGCCCGAGGTAGGACTCACTCTCAGGTCTCTGGGATCATGCCCTGAGCAGAAGGCAGACAGTTACCCAACTGAGCCACCCAGGACCCCTCTACTAGCTTTCATAAATCGGTGCTTCTCAGTTTATTTGCTTTTGGCCCACTTTCAGATCCTCAGTTTTGTCCAGTTTTATTATAGTTTTATGGGGAAAGCTTACTCCCATAACCAGAAGTCCCATATTTCAAATCATTTGAAAACTTGAACTCATTTGGCATTTAGTATTAGTGTTGAGATAATCCCAGGGTGGTATATAATGTCGGGCTGTCCCAGTGATATCCGTTTAGGATTTTTACTTCTTAATCTAAGCAATATGAATTAGATTAAGATTTTAATATAAATTATGATATAATGTGCTTATAGTCTTCTCAAACATTTTTGTTTAGGAAATTGCGATGTGATGACCCCAATGGTTGATATACTTATGAAACTTTTTCGAAATATGGTGAATGTGAAGATGCCATTTCATCTCACCCTTCTAAGTGTGTGCCTCTGCAACCTTAAAGTATTAAATACTGCTAAGAAAGGGACTATTGATTATTATTTAACACCATCGTTATCAACAACTTCACGGTCTGGCAAGCGCAGTTTTGTAAGTACACTCTTGTTGAATTTGTGTGGTTAAATTACAAATCTAAGTTTGTGTTCCATTGATACAATTTAGAGATTCTTTTGGATGATATTATTTGAATGCCTTCCTTGTGTATAGGACCTCTCATATTATGGTTGCTAGCCATAAGTGTACTGTACTGTGATCTGAAAAGAAAACAAAAGAATCACTGGATAAAAGAGAAAACTCTTATGGAGGTTCCTTGTTTTGGAAGTGTTAAAACGTGTTTTAGCAACAAGAATATGATTAGCTAATAAGTATGAAAATATTTCTAGATACCGGAAATAAAATCTTTGTCTACTAATTTATATGTAAGCTACCAGCATTCCCCCAATGTTTTTGTTAAAGTATTTAACTTTTCTTGGCTTTGAAATTACACTGAATTTTGATAGCAAGATTGATGTTATATGACTACTCATTCTACAATTGTAGAAATTAAGAGTGTGGCAGTAGAGAAACAGAGGCCAGTCATATTTTCCAGTGACTAAAATAAAACCTTATATACATGGCCATTTAGCAAATGTCTAGTAAATATGGGATGCTTTAAAAAATAATCATATTTTACAAAATTGTGCTTGCCTACAATTAACTCTTAAGTATTTTTATTATTTTCTTTGTTTTAATGTCTGATCAGTATAATTTCAGTAGTATTTTCATTTACATTTCAGTTTAAAATGAGAACAGAATACTGTTACAGATGTAGTGAATCAGCACCCTCTTCAAAGTACTTTTTCCTGTGGCCCTTTTTATTCCCTTTATTAACTGAAATTTAAAAAGGAATTTACTTTTTGCCTCTAATTTTTGCCTTAATTTATAGTGGTATTAGTGAGGTAAACATAAGCAAAAGGTACCTTGTATAGGTCTGGCATACAGTAAATATAGTGTCCCAAATCTCTTTTCCTTTTACTTTTTTTTCAGTTACTGTTGTATTGATGTTTCCTGAGTTATATTTGATTGTGTATACATTTTCCTGGTGCTTAAAACCAGAGGGAAATTTTAAGTGAAAAATTTATGTAGAAAAATTATGAAAATTAGAACTGAAAGTACCTTTAAATTTTTATTTTATGTAAATATAAACAGTGTTATAGCTTCATATTGATGTTGGATTTTACCATAGAAATATTTTTTTTGGTCTGTTAATTGTTACACTTCAGAATAGGGATTTTGAGAAAACCAGCCCTTGATGACCTATGCATATAGATTTTTTAGATACTCATAGGCGAATCATTTACTTTTCTAGGCTACGGTTCCTTTATTTACAGAATTGTGAATTTGAAAACACCGTTGTTAAGGTGCTTTCCAAGTTTCCAAACAAATAACTATCTTCTGGCTCAGTGCTATCTAGGAAGGAAACCTCTCCCTAGAATAGTGAATAAAGATGCACACAATAGTGTGACTAATTTTGCTGGATTTATTATCTCTAGTAGTTTGGAACTGGCCAAAAGGAATGAAATTACTGACTAGATTAGAAACATGTTAGTCAGAAAATGGCTATAGTACTCTTCAGTGGCATGAATATTTCAAAGATATCAGATATCTTAATTACTCTGTTATTCTTGTGTTCTAGAAAATGAAAGATAGTCATATGGAGGATTTTTCCAAAGACAAAGAAACAAATTGGAATTTTCTACCATCAGGAAGAATTGAAAGTACAAGAACTGGGGAGGCTCCACTAGATCCTAATTTTTCCAAAGAAAAAGACAGTGATGAATCCCCATTCTGCTCTCTTCCCGAAGGTATTGACCAAGAAGTCTTTAAACAGCTTCCAGTAGATATTCAAGAAGAAATCCTTTCTGGAAAATCTGGAGAAAAAGTTCAAGGCAAAGGAAGCTTAAGTTGTCCATTACATGCCTCTAGAGGAGTATTATCTTTCTTTTCTACCAAACAAATGCAAGGTAGTCCCTTAAATCCTACAGATCATTTATCCAGTAGTAAACAGATATCTGTATCTCCCTGTGAACCAGGAACATCAGGTTTAAATAGCAGTAGTTCCTCTTCTCCATGTAGCCAAAAGGATTATTCACATTACATAGACAGTAGATTAAAAGATGAACGAATGAGTCAAGGACCTAAAGAATCTCAAGGATTTCACTTTTCAAATACAAACCCTACTGTATCTATTTTCCATTCATTTCCAAATTTGCAGAGTGAGCAACTATTCTTCAAAAACCGCACTACAGATAGCCATAAGGAATCAGTAGTGACAGTCTCTCATCATGAAAGACTTACAGAAAATAAAGAGCAAGATTCTAGTGATGAGAAAATTACCTTTCCTTCTGACATTGATCCTGAAGTTTTCTACGAACTACCAGAAGAGGTACAAAAAGAGCTGTTAGCAGATTGGAAGAGAGCAGCATCAGATTTCCCCATTGTACATAAATAAGCATGTTCAGAAAAAAGGTCTAGAAAGCAAAGGAAAGGCCATTGTTCTCAGATTTAGCAGTTTATTAAGCTCCTCTAAATTAAACACTAATAGATATTCAGTAATGTAGAATCCAATATATAATGTTCTAGATAAAAGCAAGTGTCGTTATGGGAAGTAAATTCTGGCACAAAGCATAAAAATACTCATAACAAGAAATAATGTAAAATTATCCTCTTATTTCTAAAGTTATTTTATATTGCTTTTCAATAAAAAGAATATCATGGTTACTACATTTCCCATAAATGGGGTAGAGGGGAAGATACATACACCTGTGTGTAGAAACAAATAGACTAGCCAAATCATTGCTATGACATAGCAAAGAATCGTTTTTTTCTGTGAAATATGGAATGTCTCAAGAAATTCAGCCCATTAGGAAACTTCCAAATAAGAAATTCTGCTGCCAACTACTAAAAACACAGATCTCTTTGAAGTACTCTGTACCATTTAATACGTTTTTAAAAATATACCAAAGCAGTGTATGTCCTATTAATGCTTTTGAGTACACCAGAGCCTACTGCAGTGCCTAGTACATGGAAAGCACTCCATAATTATTGAATGAATGGTGTGGCAGGGGCCAGGTGGGAGGTTGGGCAGGAGAGTGTACATGTTGTAGAGAACTAGAAGGAACTCTCCATCCAGATAGATTAAGGGAAGGATGGACACTAGAAAGGCAACGTGATAGGTTTTTAAGAAGGCTGGGTGATTGGGTGCCCAGGCGGCTCAGTTGGTTAAGCAGCTGCCTGCGGCTCAGGTCATGGTCCCAGAGTCCTGGGCTCAAACCCTGCATCGGGCTCTTTGCTCAGCAGAGAGCCTGCTTCTCCCTGCTGCTCTGCCTACTTGTGCTCTGTCTCTATCTCTGTCAAATAAATAAATATATATATTTTAAAAAGATGCTGGATAATGGGAAAAGTCCATTTCCTTCTGGCTAGTCTGTATAGGGTTTTAAAGTAATGATTAGATGTTTTTGTATCTTCTTATTTTGGGAGATCAGATTAAGGATATCATATCCACAACAAATATACAAAATTACTACATCAATAGGTGTTCTCTTTTTCCCATTGTTAATTGCCTTCCCCTTTTGCCTGCAAGGTTAAAAATTGGGTATAAGATTGTGGACATCTTACAATTTTTTTTTTTTTTAAGATTTTTATTTATTTATTTGATAGACAGAGAGAGATCACAAGTAGGCAGAGAGGCAGGCAGAGAGAGAGGGGGAAGCAGGCTCCCTGCCAAGCAGAGAGCCCGATGTGGGGCTCGATCCCAGGACCCTGAGATCATGACCTGAGCTGAAGGCAGAGGCTTAAACCACTGAGCCACCCAGGCGCCCCCATCTTACAATTTTTAAGATGTAAATTTCTAGAACACATCAAAGTATACCACAGTACTGATTCAGAAGAGTCCTGTTCTCGAGTTTATAACCTTTGCAGATACAGTAATCTAAAGAAAAGATAATAAAAATAAAGTATACAAATGTGAATAAAGAGTAATGGAAAGGGGCTACTGGGTGGCTGTGTGGGTTAAATTAAAGCCTCTGCCTTCTGCTCAGGTTATGATCCTGGGGTCCTGGGATTGAGCCCTGCATCAGGCTCCCTGGAGCCTGCTCCTGGCCCCCCTCTCTGCTTGCCTCTCTTCCTACTTGTGATCTCTGTCAAATAAATAAATAAAATCTTCAAAAAAAAAAAAAGTAATGAAAAGATACTTTCTTTTAGGTAAGAAGTTTTAACTTAGTTTTAGATTTCTTGAAATTTTCAATTTCATAACTGAGGATTTTAACAGGGATTTTGGGGTTATCAAAAACAACTTAGAGCAAGAACATCAAAACTGATTCATATGCAAATATTTAGTACCCTGGATCAAGGAGTATGGAATTTTCTACAGGTAGTATACTGGTAAGGTTGTTAAACTGGTAAAAAGGATATATTATTTTTTTAGATAATACATTTTTAAAAATTTTCTAATAATCCTTGTATTATTTCAGCCAGAAATTATTAAACAGCTAGAAAGGTTTAAAAAAAAGGTTAAGAGTAAGGCACTGCAGTAGGCTCTGGTGTACTCAACAGTTTTGGCCAGTTTAAAAAGGGAATAAAATAGTAGTTAAAAGTACATTTTTTGAAGTGAGCATGCGGTGGGTATTATCACAGCCTTGTTACTTATTCTGTGGCTTTAACTTAGCCTTTCAACATCTTCGTGCCTCTGCACTCTGACTTTTTAGTCTATATTTCCATATCCTTTTAATCCTTGTTTTTTTTTCTATGGTGTTCTACAGATTTACTATAATGTTTGCAGATGTATATTTCTTTTTTATCCTCAGTATTTGCTGGCTCTTGTTTCTTTCAATTCACGTTAATTCTGTAAAACATTTGGCCACTAGGATTGCACAAATGATGGACTTCTTATTCTATCCTTCATGAGCCTTATTCTCCCAGTTTTTGTCATCTTGTTTATCTGCTGCATTTTGGTTAATCTCATCAGCTCTCTCATTCATTAGCTTGTTTTTCAGCATTATCTGGTCTACTGTTTAAAATACGAATGATGGTTTTAATTTTAATATATTTTTCATCTGATTCTTTTTCTAATCTTCCCATTTATTCATTATAGCCTTTTATAAGTCTTTCTAATTTTTAAAAACTCATAACTATTTTATATTCTATTTTTGATAATTTCAATATTTTAAATCTTTTTTAAGTCTTAAGTTTTTGGATATTGTTGTGTACCTGTTGATTAGCCTGTTTCCTTGAGTCTGTGGCCGAGCTTAGTCTGTGGGAAGATGAAGGACCAAAACTGTGCGTGCTTCCCTCCAGATAGGATTTGCATTTGCTTCCAGTGAGTCAGCACAACCCATTTGGTATCACTGTAGCCCCTGAAGGTCCTTGCTGAATGCAGTTGTTTTAGTTTGTCTTATTCTCAGCTCCCTGACCTTGCTACTGTCCTAAAGTTTTGTCTCCAAATGTTTATTGCGGGCATTTGCTGTCAGGGAGAACCCCATCTTTCAAGTTTGCTTTTTGCCTGATGCTTCCTGTTCCTTTCCTGCTTTTGTTTCAGCTCAATTTTTTTCCTCCGTGACTGTAGGGGATTGGGGCCTGGAGATTTCCCTTATATAGTTCAACCAACAATGAATTAAAAAGTCTTTTCTCTGGAATCTAGTATTTTGTATTGAAGGAACTCTTAAGAGTATTTGTCCCACTGTAGTGCAGAAGTGCAATATGGATTTGTTTTTTCCATATTATTTGTGCTTCCTGTTTTTCTCTTTTTTTATGCTATGATTCTTTCCCACTCTTTTTCTCATCTTGTTTTTAGATTACTTGAATTTTTTCAATATATTTTCCCTTGACTGATTTGAGATGTAGACATTCTTTTTTTTTTTTTTTAAGATTTTTTATTTATTTATTTGACAGAGAGAAATCACAAGTAGGCAGAGAGGCAGGCAGAGAGAGAGAGGAGGAAGCAGGCTCCCTGCTGAGCAGAGAGCCCGATGCGGGACTCGATCCCAGAACCCGATGCGGGACTCGATCCCAGAACCCTGAGATCATGACCTGAGCCGAAGGCAGCGTCTTAACCCACTGAGCCACCCAGGCGCCTGAGATGTAGACATTCTAAGTACTCTTGATTACCCTTAAAAATTGAACATGCCTAACATCCAAAAATGGTAAATAGATGTACCTTCTCCCAAACAAGATAAAGATGTTAAAATATGTTAATTTTAATTCCTCTAGTTCTTTATTAACCTCCAATTGGATTTATTAGTATTTTATAGAGTTAATGTTTAGGTTTCTGAACATGATTATCTTTTTTTTTCCTGCTCACCTTTTTTACTTGCATCTCCTATATTCATTCCTTCCAAGTAGAATTCACTTTCTGAAACTATATCTTTAAAACTGCGATTTTTGAGCTGACGTCTTTGGACTGTTTTAAGATATTCACTGTTATCTTTGTTGAGCTGCAGTTTTTATTACAGGTCTAGCTATGTATTTGTTCTTATGATGGTTGGGATTTAGGTGCTTCCTGAATCTGCAGGTGTATGCCTTCATCAAATCTGGGTTAATTTCAATATTTAAAAATATTTTATTGTGAAATTTTTATGCAGAAAAGTGCATAAGTAAGTTAATGGGTAATCATAAGCAAAAATTATGTAACTAGGTCAAGAAATAAAACATTCCAAGTGATCAGGAATTCCAGAGGTTTTTGTTTGTTTTTGGTTATGTAACTGAACTTAAGGGGTTCACTGTTGGGGGTTGAACATCACTTTGAACACAACCTGAGGAAATGATAAAAGCAAAGAACTTTTTATTGCTTGTTACATGTAAGAAGACAGGGAAGTAGCTCACGAAGAACCGTCTCACCATGCTGTTAGTGCAGGAAGCGTTTATTCAGTGTAAGGGCGGGAGCAGGGAGCTTGCGCAGGCACTTTTGGTTCAATTGCTCATGCTTAGCACGTCCAGGGGCTAGTGCATACATCATATGTTCCAAAAATGGCAGAAACTCCACCTATAGAAGGAGAGCTTAGTATTATAATGAACTAAAGGTAACTTTAGGACAACTCAGGGAGGCTTCTGCCCTGGTCTTCAGCTCCAGTCCAGCTCAAACTAGCTCAGATACGGAGCTCACAAGTGAGACACACCTAACAAGGGGCTGTCTGGTGAAACACCTACTCCAACTTAAACCTGGCTGGAACTGTTGGTTCTGCAAAACAAAACATACTCCTTCCCGGCTTTTGTCCCTTCCCCCTCCTCCCTTCTGCGGAGAGCTTTGAGCTCTCTGAGTAGCTTTCCAATGCATCCTAACTGTTGTTTTCTTATTAAATTTAGATCTAATTGGCATGTTGTTTCAGGGGTGCAATATAATTATTTGGTATTTGTATATATTGCAGAATGATCACCACAGTAAGTCTAGCATCTATCACATTCATAGTTACAAAATTTTTTCCTTGTAATGAGAACTTTCAAGATCTAAGGAAGTCCAGAGTTTTTCTTAGCGTTTTATCATGTTAGGAGGGTTTAGTAAATCATTGACCTTGTGGTTAAACTCAGTCTCCAATTCATCCGGACTCATACCCTCCCAGGATGTCAGGATGGCTCAAGGTCTCAACATTCTAATGATGTGGTGGTCTTTCTGGTGTGGGCTATACAATCCTAAACCTTACTGTTGGCATAAACTATCTAGCCTCCCCCCCCCCAGTTAGTCACCTCATTAGCGTATACCATGATGAATAAAAAAGATACATTGTTTGGGAAATTCTAAGGGCTTTAGGAGCTCCATGCCAGGAACCTTGGACAAGACCAGATAAATTCTACTGCAGAATATTTGGAAATAAGTCTTGAGATGTTTTATGACCCCAAATGTGCCCTACCTTAGTAAGTGTTCTGTGTACGCTTGAATGTGTGCTTTGCTGTTGGATGGAATATTGTATAAATGTCAATTAGTTTTATTTAGTTAGTGTTCAAGTCCTCTGTATCCTTACAGATATTTTTGTGCATTAATTATTGAGAAAAGAGTATTTAAATCTCCAACTATAATTATAAATGTATCTTTTTCTCCTTGCATTTTTTAATCAATTTTGCTTCTTGTTATTTGAAGACACGTTCAGGGCTATTATGTTTTGAGGAAATGCCCCTTTATCATTCTGAAATGACCTTTAAACCTGATAAATTCTTTGCTCTAAAAACCAGTTTCTTTGTAAGAGCCACTATAGCTTTTTGAAAAAGTAATGTTAGGGGCGCCTGGGTGGCTCAGTGGGTTAAGCCTCTGCCTTCAGCTCAGGTCATGATCCCAGGGTCCTGGGATCGAGCCCCGCATCCGGCTCTCTGCTCAGCCGGGAGCCTGCTTCCTTCTCTCTCTCTCTGCCTGCCTCTCTGCCTGCTTGTGATCTCTGTCTGTCAAATAAATAAATAAATAAATCTTTAAAAAAAAAAAAAAAAAAAGTAATGTTAGACTGGTGTCTTTTCCTAGGCTTTTAAGGTTATTTGTATGTTTATGTAAAAAATGAAGTTTTACATAAGAGACTCTTAATCTCACAAAACAAACAGGGTTGGGGGGGATAGGGTGCCTGGGTTATGGACATGGGGGAGGGTATGTGCTATGGTGACTGCTGTGAAATGTGAAGCCTGATGATTCACACACCTGTACCCCTGGGGCAAATAATACATTATATGTTAATAAAAAATAAAGTGTTTTAAAAAATTATATTTTAAGGGATTATACAACAGACAGTTGGGTCTTGCTTTGTCATTCAGTCTGATATCTTTGCCTTTTAATTGAAGTGTTTGACCATTTAACATGGTGACCAATATAATTTTGTTTAAATCTACCAGTCTGCTATTTATTTTCTATTTTTCTCCATGTGTTCTTTGTTCTCCTTTTTTTTTTTTTTTCTTCTTCTCTAGGGTTTTACTGGGATTTTTTTTTTTTTTTTAAATCATTCTTTTATCTCCTTAATTGGCTTGCTACCTTTGCCATCTTACTGGTTGCTTTAGGGTGGATATTATAGATCTCTAACTACTACCTTATGTTTAGGGGACTTACACCAATATACTTCCATTTCTCCCCAACTGGCCTTTATGCTATTGTTACCATACATTTTACTCCTCCACACATTGTAACCCCATAATATATATTTTTATTATTTTTATTTTTGCCTTATACTATCAAATTTTAAAGATTATATTTCTTTGTCTTAGAGAGAGAGCATGTGTGTGGGTGGAGAGAGGGAAGAGGGACAGAGAGGGAGAGAGTAGGGAAGGGAGAGAATCTTAAGCAGAATTGACACTGACCATGGTACCCACAATGGAGCTCAGTCTCACAGTCTTAAGTTCATGACCTGAGCTGAAACCAAGAGTCAGACACTTGCAGTAACCAACTGAGGCACCCCTATACAATCAAATTTTTAAAAGATTTAAAAATAGGGGGGAAATGCTGTTAAATATACCCACATTTCTGGTGCTCCTCATTTCTTTGTGTAGATCCATACTTTCATCTGCTATCTTTTTTTCCTCCCTTATTAGACTTAAACATTTTTCTAATGCAAGTTTGCTAGACATGAATTCTTTCAGCATTCCTATGACTTATGTTTTTCTTATGTCTTTATTTTACCTTTTTTATTTTTTTAAAGATTTTATTTATTTGACACAGAGAGAGATCACAAGTAGGCAGAGAGGCAGGCAGAGAGATGGGGGGGAAGCAGGCTCCCTGCTGAGCAGAGAGCCTGATGTGGGGCTCAATCCCAGGACCCTGAGATCATGACCTGAGCCAAAAGCAGAGGCTTAACCCACTGAGCCACCCAGGCGCCCCTACCTTTATTTTTTTTTGAAGATAATTTTGCTGGGTGTAGAATTCTAAATTGTATGTGTTTTTTTAATGGGAGAAGGAAGGGGTCTGGTGGCCTTTAAGATTTTCTCTTTATTACTGGTTTTAAGATATTTGATTGTGATATTCTTTGGTATAGTTTTGTTTATGTTTGTTGTGCTAAGTATTTGTCAAGTTTCTGGAATCTGTTAGTTTATAGTTTTCATCAAATTTGGATTTGTGAGGAGGTTTTTTGCTCTGACTTGTCATAACATAAAATATCTCTGATCCTGTGTTGGTTCAGGAGATAGCTTCCTCTGCTTTTTTCAGGTGGTTCCTTCCCCAGCATTGGGTAGTTTCTTCATATGCATATACTAATCAGTATAATCGAAGACTCAAGAGGTATTCTGTGCAGCTCTTGCCAGTACTCTGCTTTATTAACTCTAGTCACCTTGGTGCCTCTAGACTCCTAACTTTGTCTTCCCAGCTCACAGGAGACTGCTAGGATCTCTCTGACATCCCCCTTCCAGGACTCCACCTTGGAAACTACTTCAGAAAAGTAAGCTAAGGCAGTTGTCAGGCCTCATTTGCAGACTTTTCATTTCTGCTGTTTATATATATTTTTGAGAGTAATTTCTCATTCTCTAAATGTTCCTTTCTATAGTCTCCTGTTCTTGTTTCTTGGATACAGTATCTTCTTATCTCTCTAAAGTTGTTACTGATAGAGCTTTCCAAGATTTTGTCTTACTACCTAATCTCTCTTGAAGTGGATTTTGTTGATTAAGTGTACAGGACTAAAAGCCTAAGGGAAGCTCTGCTAGTTTTGATAGGACTTCATCGACTTTGAGTTCCATGCAGGATGATCTGTTTGGGTCATTTTCGGGGGGAACTCTTGATGTCAGTATCACTAGATCTTTCCTTTGGGGCTGGGTTATGTTTCTCAAAGATGATACTTAAGGTATCCTGCTTAGTTTAAGGCTGCCTGGCTGCCTGTGTTATAGGAACAAAGTTGGGGAGGATGAACTGAAAACTTCAGCATTCAGTCTACATAGGATTATTTAAATCCTGTTCTTTGTATACTTCCTAGGTTCTCAACTAGGCATTGTCCAGTTCAAGAGAACATCTGTTTTACAGAATAAACCTCCAGTTCTCTGTTGGAATTAAGACAATACCAGGATATAATTTTCAGTTACTTTTTACCTACTCCTCTTTACCCAATGATGTTAGCATCATATTGTTAATACAGCATGACTCCTTTGGGGAAAAATTGATTTTATCAGTTAGATGTAATCTCACAATTTTTGAAAGGTGAAAACTGCGACAAAATTTACACATGGTGAGGGTGAAATGGAGTCCTATTTTGAATATTTTCTGCTGACAAGGCTTTGCAAACATGAGTCATTTTTATAATGATACTGCTCAGTCTGTTCTCTAGTTTTCTGGAGATGGAATTTTTATGGAGATGGTGCCTGGAATCTTTGTTCCAGTGCCCAGTTACCAGTTCATAGATACCAGGAAGCATTTGTGGAAGTAAAAGTAATGATTTCTTGATGTTTGAATTACAGCTGTAATATATGTTCTTGCACATGATACTTCCAATGTAGATGTAGAGGTAGTAGCTCTTCTGGCAGGATGCCTCCTTAGTATTCTAGGAGACATCCCTTGGCCGAGAACCTGCCCATCCAACAATGTTCTCGGTACCAATTTAGCTGTTTTAAATCCATCCTTTTCTACTTAAAATACCTAGATTGTTTCTTTTCTGTACTGTTCCTAGAATGATACAAAATTCTATTTCATTTTCTTAAAAACTACTTGAACCTTTTCTTATGCTCTGTATTAAATCAGTTTATTAGTCCTGTCTTTATTTTACTTATTTTAAACATAGCCGTGTTAATTCTCTATTAGGTAGTACAAATGTTTGAATTCTTTGGTGGAAGACTATTCTTTGTCTTATTTATTATTTCTTCTGGCAACCTATTCATGCTTGTCTTTTTTCTCAGGTATTCTATGATTTTGGATTGTGGGCTCACACTTGTTGGGCTTTATTTGTGGAACTCCTATAAGGCCAGTGTATCCCTCCAAAAAATATTTGTACTTGCTTCTGCCAGCCCTTTGAGAAACCATAACCTTGGACTTTTTTTTTTTTTTTTTTTTACCTTGGACCATTTTAATTTCTCATCTGTACAGTTAAACCATAGATCTGGACAGACTGTGGGCATGGTTTTGCAGGGGATATTTTTACCTTTTCCCCTAAACCCATTCATTTGTCTTTTATTTTATGTTTGGAATATTTTTTTTCTAATTCATGGTTTTACTGAGCAGATAGTCCTGTTATGTTCCTGGCCCATCTGATCCCAGTTAACTGCCTTGGATGGGCCCAAGGTTTTGTCCTTTGTCTATAAACTTAGATTGATTTATTTTGTTTTCTTGTTTACCACAGGTCTCTCTTTTGCATACTGTTTCCACTTATAAATAAATGAATGAGTTTGTGAAATTCACTCTCATTTGTTATCTCACTGTATTACCTGTACTGTCTTTTTTTTTAAACAAAGAGATATAATTCCCATATATAATGAGATATAATCCCCCTTGTTCTCCTATAAAGTTGATTGACATTAACAAAAATGTCTTACAAAGAGCTCTGCTTTTGATATGTAAAGGTGAGCCTCTCATAATCTGGTGATATTTGGGTATCCTTTCTTTCTTAAATTGTATATTATATATTAAATTTAAGATACTGAAAAAAATATTTTTAAAATATGCTAAAATATTTTGAGGAAACTGTAAACTTCTTTCAGATGTGATTTTGGTCAGGAAGATGAAACTTCTGTAGATATTTTAGGCAAGAAGATTCAATGTAGTATATTAGATGCTTACAAAATCATTGCATTGCTGAAGGAGTGGGTTCTGGGGTTGGCCTCTAGAAACTCATTTGAGAACCAGACAGAACCAGTCCACCAGGTAAGATGTCTTATTTGAAGCCACTGGTGAAACTATGAATTCAGGGAGCTGAAATTAATAGGCTGTCACCACTGCCACTGCTTGACATCTGGAAGGCTGGAGAATGGTTACCTACAATTGTGTCCCAGTAATCGGGAACAAGAAATCAAGAAGATGCTGCTGCCTCTGTCATTGACACACCCACCTTTTGGCACAGAAGAATCTGGCAGGTGGACACTGGAACACAGAAGAAAAGCCTCACTTGTCCTTGTCCTTTTCCTTGCTGGCCAGCAGAAACAAAAAAAATAGGAAAAATGGCCTCTGCCTCACTCAGCTCTCACAAGACTTCATCCAATGCATGTAACCTAATTTGCTACTAAAGACTAGGTGCAGTCAGCTCCTGGGATGCATGCTTTTTTTAGCTTTCCATCCTCTTTGATTAGAAGGGAGGTAGAATAAAGATGAGCAAGCCAGTACACAGGATCTGTCAGTTATGTGTGTGTGTGTGTCTGTGTGTTAATGTGCATATATATATATAGTAATTTATATATAAAATTATATAATATGGAATATATAATTGTATTATATAATAAATTATATAAATTATATATACATATATGTATATTATATATATAATAATTATACACACTATTAAATTTTATTGAATTTTGAAGTGGTTACTACAATATGTTTGTGTCATAGTGGCAATTAAAAAAAAATTTTATTTATTTACTTGATAGAGATCACAAGTAGGCAGAGAGTCAGGCAGAGAGAGAGGGGGAAGCAGGCTCTCTGCTCAGCAGGGATGCTGAGGCAGATGCAGGGCTCGATCCCAGGACCCTGAGATCATGACCTGAGCTGAACGCAGCGGCTTAATCCACTGAGCCACCCAGGTGCCCCTGGCAATTTTTTTTATATCATACTACAAAACCGTACTGTGATAAAATTCAGCCTGCAGTTGACTTATCTAAACCAAACTTGTGTGGCTACAGATATATTGAAGTAGAAAAACCTGAGAAGTTGATAGAATATTTAATCTTTACACTTAGCCAGATTATATATGGTATTCTAGTTAACTGTCATCAACTTTTTTGATATAATACCCTAGCAGTAAAAAGAATGGGGAGCCAGATACTCCCAGTATCTTGTATTATTTAACTAGGGATACAAGAATTTAGCTTTAGGCTTGGTATTCGGCCAAATTCAGTTATTTGGTTTTTGGGCAGTTGAATAATCAACTGCTTTAGCATCATTTGTTGCTCTACTGCAATTGTGTATGAAGTTAACATAAGATTATATAGGTTGTCATCGTATTTAATCATTGCAAATGATTCTAGTCATAAAAATAAGGTCATCATGTTTAGATTTATTATTAGCATCTGAGTATTCAATTTCAAATATAAGTAAGCTTTCCAGATACAAGCAAATAAAATCTCATGAGTTTCCTCTTGTAATTCCATCAGAGTATAAATTTGTAATTGTTATTGCAAAGTAAAATGTTGCAGTAAATGATGTGTATGAAAACCATTTTATGTAGAAAACAATTTTCAGGTGTGCCTGGGTGGCTCAGTGGGTTAAGTCTCTGCCTTGGGCTTAGATCCTCATCTCAGGGTCCTGGGATTGAGTGCCATATTGGGCTCTCTGCTCAGTGGGGAGACTGCTTCCCCCTCTCTCTGCCTGGCTGCCTGCTTGTGATCTCTTTCTCTCTGTCAAATAAATAAAATCTTAAAAAAAAATTTTTTTTCAACTTATTGACTAGGGAAAGAGGTTAAAAATTAGAAGACGTATGTGTGTTTGTGTGTGTGTAGGTATACAGTATGCATACTGGATTATTACTCAGCCATAAAAAAGCACTAAATCTTGCCATTTGTGAAAACATGGACAGACCTAGACGGTATTATGCTCAGTGAAGTAAGTCAAGCAGAGAAAGACTAGTACCGTATGATTTCATTTATAGTGGAACCTAAAAAAGCAAAGCAAACGAAGAAAACAGACTGACAGAGAACAAACTGGTGGTTGCCAGAGGGGAGGGAGTTGGAGAATGAGTGAAATAGGTGAAGGGGGGTGTTAAGACGTACAAATTGCCAGTTATAAGTCACAGGGAGGAAATGTACAGCACAGGCAGTATAGTCAATAATATTTTAATAATGTATGGTGACAGATGGTGACTACACTTATTGTGAGCACTGAGTAATGTATAGAATTGTTGAATCACTCTATTGGATACCTGAAACATACAGCCTTGTTTGTCAACAGTACTTCAATAATAAACATTTTAAAAGATTGAGTTAATACGGATATTGAGAGAGTACATGTACTCAATAACTGTGATGAACATATATTCTTTTTGAGTCAACAAAGAAATATGTGGTTATTTGTGTTGTGGCATTATTTGGGTAATCGATTACAGCTACCCAAATTGGTACTGAAGTCGGGGAGCTGTACAACAAAAACCTGAAGTCTATGCTATTGGCTCTTGGATGGTGACAAGGTGAGAAAACTGTTTGCTGAGGCTGGAAAAATGATGAGGAAACTGCTTTCTTAAGAAGTTGTAATGATGGGGCGCCTGGGTGGCTCAGTGGGTTGAGGCCTCTGCTTTCGGCTCGGGTCATGATCCCGGGTCCTGGGATAGAGCCCTGCATCAGGTTCTCCGCTCAGAGGGGAGCCTGCTTCTCTGCCTACTTGTGATCTGTCTGTCAAATAAATAAATAAAATCTTGAAAAAAAGAAGAAGCTGTAACCATGCATATGGTAAGACAGCTGTTTGTACTATCTTAGAAAACAAAATAAACCAAATGAACTTTTTGGCTTTAGGCAAGGATGTCTCCAGGCAAGGTGAAGAAAGTGCCACCTGGTGGTATTTAGTTGCAAGGGCTAAAGTACTACTACAAGAAAGTTGAGCTAGGAAGGGAGGAAGGGAGGAAGCGGCCGGTTAGGTTGCAAGCAAAAGTACAAGTTAAAGGTTATATTACATAGAGAGCCAGAGCTACTAAACTGGAAAATGAAACTGTTGTCTTATCTCCAGCCAACTCAGCAAAGTCTCAAATTAAGAGACTTTGCTGTGTATGTTTTCTTACTGTTCTTTTTGCAGAGCATTTTCCAGGGGAAAAAAGCAATAGATAAAAGGACATTAAGAAAACTTGTTATGGGGGCGCCTGGGTGGCTCAGTGGGTTAGGCCGCTGCCTTCAGCTCAGGTCATGATCTCAGGGTCCTGGGATCGAGTCCCGCATCGGGCTCTCTGCTCAGCAGGGAGCCTGCTTCCCTTCCTCTCTCTCTCTGCCTGCCTCTCCATCTACTTGTGATTTATCTCTGTCAAATAAATAAATAAAATCTTTTAAAAAAAAAAAAAAAAAGAAAACTTGTTATGGGGGCGCCTAGGTGGCACAGTGGGTTAAGTCCCTACCTTCAGCTCAGGTCATGGTCTCAGAGTCCTGGGATAGAGCCCTGCATCAGACTCTCTGCTCAGGAGGGAGCTTGCATCCCCCTCTCCCTCTGCCTGCCTCTCTGCCTACTTGTGATCTCTCTCTCTGTGTCAAATAAATAAATAAAATCTTAAAAAAAAAAAAAAAGAACACTTGTTATGAACATCATTCTTATATGAGATTAAAAACTATATTTAATGCTGTTCTCTTGTACAACTATGAGTTCTTATTTCCACAAAGTACCTTCTGTAATTTGTACAGGGATACTGTTTAGAATAGTTTAACAGGATTTATGCATTACTGACTTGGAAGTAAACTGCAGTAACTGCCACACGTGCTTTTCTATGGCCTCACTTCTTCTTCAGGAATGATGAGTGACCGCTATGATGGTATCCACGTCCTACTGGAGATCTGAGTGCCTTTATTCCATCCTTTGCATTGAGGATGAAGCTTACTAAGTTGGAAGGCATGGTTGCTTCAATTATTGATGGGGACAATTTTCCTCTCATTTCTGTCTGGATAAACATCACTAGTTTGGAATGCGCTGGGTTCCTGTAAACAAAGGAAGAGTTAAAAATAGAGATTTTTAGATTTATCTACTGAATTTACAAGTTGATAGAAAGCAGTATTCTTGTCTCATTCACCCTGGATTCCCTCCAAAGTGCTTATGATAGGACAGTTACTGAAGGAAGGATACAAAAAAGGGCAGAGTGATTTGCACTCATAGACATTTTACATAAAACTACTTAGGTTATACGTTATAGTCTTAAGTCATCTTTTCCTTTTTGTCATTTTGTTAACTTCTTCAAATCACAAAATTAATGTATGCTTATAAAAATTTAAATACAGAACTTTCATAATTATTGCTCCCCAGAGCTAATCACTATTTATACTTTCAACTGTTTTTTAAAATTGTCTCTGTATAAACAAAGATAGCATACATATATATGTATACCTACCCCATATATTTTTGTTTTTACAAAAATGAGATAATATATTTCTGCAACTAGTTTTATTTTCCCTCTTAATAGGATATCATGCACTTCTTTCTGTTAATACATATGTATCTGTTTGTTTTTTATGAGTGCATATAGTATTTCATTCTTTATGTAATCAGTCCTTTATTGATTATCATTTGAGTTTTTTCTTCACTTTTTCCCACTATACATAAAGCTGAAATAAAACATCTTTGTAATGTATCTATTTTCACTTCTACAAATACATGGAATTTCTAGGTCAAAGGTTTCGTGCATTTAACATTTTAAAATATTCTTTCCAAATGTCATTAGGAAGACTGTAGTATTTTATATTCTAACCCAGTGATCTTTAAACTGGAGTATGTGAAGACTTTCCAAAGGGTACAAGAGGATGAATAACGTTTAAAGGAATAAATTTTCAAATCTCTAACTTCCATATGTACCTCTTCCCTAAACTGATCTGAGACCATCTCTGATGGAAATGTAGGCTTCTTCTTTCCCACTAGCCTGTTCATATCATCCTTCTGTTGCTTTACAGAACAAAGGTACTGTCATCTTCCCTGAGTAGTACCAAATGATACTACAAAAAATGAACGACAGAAAGTGAAGGACTAATGATTGGGTAACAAATCCTTACCAAGTCATGTCTTCTTTGTTTTCAATAAAATTTAAGGATCTAACTTGGTTGTCAGCTGACAGGTCATTAAAAATATTTTTTGATTATAGGCTACTATGTACTTTATGGTATATAACACAAAAGAATTCAAGGCATTTAATGAAAGTCCTGGAATTATACTCTTTTCATTTTAACCCACTTATTTTTTTTTTAACCCACTTATTTATGCAAACAAATTTTGTCACTGCTTACTCTCATAAAAATGTGACATAGGAATAGACAATAGTAAGTGCTAGCTCATATTTTGGTTTGTTTTGTTTTTATGTTTTCAATGTTCCAAGATTCGTTATTTTTGTACCACACCCAAGCTATCTTATTTTATTAGTATTACTAATACACAATTAAATGAATTGTAATTGTTAGAAGCATGGACTTTGGAACCAGTTTGCATTGGTCTGAAGCTGAGCTTTACTATTACCTACATTTAACCTCGAGAAAATTACTTAATCTCTCTGGACTTCCATTTTTTTTCCTGCAAAATGGAGATAGTAGTACTACCTACTTTATGAGGTTATTGGGAGGACCAAATGAATCAATATATGTAAATTGTTTATAAAGTTCCTGGCACAACATAAATGCTATCTAAGTTTTGCTAATAATAAAAAGTGTGTTTTCCATAACTTTGCCTTTATACTTAATAGTCACATCACATTTGGTAATATATTTTTTATTTTGATCATGTAATAATAATTTAATCTAGTACACACATATATTTTGTAACATTAAGATACTTAATGTCACAGGAAATAAAATGGATTTTTATTTTTTTATTTTTTTATTTTTTTAAAGATTTTATTTATCTATTTGACAGAGAGAGATCACAAGTAGGCAGAGAGGCAGGCAGAGAGAGAGAGGAGGAAGCAGGCTCCCTGCCAAGCAGAGAGCCCGATGTGGGACTCGATCCCAGGACCCGGAGATCATGACCCGAGCCGAAGGCAGCGGCTTAACCCACTGAGCCACCCAGGCGCCCCTAAAATGGATTTTTAAAATTAAACATTTTTTTCGGGCGCCTGGGTGGCTCAGTGGGTTAAGCCGCTGCCTTTGGCTCAGGTCATGATCTCAGGGTCCTGGGATCGAGTCCCGCATCGGGCTCTCTGCTCGGCAGGGAGCCTGCTTCCCTCTCTCTCTCTGCCTGCCTCTCTGTCTACTTGTGATCTCTGTCTGTCAAATAAACAAATAAAATCTTTTAAAAAAAATAAATAAATAAAATTAAATTAAACATTTTTTTCAAAGAAAAATGACAGGGTGATTAATAAAAGAATATGAGAACTCAAATAATAATATATATTCTATTTGGATTAAATTATATGAGGAAAAAAGAAAAAATGTGGGAATAAGGAGAAATCAATGATGTAAATTTCTGACTGAGGTTGTATGTATTTTGAAATTGATAGTTATTGTAGGTTTCTAGTTATTATGGTATTTAGAGTTTATTGGGTATGTTTACAAGAATGACAGAACACTTTTTTTTAGAGTGTCAATATTTAGAGTGCTGAAAATTGCACCCTCATAATTTAATCTTATGAAAAATTTTAATATCAACTTAAAAATGTGCAAGGCACAGTACAGTTTTACAAAATTCTTTTGCAGGGATATGAAGATCACTCCTCCAGCAAACCATGTGTCCATTTTCCTATACTCTTGTCTATGGAGAATGTAGACTATTTTTACAGCACCTCAAGTGGCTAGATTGAGAATATTCACTAGCTGTTGAAAAGGTCTTAAATCTCTATTTGAGTTTGCTAGGGCTTTACATGCTTCAAAAACCTTTCCAGTATTTACTAAACAGTACCTTTACTACTGATAATAAGTTCTGTAAGTTTACTACATAACTTGTTCACAAATGTTGGCTGCCCAAAATATTGTGCTGTAGGGAAAGAGAAGGTACAAGAGAATCATTTTTGTCAGTACCTTTCTCTGAGACCACAGATGAGACGGTGCCTTTTCCTCTAACGGCATGCTAGGCAGAGCTCCCACCCTTGATGGGATATCCACATCAGAGCTTTTGCCCCATGTTTTTAGCAGTGGAAAGGGAAAGTTGACCAGACGCAAGAAGGGGACTTAGCCTGTGAAACACACATCAGAATGTGTAGCTTTCCACCTACAGTCCCTGCCAACCACTAATTTATCCAACTGACCTGAAGCAGTAATCCTTCCCTTGTTTTGTTTTCTCCTGCTGTGAAGAATAAAGTCTTGACCACAGATTCAAAATTGACAGGTGGGTAAAAAGACCACCAATGTCACCATCTGCATCAATGATCCTATCCATTAATGTACGTAATTGTGAATTTCTTTCAGTTCTCTTATTCGTAGAGAAAACATTAAGGAATACAGTCTAAAATGTAGTTTGATTTTGACTTTCTTTACATTTTTTTTTCTCTTCCAAATGAGAGGTTCATATCTGGCCAATATAAAATTTTATATGATTTTATGTGCCAATAGCTATTATTTGCATAAAATCATTTAGCAAAAACTAAAACTTAAGGAATATATGAATTAATGTACATACATTTACAAAATATATGTACTTTATGTTACCATTTATCCCTAGGCTGGTCACCTATGGGCAGTGACTCCTCTGATTTCTCTAGCTCTTTCCAGATTTACCTGTTGTAGGTATTTGTAGGCAGACCACTGGAAAAAATTCATTTAAGGTAAAGCATTCATTGCTGATAAATGTGAGTGTATTATGATTCTAGGGATATGTATTTTTAATTTACAAAAAGTCCTTAATAATTCACAGAAGTAACTCAAACGGAGAAATAAAAGTCATCAGGTTAAGGTTCACTGGGGGTGAGGGGATAGAGAGAATGTGTATGTGTGACTAGTCCCAGAGACCTCAAATCATACTTTATAGGGAATTATCCATTCTGGTGATGAAAATACTTATAAAAATTATTTTTTAAATTGCATTTGGGGCAATTTTTTTTCCTAACAGAATATGCTGGCACACTTTTCTACCACTGAGTTAGAAATAACAAATCGAGCTAAAAAACTTGTTAAAATAAAATAAATGCAAGTAACACTTACTCTTGCAGAGGAGAACATATATAGCCGCAAGCATGGTTATAACCACGGACATAACTTGAAGATGGAGGATATGCTGGAAAATCCACACTGTTAGCTACGTGATTAAAAAAAATTAAAATGAAGCCTATTTCACAAAAATTCTATTTCAAGTAGCATATTTTAAAAGATAGATGATATAGCATTTAATTTAATTTAGTTATTATCAGTACCGATATTAGTTTTATACATATATACCTACATGTTTGTAATATGCTTGTATACAGACCAAAATTGAGAAAGGCACAGTACAGTTTTACAAAACAGCACTACTGTCCTCTCAAATTTCCTCATGCTATTATCTCTAAAGATACTGTTACCTTTTACATACAACAAAAAGTATTAAAAGTATCATGTAGTTACTGAGATTTGAAGCAAACGAAGAAATCACAAAGGAAAAGACTATTTCATTAGGATAGTGGGTTTAGAGATACTTTTTTTGGTTAATCATTATTTATTATTATTTTTTAAAGACTAGATTCTTTTTTTTTTTTTTTTAAAGATTTTATTTATTTATTTGAGAGAGAGACAGTGAGAGAGAGCATGAGCGAGGAGAAGGTCAGAGGGAGAAGCAGACTCCCCGTGGAACTGGGAGCCTGATGCAGGACTCGATCCCAGGACTCTGGGATCATGACCTGAGCCGAAGGCAGTCGTCCAACCAACTGAGCCACCCAGGCGTCCCTAAAGACTAGATTCTTTTTAATCTACTTATTTATATTTTAAGTTTTTATTTGAATTGCAGTTGGTTAACATACAGTGGAATATTAGTTTCAGGTATACAATATACGTGATTCAAGATTTATGTACAACATGTTAATCATCTTCTAAATAAAATATTTGACGGGGTTATTTTGTTTATCAATAAAGATAGTTTAAATGCTCTTTTCTGCTGGAGCACCTGATGGTTAAGCATCCAGCTCAGGTCATGATCTCAGGGTCTTGGGACCGAGCTCTGGGACAGGCTCCAAATCCAGCATGAAGTCTGCTTGGGATTTTCTCTCCCCTCCCCCTGAACTCTCTCTGTAAAATAAATAAATATATCTTAAAAACAAAAACAAAAACTTCTTTCCTGCCAATTCCCTGTAGCTAATTCAAAGTATAATTAAAAATCAGTACATCTTGTTTTAGGAATTATGCAGCATAACTATATTGTATGTGAATGTAAAAGGGAGGTGATTTGATTATGATTGTTTATGATAATTACATACACTCTAAAACTATTTTTTAAAAATATATTTGTTTTTTGGATGCCTGGGTGGCTCAGTGGGTTAATTAAGCCTCTGCCCTTTGGCTCAGGTCATGATCCCAGAGTCCTGGGATCGAGTCCCACATCAGGCTCACTGCTCAGCTGAGGGCCTGCTTCCCTCTCTCTCCGCTTGCTTCTCCGCCTATTTGTGATCTCTCTCTGTCAAATAAATAAATAAAATCTTTTAAAATATATATAAATATTTGTTTTTCCTGTGCAACTGAATCCTGCTTTTGTTGGAGATTTTTTTGTTGTTGATTTTAACATAAGAAATCAATTCTCTGGGAAATGCAATGTTAAACACTAGCTTAGGAATAGCTTAAGAGATGAATGTGGCTGAATGCATTTTCCACATTCATGACATATTTATCATCTTAACAGAGCCTACTGTGTTGGCATAGGGGTGCTGCGAGAGGTGATTTTAACATATTTTTTTCTTTGTTTAAAATATGGAGATTGTCCTTGTTTTTAAAACTTGTTGTTGTTGTTGTTACATTCCACAAACAAGTATAGGTCTTTTGTGAGGCATGTGGTATAATAGCACAGATTTTGGAAAGTCAGAAGACTTGAGATTTAATTCTGGTTCACGTGCTTATTAGCTATGTAACTTAATTTCCATGAACTTTAGTTTCATGATTGGTGAAATAATGCACACAAAATATTTAGCTCAAAGCAAGCTGCAAAGTAAGTTAAACAACAACAAATAGAAGAACATTAAGAAGAAAACTCAGTATTCATCAAAATTTCATTTAAAGAAAATTGCTCAAAGCAGATTTGGTACTGATCACTGAGTCATTGAGTACTACCACCATTTATTTATTTTAATTTCCATAATTCTTTCTTACCTTCCCTTTGACACTAAAAATGAGATTGAAATGGTCTGCTTCAAAATACGGGAAATAACAGATCTACAATTCAGACATAGTATTTTGTGCTGTAGACGGTGAATAAAATTTATGTGCTCTCAGGTAAGAAGGATACAGCTCAATGACAACTGTGAAACTACAAGACACACCTAGAGAGAAGCGCGGAATCTCGGGCCTTACTGGCGAGCTGCCACAGAACTGAGTTTGAGTGAGGGCATTAGCAGAACAATGACGCAGTCTGGACTCTGAAACTTAGAGTCTCAGAGACAGAGCAAAGCAACTGAAACCTTGCTGGAAAATAATAATTAACAGCACTTAACTGTCCTATCACCAAGAAGTTTACACTAGAGAAAGCTATGCAGATAGGAATGGTGACATTTAACTGAAATCTGAAGAAATTAGCTCTAGGCTAATTTAACTCTAGGCTAAATCTGAAGAAATTAGCTCTAAGCTAAGAAAGTAGCTCTAAGCTACTGTCCTACCAAGTCCCTTCACCAGGAGTTACTGCATTTCTCTGAGTCCAAAGAACATTGTGGTATGAACTGGTACGTTTTAAGTGAATAAAGCAAGTTAGGAAATGATTATACATTTGTATTTTACCTAGTGATACATTTTTGGGAGGGCAAAGGATATATCAAAACCTCTAATTTCTAAAAGAAACATAAGCACATTTATGTAAAGACATGGCTAATGAAAATTTCTTCAGGAATGTTATCACTTACTGGATACGCCCATTCTATACAATTCAAATATAACATAATATAGCCAAAGATTAACTTTGTGTCTTAGTAGATTTTAAACATATGCTGTGAGATTTTTGCCTGCAAGTATCTGTCTATACCCAGTGTAGCAGGATGCAAGCTACAAAAATACCAAGCAAGAGATGCCATCATTACGGACTGATGTAAACGGCACCTCCAGCATTGGGTAAAATGTCAGGATTCTTTGTCTGTATTATACATATGTTTATTGGTCTCACTAAATAAATAAAAAAGTAAAAACTGAAAACACAGTATTTTCCAAACTGTGGGTTAAAGGAAAACACATTATTAATGTCTCATACTAATTCCAAATGTGGGCAAAATGTTTCAACTTACAACTGATAATATCCATATTCCCTTCGTAGCGCTTGAAGTACACTAAGTCGATAAAGTCTCGGGGGGAAATTGAGCCCATGGCAAAACTCTGTGTAATGGTATGACATATGATTGTGTCCTGGAACAAATTAAACCATAAAGATTCCAACAGTTATTTGATATCTATTCTTTGTATCGCTTCCCAAAGAATTTCACCGCATACGGTTAGCTACTATTCAGAAAAAGCAGGCCTTTGAAGCTATAAGAACTTATCATCAAATCAGCTTGCATTTTCTGTGTTAGAGGAACATTAGATCTATAATTATAAGTGCAAGGTAAAAATGCAGAAATAAACAAGTGGGACTACATCAAACTAAAAAGCTCTGCATAGCAAAGGAAACCATAAATAAAATGAAAAGGCAATGTACAGAATGGGAGAAATATGATTTGCAAATCATATATCTAGTCAGGAATTAAGTACAGAAAATTTAGAATGGAATCTTGTCATCTACTCTAAACTTTTAGGTGAAGAAATCGAAGACTAAGAGATTAAATCATGCAAAACTAGAGGTAAGTACAGAACTAGACCTCTGTTCCTGATTCCCAGGACAGTACTATTTCTATCAGTCCACACTAGCTACATAATATATTCTGAAAAATACATTGGTTTAGCACCGTGGTGCCTCAGATCCTACCTCTCTGCCTGCACCCTGTCTTGACCTCCCCACGTGGCTCCTAGAGGTGTGCCATGGACTTGTGAGTAATAAACTTCTCATTTCGATTTCTCTTGTGGTCTTTTGTTGAAATGTGGCTCACCATCTGGGACCCTCTGCTCCATTTAACAAATGCCAATTTAAGAAAGTGGGAACAGTCCTCCTCTCCCAGGCTGTGACTAAGGATTAATGCACAGCTGTTGATCGGATTTGTCTAGCGCTGGATGACATGTGTTTGATCACCCCCATAGCCCTAGAGCAGGAATCCTTCCCTCACCAATGGGGGTGAATGAATCAGTTAAAACACATGCCTGGACACTCATACTATTACGTTCAGGAAGGTAAAGTATTTCTTACAGTGTAGTACTACTTAGAGATATGTAGTATATCGGAAACGGCACAGAATTTGGAATCTGGAGATCAAGTGTTAAGCCATGATTCTACTACGTACTGGCTGTGATGACCTTGGGCAAATCACATAATTTCTCTGAATCTGTTGCCAGGTTTTTCTGATGCCAAATCTAGTATTCTTTCCATTATTAAAGCTGACTTGCAGCAATAGCAGAAATATATGAAGTATGAATTGAACTGTACAATCAGTCATGAAAGAAACAGTCCATTTGAATTTTAATTTCTGATGGACTATGTTTCTCAAACTGAATGTTTAAATCCCAAGAGGGTAGTGGAAAGGTGTTTTTTTGTGGATAAGAACTTCAGGATCCTCCTACAAAATGAAACATTTACTTTCCTCGGCTTTTCTATAACCTCTCCCCACTCCCAAGCTTTAAAATAAATTTAATTTTTATTAAATTTATTAAAAGGTAAAGGAGGCAAAGGTAACGTACAGAATTTTTTCTTTCTTTTTTTTTTATTTGTCAGAGAGAGAGAGGGAGAGAGAGCGAGCGAGCACAGGCAGACAGAGTGGCAAGCAGAGGCAGAAGGAGAAGAAGGCTCCCCACCGAGCAAGGAGCCCAATGTGGGACTCGATCCAGGACACTGGGATCATGATCCGAGCCGAAGGCAGCCGCCCAACCAACTGAGCCACCCAGCCGTCCCCAGAATTTTTTTTAAAAAGATTTTATTTATTCATTTGAGACAGAGAGATACAGAGGAAGATAGAGTAGGAGCAGTGGGGAGAAGCAGACTTCCTGCTGAGGAGGGAACCTGACATAGGGCTCCATCCCAGGACCCGAAGATCATGACCTGAGCCGAAGACAGATGCTTAACCATCTGAGCCACCCAGACGCCCTCACCTACAGAATCCAAGTAAATGATAAGGTGATGGCAGATATGTGAGACATTTGTTTTGATGTGTGGAACATGGCTTGGAGACACAAAGGACCAAAGACCTGGAATTTTACAAATGCAATTGTTTGTGAAAATCCTAAAAGTTTGATTTATGACTCAATTTTTCAAAACAGCTTATTGTGGGGCACCTATGTGGCTCAGTTGGTTAAGCATCTGCCTTTGGCTCAGGTGATGATCTCAGGTTCCTGGGATTAAGCCCCACACCGGGCTCCTTGCTTGGTGGGGAGTCTGCTTCTCCCTCTCCCTTTACCATTTCCCACTGCTTGTGCTCCCTCCCTCTGTCTCAAATAAATAAATACAATCTTTCTAAAAAATCAGCTTATTGAGGTATAATGTAGATACCACAAAGTACAGCAGTCTTAATAAATAAGAGGTCTATAGTGTGCTGCCCTAATTCTCTTAAATTCAGTCTCTTCTCTCACCTCTATGACTTAAACTTTCTACTCTAATTACCTGTGTTTTTCTTTTCTTTGTTTTTATTCTTCCTCTTCAACTATTTAATTGAGATAAAGTATTTGAGATAAAGCATTGCTTGAAACTACAATCATATTACTTTATACCATACTGTATCCTTACTCTTTTTTTTTTTTTAAAGATTTTATTTATTTATTTGACAGAGAGAAATCAGAAGTAGATGGAGAGGCAGGCAGAGAGAGAGAGAGGGAAGCAGGCTCCCTGCTGAGCAGAGAGCCCGATGCAGGACTCGATCCCAGGACCCTGAGATCATGACCTGAGCCGAAGGCAGCGGCTTAACCCACTGAGCCACCCAGGCGCCCTGTATCCTTACTCTTGAGAAAAGGTATGTGCTGTTTGCTCTTAAGTCCCTACAGTATATATCTGCATTATTCCTGTTATCTAATATGTTATAATTAAGATAAATCTACTGACTTCCCATCAACAAGGATGGAAAATCAACAATGTTTTTCCACCTAATGGAGGAGATGAATACATACAGTTCAAACCCCTCAAGACCAAAGACACACATCTGCAAAAGCCAGCTAGATTCAGGACGTGCTAAGCCTTTACAACAGAATCAAGCTAATTAGAATTAAACTTAAAGAGGGAAGTTTTAAGACTTTTATAAAGCTTTCAATGCGAGCCTATAAAATATGAAGGGTCTACATCACACTGATATAGACATCAGTGTCTACATCATATAGGTTTGATATGCTCAAATCACCAATAAAACTAAACATATACTGATATAGTAAAAATCCAATATCGGACAACAAATTACCGAATCAATCCTGTGTACCATATTGTACACCTTCAATGATTTATCCCATGTAACTCTGTTTTCAGGTTTGTAGAGGAAATCAGACAGTTTAGCTGTTGATTCTGGAATTATTCCTTCGACACGGTATCTGCAGTTAACAAAATAGAGAAAATCAAAATTAAACAAGCTTTGCCTAAGCTCAAAATATAATGTTATCACAGTATAAAGAAGGCTAATTTCTCTGCTTTCAGCAGGGAGCCTGCTTCCTCCTCTCTCTCTGTCTGCCTCTCTGTCTGCTTGTGATCTCTGTCTGTCAAATAAATAAAATCTTCAAAAAAATAAAATAAAATTATGGGTACCTGGGTGGCTCAGTGGGTTAACCCGCTGCCTTCAGCTCAGGTCATGTTCTCAGGGTCCTGGGATCGAGCCCCGCATTGGGCTCTCTGCTCAGCAGAGAGCCTGCTTCCTCCCACCCCTTGCCTGCCTCTCTGCCTACTTGTGATCTCTTTCTGCCAAATAAATAAAATCTTTAAAAAAAAAAAAAAAGGTTAATGTAGCAAACAGGAAAGGACACTTGAAAGTAATTTCAGCAATTCAAAACACTAATATTCAATTGGAAGTAGCCAGGTTTATTTAAATAATCACTGTAATAATATAAATTATTTCAAAATGTATTTTTCTACAAATCTTGTTTATACTGTTTATAGTTGTCTTTTTAGAGGGGGCTACTTTCTTTTAGGATTTTTCTAAAATCTTCTTCATAAATATTTGCCTGCTGTATTTTATCATAAGCCAAAGTAACTGAGGAGAAGTTTGTGTGGTTACATATTATCTTTTTACCCCCAATTCTTAATTTAAGATGTAATGTATCTAAAGCAGTAGTCAGTAAATTTTTCAGGCCAGATGGTAAATAATTCAGACTTTGCAGGCCACACGATCTGTGTTGCAACTATTCAGCTTTTTTAAGGTGGCAGTGAACCAGCCAGAGACAATATAGAGTGAATGGGCATGTCTGTGTTACAAGTGAACTTTGTTCATAGACAGTGACTTTTGAATTTCATTCATTTTTAAGATGTCAGGACTTGGACAAGTCCATCACTGAAATTAGATATGGTTATCCATCAATGGAATTAAGACAATGTGAGAAAGCTGGATTAAAAGCAGAAGATTGTTGAATAAAAATGAAGTCTGAATGCTACTGGCTGTCCTTTTCTCCCTGTTAATGATTCTTTTCAAACTGAGAGGATAGGTTTAAGTAAAATCAAAATTTTTAAACCTCTAAAATGTTAAAAGTCCTGAGGGAAATGAGACAAAAACCAAATACTAGTATTAGTCTAAATAACTGTCATATTTGTAAATGAAAACTGAAACTCTGTTTTTATGATTTGGCGAACAAATAAGGAATTCATTGGACTATTTCTTGGTATGTTAATTTCTCTTTAAATCTCAGTTAGCCCTTAATTTTCTTTATGAGATAGCCTCAAGTTTCCTTTTTTTTTTTAAAAGATTTTATTTATTTATTTGACAGAGAGAGAGAAAGTCGAGCACAATAAGCAGGGGAACAGCAGGCAGAGAAAGAAGCAAGCTCCCTGCTGAGCATGGAGCCTGATGTGGGACTCGATCCCAGGACTGTGGAATCATGACCTGAGCTGAAGTCAGCTGCTTAACCACTGAGCTACCCAGGCGCCCCTCAAATTTCCTTACTTTGTAATGTTTCCTTTCTTCAGATCTTTAACGTTTTTAGTAGTTTATTATTAAACTCTGAGTAAGATGTGAGAAAACAACCTGAAAAATTATTAGGTCCTGTGAAAAAGAAGTCAAATATAATACAGATAAAATTTAAGTACAAAACTATGAAGGGATTTGTATATATTACCATGGATTTTTTTATTAATCTGTTCTCTCTTTAATTATACTATAAACTTTGAAGATAAAAAGTTCTGAACCTTTTTTTTTTTTACCTTTTTATATTTCTAACTAATATATACAGATCTTCCTTGATTTACAATGAGGTTACACTGAGATAAACCATTTTAAGTTGAAAGTTTCTTAAGTCAAACACACATTTACTACACCTAACCAACATCATAGCTTAGCCTCACTTGTGGTAATCTAACACAAAGCCTGTATTATAAGAAAGTGTTGACTATCTCATGTGATTTAGGGAAGGGTCCCTAACATATACGTAAGTTTATCAGCATTCGAGGATTTGAGATTTTTCATATCTACTGTTTAGGACAAGGTTTGGCAACCTATGGCCTATGGGTCAAGTCTGGACTACTTCCTGTTTTTGTAATTAGTTTTACTGAAACACGGCTATACTTACTCATTAATGTATTGTTTGTCTACTAATGTTAGTGCCTTTGTGCTATAAGGCACAAAAATGTATTATCCATTTATGCATTGTGCTGCTATGCTATAATGGCAGAGCTGAGTAGTTGCAACAGAGACCAGAGCAGAGGCAAAGCCTAAAATATTTACTTACTTTCTACCCCTGGTTTATGCAGTCTACTCAAGGGCTGATTTGTTTATTTTCCAGTCATTCATAAAGGTTAAAAAAGTATAAGTTACAGGTATTACATGACTACAAGGCAGAAATTATTTTGCTTTTTGGAAGATTATAAAACATAGTTAAAGTTGTGTCTTGGGCAGAGGATAGGCTTCTACTCAAAAATTACCTTTTCTTAATTCACTAATGGAGGTATATTAGAGTTTGTGGCTTTTAAAAATATGTAAATATCAAGCCTCTTTGAAAACACAAAACATTTATGTGTATTGAGTACCTGAGTCTAATCGCTTCTTGGCCTTTTGGCTAAGATCAAGTGGAATACTTGAGTCTATCAATGAACAATTCAGTATCTACTGGGCTCAAGGCTCTTCAGAAATATCAATTTTGTCATACTTGAATCTAAGAACTATATTCTTATATATATTGATCATTAAGATGAACAGCTCATTAGATATTTTATTATGATCTATAATAAAGCTCTGTTCTCATTATACCGTGAAGTGACTTCAGGTCAAATTAAAAATATTTTAACTATTTTCTCTTGTCTTTTACAGTTTCCAAAATACTTTAGCTAGTATATGGAATAACTGATAGATTGGTATACATACATTGGTATACTTTTTACAGACCATACATTTCATGAAGCTTTCAGGCTGCAGCGGAAACCTTCAAATGTGTGGATTTGTATCAACATATTAATTTTAATGTCTCCAAGGCACTTTATAGTCTTTTATGATTTTTGTGAATGAATGACAAGAAAGTAAGTAGGAGGATGAGGGAGGAGGAAAAATAATGTAAAGTGTCTATTTTGGCACACTAGAATTGTAAACTTGGGGAAGCGCCTGAAAGATGATAAAATAGTCACGGGTTTTTAGTGATCATATTTTTGTCATATCCTATGTGATTATTAGGGTTGGAGATGGGAGTTCCAGAGTAGCTGTGTAAAGATTTTAGTAAACCCTCCTCCCTAGTGAAAGAACTGATGAAAATTAAAGAAACAACTATTTAAATTCTCTAGAAAATGACCTAAGGGCATGCAGGAAATGGAGAAACAATTATTCAAGAAAATCTACTAAATCTAGGTAGGTAAAGACTGTAGCATTTGAGCCACAATCGGCTTCTAGCCAACACCTCCTCACGCCTGGAGGCCAAGGAGGATCTCCCTCCCCTACTAACTCCCAGTCTAGGGCTATGGTTTCATCCTAGGAGAGGCAGGATACGGACATCTCTCATTCTCGCACCCCTCATCTCACGCTATTATACTCTATGCCCAGAAGGCACTGAGAAGACTGGAGCTTCCTTATCCCCACCCAGAGTTTACTGATAGGGTGAGGGCTCGGTCCAAGGCAGTCAATACTGGGGCCTATTTTCCCTTCACCCCACAAGACGGGCAAGCTGAAGCCATGGTACCACTTCTCCCCAAAGCCACCCTCACATCCCCTTTCTGCTCATGGATGGAGGGGTCACTCAGCTCCAGCTGTAGTGCTTAGGTTCTGCTCAGGGTCAAAGGCAAGACAAAATGAGCCGGCAGCATCTCAGCTGTGCCTGAGAAAATGGATTTCATTTGGAATAAAATGTGGAGAAATTTTTGAAAAAAAAAAAAAAAAATTTTTTTTTTTTGTTAGTGAACAGTCTGAAGAATTACGTGGAACTAATTCAAAAGCACATGAAGACCAGAAGTAGGGAGAGATACAATTAGATGAACAACATAAGATCACACTCATCTCTGGCAGGGGGCTTGGGGTATGCAGCAGACTGCTCTCACTCAGAGCAAGAGGAGTGGATATCTTCTGCTGCACCTATTCAAGATATCAGAATGGAGGTATGAGGATGCTTTCACTCAGAGCCATCAGAGCAGACACATTAGGCTGCCCCTACTAGAGTCATTAGAATGGATGTACTAGGATGCCCTACTCAGACCAATCACAGAGCATGTACCAGGCTGTGTCTACCTAAAGAAGAGGGATTTACTTAGCAGCCCCTACTCACAGCCATCAGAATGGAGGTACTAGGATGCCCCCATTAGGAGTTATCAGATTGTATGTCCCAAGCTGTCCCATACAGAGCAATCAGGATGTACCTAATTAAAAGAATTGGAAGGGTGTTGTACTAGGTTGCCCCTCTCTGAGCAATCAGACTGGATGTACTAGGCTGCTTCTCTGCAGAATAATCAGAGTGTATACACTAGAATGTCCTTACTCAGAGCATTCTTATTGGATGTACCAGGTTGCCACAACTATGGAGTAATCAGAGTGAATGTAAAAGACTGCCCACTCAGAATAATTATACTGGATGTACCAGACTGCTCCTATTTAGGAATAATCCTACCAGATGTTCTAGGCTGCCCCTACTCAGAACAATCATACTGGATGTACTAGGCTGCCCCTGCTCAGAAACAATCAGAGTGAATGTACTAGGCTGTCTATTTTAGAAGCATTCCGTACAAGATATGGGTT
This sequence comes from Neogale vison, assembly GCF_020171115.1. Taxonomy (NCBI): domain Eukaryota; kingdom Metazoa; phylum Chordata; class Mammalia; order Carnivora; family Mustelidae; genus Neogale; species Neogale vison. The sequence continues at coordinate 144,118,484 of NC_058093.1, read as the reverse complement.
GGTGACTTACAAGCATTTTCCAAGCTGAATACAGATTAATCAACAAAGAGCTGAAGTCTTACTGGCTTAAGAGACTGAAATATAATCTTTGACACATAAAAATTCTGACCACTTTAAAATAAAATCATACTCTTTGCTGCTGTTCTGGAAGACTATCTATATGCCCACGACTGTTCCTTCTGAGGAGTGACTAGCTACAGAACTTCAAGCTAGCTGTCCCTGGCTAAGTGCAGGACAAAATCATAAAACTGAATTGTGAAAGCAGGCTGTAAGCCACACACAGATCCACCTGTAAAGGGTAAAATTTTTTATCAGTTTGGGGGTCTGAAGCACAACTTGTGATCAGTAAACAGCTTATGCTGACCCTCCTATAGGGTAAAAGATAAAAACAAGGGAAAAAGTGATTCCGATAACGTATGATCTATTTGCATTAATGTGATATCATGAGCAGTGAATGAACAACTTTTTTTTTTTTTTTTAAAGATTTTATTTATTTGACAGAGAGAAATCACAAGTAGGCAGAGAGGCGGGCAGAGAGAGAGGAGAAAGCAGGTTCCCTGCGGAGCAGAGAGCCCGACGCGGGGCTCGATCCCAGGACCCTGGGATCATGACCTGAGCTGAAGGCAGAGGCTTTAACCCACTGAGCCACCCAGGCGCCCCTGAATGAACAACTCTTAAGAATAAGATTAAAGGGCACCTGGGTGGCTCAGTGGGTTAAGCCTCTGCCTTCAGTTCAGGTCATTATCTCAGGGTCTTGGGATGAGCCCCGCATCAGGCTCTCTGCTCAGCCTGCTTCCCCCTCTCTCTCTGCCTGCCTCTCTGCCCACTTGTGATCTCTCTGTCTCTGTCAAATAAATTTAAAAAATCTTTAAAAAAAAAAAAAGAGTAAGATTAAGAAAGTCAGCACAATTTCTCTTGGTGTAATTATATTTGAAATAACATTATCCTCAAAAATATCCTTAAAAGCAGCTTTCAGAAAACAATACATAGATCAGCCAGAGAAGTAAACTGGGATAAACTTTATTTTTTAGTTCATTAAATGGAAAGGTGAAATGTTAGAAGGGCCACAAAATACTCCTATGATCAAGAAAATACCAATCTGCTTTTATAGTGATTATTTCTTGAGTTAGAAATTTCCTACCTTAATGAATTATTCACTTGACTTTTTTTTCCTGATTGTCTTCAAGTTTGAAAATGATTAGTTGGTATATAATTGCTCTAATGTATTAATATCAACCCAGTGACTTCATAATTAATTTCTATTTCCTGATCACTATCAAGCAACGTTATATCTAATGGAGTAGCACTGAGTTCTAGCTATATCAATGCCACCAAATTCAAAATGGCTATAAAAGGGAAATTGTACTTACAGATTTCCATGGAATTTTTTAGAAGCCTTGCTGGAAACAGTTATCTTTTTCTCAAAGGGGAATAAAAATCCAGAAATAAATTAGCTGTCAGATATGGAAAAAAAATTAAAAAAGAAAAATAAAAACAAACAAAAAGTAAAAAAAAATTTTTTTTTGATTCATAAAAGAAAGTATTTTTAGAAGTCTTTATGAATCGCTTCTCATTAAAAAATAAACTCTTGAAATATATTTAACTTGTTTTCTTACTGAAGTCTTAACCACTTTCCAGCCTGATGTGTCTTGACTGTAGTCTAAAACTTCTTGAGCAGTTTCTTGGGCAAGTGCCTTATAGTCCATCTATCTGCAAAGTTGTAAAAACAGACAACTGGTAAGAATATAGCCATACAAAACAATTTTAAAATGTTGTATTACTTTTGGTACTATTTTTAAAATATCAGTTACATTGTAATGAACAATACTTATTTTTATTAAGTTTTTACTTAATAATTGCTAAGTGTATGAATGAATTGCTTCTTCCCTAATCATAATCTTTCAAATGAGAAAATGTGGTGTAGTACAAAGAGTAGGTTTTGGACTCAAGAAGATCAAGCTCAAGTCCTGTCTCTGTCACTAATTATAAGCCGCATTACTTAATATTTCCATTTTTCCATTTTCTGGGACAATAACTAACTGTAAAATTAATGTGAGGATTAAATGAGATAATGCATTTAAATGTCCTATCCCAATACCTAGCACATAATAGTTATTCAAGAAATCATTAATATTTCCAACAGCTTCATCATGCTTCTTTTCTCTTACAAAGCATCATAATCTGTTAATCATGTGTTCTTCGGAATCAATCTTTTAAAAGTGAGGGCAATGGCACTACATGATCTGACGTTTGGCTTCCACTCCAAAGGCAATTCTGTCTTCTCTTCCACCTCAGCTCCAATCGTATTGACCTGGCTGTTCCTCAGACACAACCAAGCATCTTCCTACCTCAGGATCTTTGTACTTGCTATACCCTCTGCCTGTGACATTCTTCCCAAATATGAATGACAGATTCCTCTTCATTGGTATCTTTCTTTAAATGTCTCCTCTTCAGACAAGATCAAGTTCAAATCAATTCAGTATGAACATATTTACAAAACTCTTTACTAATGATTAGGTAGGTGTGGCAAAACAGTTGAGTAAGATACTATTTCTGTTCTGAATGAGTTCAGAAAACTGGAGTCTCATGGTCCTTTGGTTCATTATCTAGTTTTCAGTTAGGGGAAGCTGGCTTGGACGATGGAAGGAATGTGACAACACACAGCTGGATTCAAATCCTAACTTCGCCACTCACCACCAACTATATTATTTTGAATAAACTGTTTACCCTTTGAACTTCAATTTTTTTAAATTTTTTTATTTTTTAAAGATTTTATTTATTTATCAGAGAGAGAGAGGGAGAGAGAGCGAGCACAGGCAAACAGAATGGCAGGCAGAGGCAGAAGGAGAAGCAGGCTCCCTGCTGAGCAAGAAGCCCGATGTGGGACTCGATCCCAGGATGCTGGGATCATGACCTGAGCCGAAGGAAGCTGCTCAACCAACTGAGCCACCCAGGCGTCCCTGAACTTCAATTTTTACATGTACAGATTGGGGATAGTAATACTAACTCATGGGGTCATAAGGATTAAGTGAGTTAATATATGCAAAAGTGATTGAAACAGTGTGGGACTCCTTGATGACCAGAAACATTGGTTTCTTTTCTCGAAATGACACATTTAAATCCAACTTTTAAAAAACTCTGCAGGGGCACCTGGGTGGCTCAGTGGGTTAAGCCTCTGCCTTCAGCTCAGGTCATGATCTCAGGGTCCTGAGATAGAGCCCCGCATAGGGCTCTCTGCTCAGCAGGGAGCCTGGGTCCCCCCCCCCACCTCTCTGCCCACTTGTGATCTCTGTCAAACAAATAAATAAAATCTTAAAAAAATAAATAAAATAAAAATAAAAAACTCTCCAAAGAGCTGCCTCAATAAACCTTCAAGTCTAGTTACCAAAACAGTGTCTTAATGAACTCTCTCTTAAAGCTCTAGGTTGGATCATAAATCTACTTTCTCTTGTTCTCCAGCAAGGCGTAACATCTACTTGACATCAATATTTGAAAAGCTTTAGTAAACCATTACAACTCCTTTTTCCTAGTAAGACTTTAGGTTTCTTTACCTTTCCTAATAGATCTAGTCCAGAATTTTAATAATTATTGGGACTCTTCTCCAAATCCTTGTGGAGATCTCCATATCTCTTAACCTGTGAAGGAGAAGGAACAAAGTAGAATTATTTTGATCCATGAATTAGGTCAATATATTTGATCACTTCCTTTACATTTTCTCCGTGTCCTTTATTTTTACTTTATGTCCTCATTAGGAAACATTTGCTGTATATGACCATGATGAAAGAAAAAGATAGTAAGAGAAATGTTAATAATAGTGTTTATGAAAAGAACCTTTAAGAAATTATCTTAAAGAAGGACAGGTTAAAAAGACATTCGGGGGAATGTAAATAAAGATGTCTAACTTTTTAAGCTCATGCCAGTAACAGTTGGGGCTAGTCCCTGACTTGCGCTTTTTCCCAGCACATATAACACAGTTCTTTATTTCCAATCTTGATATTGAGTGATCTAGAAAAGGCACCAATTATTGGCACACAGCACTAGACTATAAGCTCCTGCAGGGGCGTCTACTCATTTTCAAATCACTAGCACTTACTTGCACAATAAATGTGTTTAATTGAACCCCTTAACTGAATATTATAGCTTGTGGACTTTTTCAATGGTTAAGGAAAAAAAAAAAAAAGAAAGGTTAAGTTTAGTGGGCTAGAGAGGGTGAGATGAGAACAAAGAGCAAGACTACAGTTGCATTACCTGGTGATGTAACGTCGGATGAACTGGAACATATTCAGGTGGAGTAATGGTCAAGGGTATCTTCACCCACAGGGTCAGTGGAAAATAAACATAAACCAATATTGAGACGGCATCTTTTTTTGTTACACCACTTGGTTGAAACTGGATTCTTCGCACCTCATATCCTGTCCCAGCCTCGTAGACAGATTCACACATGTTGTTACTGGGTCTTTACATCTGTTTGTATAATCTCCCTTTTTCTGGGCTGCCTGACTGGGTCCCCCAATCCGTGCTGGGTCACTGCCATTCTTCCCTGGGAATCAAGGTCCCCAAGGAATTTGTTAAATCCCATCCCTGGCCAAACTCCCTCCTGCAATCCCTCATGGGCTGAGTGTGAGGGATTGGCTGCAAGCCCAGGAGCGCCGGGCTCAGGAATGGGATGTGAGAGGCAACTGAGGAAGGGGGTAAGGAAGTGGTAGGGGGAGGGGGAGCTACCCCTCCCACCCCAGCTGGAGATGGTGTCTGATCCTGGGAGGGGGTGCTCCGAAACCCGGAAGGAAGGCTGAGGTCAAAATGGCAGCCGCCAGAGCCCCTCAGTCTCCTTTCCCATCTCATCCCCTTACTCCCGGGGAGCGCGCGGAGGGAAGCTCAGCCTGTCGTCAGCACTGAGTGGCCCTGAAGAGGGGTGACGGAGGTGGGGAGAGCGTGCGGGAGAGCGACAGGGATGCAGTCCGGACATCCCCATCCCCAACCCCATCCAGAAAGACGAGGAGGGAGAAACTACACTTCCCAGCATGGAGTGCTACCAAACGCCCCGCAGCTCCCACTTTTCCTGGCGGCCTCCTCCCCTGACCCAGCTGCCCCAGGCGCCGAGCGCCACGCATGCGCACCGCAAGCCAGCGCCATGTTGGATCAGTTTGAAAGTGAGCGCGGGCGTTGTGCTCCGCTGTGACGGCGGAGGAGGCTTCCAGCTAGCGGAGCCTGAGGCGGGGCGGTGTCCGGGTTGGGGATGCTTTGTCGCGTCTTCCGTACGGTAACAGGCGCGGACTTTTGGTGGAGAGTTGTGGACGTGTGCGTTTTCCTCTCTTTTGGTCGGTGAGTGTGGCCCCCAAAGAGGGTGTATTTTCAAGAGGCGCCCCATCCCACAGCCCGTGGGAAAGGCTAGAATCAGGGTGGCGCGGAGGGGAGAGGAAGACGTCTCCTGAGGGAGAGCGCGATGGACGTTCCGGGTGGGAAGAAAACTCCTTTCTCGGGAAGCTCCCGAGCGGGGCGAGGTCCCGGAACGAGACGGAGGGGACTTGACGTGGGCCTCTTGAGGAGACATCAGGCGTCTATTGACGAGGGCGGGGCGGGAGGGGAATTGGGCTTTACGCGGGGTCACCTCGGAAAAACTCCGAGAAAAACTCGGTTGCTGCCTAATAAATGGTTCTGAGTGGAAGTGCCTAACGGAAGCCTGTGTCTGTGACTGCCGGGGGTGCTGGAATCCCGGAGGGGGTTGTCGGGAAGGGCGGAAGGGTTGAACCCCAACGCGTCGGGTGGGGAGAGATGCTCTCGTGCGGGGTCGCCGGCGATTCTCGCTTTCCGGGCTCAAGAAGGCTTGTCGTTTTGCTGTAGAATCTACAAATGTTCGGTTTCAAAACAGAAATCACGGAGCTGTTGTTTTCTAGGAAGGTGTGCGTTTCCGGCGAGCTGTAACCATTTAACACTGAACATTCTGTTTTTGAATCAAAGGTAGTTGACATTTTTTTGCCATACGTTTAGCATTTTATTCTTCGGAATGATGGATTTCCTTTTGGAGATGAGAACGGAAGTGTTTGCGGAAGTAATGGTAAGATGCACGGATTTGCTTCCAAATAAATCATCCTGTGGCGGAAGTGGGGAGAAGTGGCTGGATAAAGTTGGGGTGTGTTAGTAACTGTTTGAAGAAGAGTGATGGGTGCATGAGGTTTTACTAAACTCTTCGTTGTACTTCTGTATACTTCTGGAAGCTTTCCACAATAAAAATTGACTGTGGATTTTCTTTTTTTTTTTTTAAGATTTTATTTATGTATTTGACAGACAGATCACAAGCAGGCAGAGAGGCAGGCAGAGAGAGAGGAGGAAGCAGGCTCCCCGCGGAGCAGAGAGCCCGATGAGGGACTCGATCCCAGGACCCTGAGATCGTGACCTGAGCCGAAGGCAGAGGCTTAACCCACTGAGCCACCCAGGCGCCCCGACTGTGGATTTTCTTTCTGCCTCCTGTGCATTAAAATAAATGTGATTACCCACGTACTGAGAAGTGTAATCCAGCAGCTTAAAACAAATTTGCTTTTGTTTTCAAAATTAAATTGGTGACCTGTACTGTGTTGGAATAAGGGAGAAAATGTTTGGTAAAGCGATGTTTTTTCCTGAGAAAATTTAGACATCATTAGTGAAAGGGGTAAAGAAAGAACAAAGCTGATTTAGTCTAGCTATTCTTTAGAGACACACCAACATCTCAGCATTCCAGGAAATCAAAGAGGCTAAATAACTGCTGCTGCTGCCGCCCCTGACTGCTGTCAGCTCTCTTGCAGAGGCAGATGCACGCTCTAAAGCTGAGGCAGGATGATGTTTTACTCTGTTTTTGAATGGAAGACTATCAGTATTTTAAAGTCAAATTTGATAGTTATTAAGACTCCATTAGTAGTTTTTATAACTTAAACGTTTATTCCTAAAATTATAGCCGAAAGTTAAACATTGTAACTTTAGAGCTTTATAGGGTGTATTAAGTCCTAGACAATAATTTTTCGTTTTTAATACAGAAAATCCATTCCCACTGGTCTAATTTTTTAAAAGAATGCCACACCATGTACTGAAGCCTTGTTATCTTTTACTTTTTCAAATGTAGGTACTATTACTAAGGTAGGCAGGAATTCTCTCAATGTTAGTAATGGAAAAACAGTGAGAGGAATATGTTGTCAATTTCCAAATTATCTAAGTCTCTTTTGAAAGAAAGGGTGAATGTGTTTAACATAAGTGGAAATAGTAAGAGTATTACCATAAATGGTGAGACAATGATAATGTCTTAGGAAAAGAGCATTTCGCTAGCTCAATAAACTTGGTAGTTTATTTCTTTATACTAAATATTATAAATTATTTTGTTCTTGAGTTTTGCTGGGGGAAAGATTTGGCTAAAGTTACATATTGACATTTACAACATTGAAAGTGAATATTCTTTTCTTGTTTCTAATACCTCATCTGATGCCTTTAAAAATTTATTGAGTACCTACTATCTGTAATGCGTGATAGTAGGCTTATGAAATGAAAAATATTCTATATAAGGGAATGTTAGGTATTGTGATGTCATAGAATCTATCCCCATAAGAAAATACTGTACCTCAGAAGTTTTTAGGGCTTAAAAATTGTGAGTACTCTTCCCTTGGTACTATTCTCTGATAATTATGTATACAAAATTCCAGGAACATAGTAGGTACTCAATAAATGTTTCTAAATCAATGATGAGGGAACTCACAATAATGACAATAATAGAAAATCTATAATGTTCATTGCCCTAAAAGGGTGATAGAATGGATTTTATTCTTTAAAGATTATAAAAAGTTTACATATTTAGTAATTTTCTCTCTGTATGGCTGTTACTCCTTTTAATGGAACCTTAACCTATTGTTTTTGTATTACAGATATTGAGAGAAATGAATAGAAATAACCCATTTTGAGAAAGCCATGGCAAAGTCCATTACAAAACGCAGAGTTTGTTCTCAGCAATCTTCAGTATCTTCTCTGTTAGCAAGCTGCAGCCTGAGTGGTAGTAATTCCTCTAAATCTGATGACTCTTTTCAGTATAAGGATAAACTGTACAGTTCTGCCTCTCAGGCTCTACAGGCCTATATTGATGATTTTGATTTAAGCCAAATGTATCCTGGTGCAAGCACTGGAAAGATTAACATTGATAGATGTTCTGCTAATATGCCCGAATTCTCCAACTATATTTATAAACCAAACAATGGTATGCTTTTATTTTTTATTTTATTTTATTTTATTTTAGTCCACTGATTTGAAGTATTTGAGAGATGCATTGTAGTCTTGAAAAACTAGACACTTTTTTTCTTCCTTTGGGGTAAAAATGATTTTTATAATATTGAGGTCTGGATATTTTTCTTAAATGGTTCTGTAATTCTCTTGAGTCTCACGAATTTTCAGCTGAAATCTTGTGACCTTGGAGGGAAGGTGATGAATATAACTAATAACAGCAGGTGGTTGATCCTAAACCCTTAAGCTATTTTATTACAGCATAATGGAAATAGCATTGACATGGTGGTTCTAGGTTTTATTAACTAGTTTAACTAATTTAAACAAACCAGTTAAATTAACTAATTTAAACAAACCTGTCTTTCTGAATTCATTCTTGATTAATCCCAATTAATAAAACTCTATTAGTCTTCCTGATCTGTATTCTGTGGGATAATATATAAGATGTTAAGAGTTTTACCTTGATAAGTCTTCCACAAAGACAAGTTTGGAAAATATATCTGTTGATAACCCAGGTAACACTTAAATAAGTACTTATGGACTGGCCCTTGTATGGAAAAAATTTGCGTTCAACTCTTAGAAGTATGTGGGCACTATATTCCAAAAGAGTATTAGAACAGCTGTTCTCTTTGTGTTAATGCTGTTGCAGGTTTTGTAGGCAGAAAGCAAACTATATTTCCACCTAGTTTAGTTCATATTTTTCTTCAAGGTTGCAGCCAATTTTAAGTGACCAATATTAATGTGAGTGTATTAGTACATCAGGTATGATGAGAAAAGTTGAAGAAACAGTAAGTTAAAGAACGAGGGAAAATTTAGGAGTTGGAAAGAAAAGTGTAGAACTTAGTTAAAGTAAATTAGAGAGATATAAAGAAAAAGCACATTGTATTTCATCAACCTATATCTTTTATACTTTGAATCAAAGCTTTAGTGAAGATAAAGGGAAGCAGCAAAAATGACTCTTAAATTCTTAATTCTATTTACTCTTGAGTATTATGAAGTATTGTTATATGTAATGTAGGAAAATAAACAGAACTGCACTTTGTTTTTCAGCTTTTGAAAATCTTGATCCCAAAAAAAGCTTCTCGTCCTTATCGTGTAGAAGAATGACTGTTAATGACATAGACTGCATTAGCCTAACAACTGATGATCTATTAAAACTTCCAGCAGATGGGTCATTTTCTTTAACTTGCATTGGATCAAGTCACCGAAATAGCAAGAAAAACAAGAAATGCATTCGAAGACTGAGCTCATTGGATACTGAAAAGAATCAAAATTTTCAAGAACCTTCCACCCCCATGTGCAAAGATAACTTAGTTACTCCTGTTGTATACATAAATAAAAATGGAAAGCAACGTGGTAGGCTAAAAAACCCAAAACTTGTGAATAAGACTAATAAGTACGTTTCTGATCCATCTTTATCATTTTCCAAGAAGTTGTCTTTCAAAGACAGTTCAGAACACAAACTTGAAAAGAATTACCCAAGATGGCTCACTAGCCAGAAATCTGACCTTAATGTTTCAGGAATAACTAGTCTACCTGATTTCACATACCCAGTCTGGCTCCACCATCAAGACTTGCTACCCGACACAAATAGTCAAAAAAGGATTTCTAAAATATTTAAAGAAGATCAGTGTTCCCCTAGACATAGTTACCAGGCACAAAGAACTTCTCGACTTATGAATAAATTAGATAGTTTTGAATATTCTTTTGAACCCTCAAACATTTCAGACTCCTTGAGTGCTGATAAAGGATTAATTAATGAATATAAATGTGATTCTGAACATAGCCAGTGTCAGTGTGAGAATCCACTTCTCTCAGGACAAACCAAAAAGCCATTCAGTGGTAATTGTTTTGTTTTGTTTTGCTTTGTTTTTAAGAATCAAAGGAAGTGCTGTAAATTTGACCTAAGGTCTAGGAGCTTTTATGCTATATTCTTGATGTAATGATGAGATGATAAATCTTTTGAACACTTATGGTCTTCTTTCGTGTAGCATTTTGTGCCTAGGAAATGTCTTTTTTCCCCTTTTCTTCTTCGAAATGTCATATTAAAAAAGTTTGTTACAGTTACGTGTATATTCCAAATTAATCTGAATTCTTATTTGTTGCCTTTGAGATTTTGCTGTGCTATTTTTTTCTCTTAAATTAATTTAATCTTTTAAATTAGGTGACAAAATTGAATTGCTTATCCTGAAGGCCAAGAGAAATCTAGAGCATTGTACTAAAGAGTTACCAAAGTCTACAAAAAAGGATGATAGTCCTTGTTCATTAGATAAACTTGAAGCAGAAAGATCATGGGAAAATATTCCTGTTACTTTGTACGTAAGTTACAATGAAAAAACTTCTTAGTTTTCCAAATGAAAAATGTCATGTGAACAGCTTATTTATTTTATAAATAAATGAATGATAATTAATAATAATGAATGTTAATTTTATAGAACATTGCTTTGTGTTTTCTTTAAATTGCATTTTTCAGTTGTTACCACAAGATGGTGTAATGTTTCATAACCTTAGGCACATCATATAACTTGTCTCTGTTACATGTTTCTTGTGTTGCACTATAAAATAGTGATTTATGTTTAATATGAAGAATCATAGCCAGTAAGTTCTTTCTCCTTCTCTATTCTCTCCATATGTGAAGTTATGCAGCTATCTACTTCTTTTCATTTACCTTTTACTTTTGCTTAGTTATTTTCCTTAAACAGTAGTGCAATTTTTGTATGGTCTGTGGTATAAATTTTTATAGTTTCCAAGATTATTTTCATTTGTATGCTTAACCTTCCTGCATAGCTTCTCAGAGTAATTTAAGCAGTGTTTACCTAGATACCTATGAGTGTGAGTGTGGAGTAAGAATTGAGCTTAGGTAGGAGAGTTTTTTCCCTAGTAATATTTTTACATCTGAACTCATCAGAAATGCATTCTTGGTAACCCTCTATCCTGCCTTAGGCTCTGAAAATTTATCATCTTCTGTTGTCTAAACTTTAATTCTTTTATAGTCTGTTATAGACAGAGTCTGTTAATTCCTGTATCCATTTTTTATCACTTCTCAGGAACGTCTTATTTTTTTTTAATGTGGACACAGTATAAATCTGGTTTGGAATCCCAGCTCTGTGACTTCTTTGCTAACACCTTGTATAAGTTATACTTCTGCTTTTAACAAATTACTACTGCTTTGTACAAGTTACTTCTACCTTGTATAAGACCTTATATAAATTATTTTTCTATTTGGGGTTGCTATGAGAATTCGTTTGATTAGAAAATATATATAAGGTACTTAAGACAATTTTTTTTTTAAAGATTTTATTTATTTGACAAGAGACATAGCGAGGGAGGGAACATAAGCTGGGGGAGTGGGAGAAGGAGAAACAGGCTTCCTGCTGAGCAGGGAGCCTAATACGGGGTTCGAACCCAGGACCCTGGGATCATGACCTGAGCAGAAGGCAGATGCCTAACAACTAAGCCACCCAGGCACCCCTGCTTAAGACAATTTCTGACTTAAGATAAGCTTTCTTGTAGTTAATAGTGCTGATGATTATCCAGAATATTTTTTTCCATATTTCACTTCATTTCTCAATTGTTGGTTCAATAGTATCTTTATTTTTTAAAACTTGGGTTATTAACTAGCTCACTTAATTCTTAAACTTATTTTCTAATTTCTTACTTTCTCGTGAGATCGCCTTTGTAAAGTACTATAACTGTAATACTTAACTTTCACTTGCACTCAAAATAGGTGGGCAAACAGTATCATAGGTATTTAAGAGTAAAATTTTGGAATGTGTGTAGTGTATTATGTAATTAGATAATATAATTTATGCTTGTATGATTATTATTACAATCATTGGTTTGGTCCAGTACTTTATGTGTAGATGTTGGCTTTTGGAAGATTGAATTCGTATTGTGATGGATATGTTTGTACATAAAATGAATGATGGATTGTGAGGAGAAGGAATAGACCTGACCTCAGTCAAGTGTCATGTTGACAACTTATTGTCAATCTATCATCAAAACAAAAATTTCTAGGAAGTATTCAAGGTATTATACCAGAAGGTAGAACATAACCACAATCAGATAATTACTTTTTCTTTATTTAATATTTTTAAAATGAAAAATTTCAAAAAAATACAAAAGTAGAAGAATAGTATAGTGAATCCTTATGTACCCCACATTCATCTTCAGTAATCTGGTAAATGCTTTTTGATGGTAGTGGATGGATGTGCATCCTATAGGATGGGCAAAAAGATTACTTAGGAGCAAGAAAAGCTCATAGTAAGTTACAAATCAAATGAGCCAATAATGAAGTACTGTTAATCATTAAGAAAAAAATGGAATCGTGACATTTAAATGTTAGAGAAGGATTCTTAGGTATCTGAGCACTTGAGTTAGAAACACTTTTTTTTTTTTTTTTAAGATTATTTATTTATTTATTTGTCAGAGAGTGCAAAACAATCCCACACACATGAGCAGGGGGAGCAGGGGAGCAGTGAACAGAGAGAAGCAGGCTACCTGCTGCGCAAGGAGCCCAATGTGGGACTCCATTCCAGGACCTTGGGATCATGACCTAAGCCAAAGGCAGACATTTAACCGACTGAGCCACCCAGGCATTCCTAGAAACATAGTTTATATTGATATATGAATAAGGGAGAGAATGAGCTTATTTATTCTCTGTGACTAATAGAATTTATTTTGGGAAATTTCTGACTTTTGCTGAGGTTACCCTTTGTTCTACTGTCCCTTGAAACATAAAGAAATAAACATTTATTGAGCATTTATTACATGTTACAGGTACATAGAGTTAATTTATGCAATACTTCTGTAAGATAAGTGGGACTATAAATATAAGACTGAAATTTAGATAAATAAATTATATGTAATCACATAGTGGGATTGGGATTTGAACTCTGGAATTTTAATTTCAAAATTAATATTTTTCCCAAAGTAATTTGTCCTCTTTGTAAATGCTAGTTCTGGAGGGTAAGTCCTATTTCTTTGACATGGAAGAGGATGTACCTGCCATTCCAGTAGAAACTCATATATTTGTGGGGGGTTTTTACTATCATTGGTTAACTAACGTTTATTTAGGAAAGTGTACTGCTTATTTTGAACAAAACAGCTTTTAGAGTATAGCCTATAGTTGAAGGCTTATTTATTTAAAGACTAATGTTTTTTACTTTCTTTATAGTTTTAACTTAAAGTTTTTTTTTTTTTTAAAGATTTTTATTTTATTTATTTGACAGACAGAGATCACAAGTAGGCAGAGAGGCAGGCAGAGAGAGAGAGGAAGGGAAGCAGGCTCCCTGCTGAGCAGAGAGCCCGATACAGGGCTCAATCCCAGGACCCTGAGACCATGACCTGAGCTGAAGGCAGAGGCTTAACCCACTGAGCCACCCAGGCGCCCCTAACTTAAAGCTTTAAAGGAGAAACAAGGAGATAGGAAGGGTTAGATTCTCGTATGAGTTCAGAGAGAAGATGAGGGAATTACCAAGCAAAATCAATATGAATCATATCTGTAATGGTTGTTTCTTGGTGACTATTTCTGTTTAAATGATAACCATTCAGTTATATGTGAATTTTTATAAATTGGGTACTTAATTAAATTACTATCTTATATCCTTAAATCCTTTTTAGCAAATCTCCTGTTCCTGTTAACTCTGATGATAGTCCTCAACAAACTTCAAGGGCAAAGTGTGCTAAAGGGTTCCTTGATGATTTTTTAAATAATGATAATCAGGTGGGTTGAAGTTAAATTTTTTTAACTTATTAAAAGTTTTTTTAACTTATTAAGAGAGGATTTATGACTAATATACAAATTTTAATTTCTAAGGTGTTAAAGAACAAAAAAATGATTCAAATTTCCTTTTTCTTTTTTTTCTTTTTTTTAAGATTTATATATTTATTTGAGAGAGAGAGACAGAGAGGGTATAAGCTGGGGGAGAGGCAGAGGGAGAGGGAGAAGCAGACTCCCTGCTGAGCTGTGAGCCTGATGTAAGACTCCATCCCAGGACTTGGAGATCATGACCTGAGCCAAAGGCAGACGCTTAATCATCTGAGCCACCCAGGCACCCAAATTCCCTCTTTTTTAACACAAATGCATAAAACCATTGCTCCTAGAATTATTGATAATTTTGTTTTAATATTCTAAAGTAGAGGGACCTGGGACTGAACTCTACAGAGAACTTAAATTATCATGTTTTTGGGGGGGGCAATATATAAAGCGTATCGTTATAGAGTAAGTTATATTTTCCCATACCACTGTTAATTATTGAGAGTTCTGTTTCTAAGAAAATATGATAAATCTATCATGATAAAATTTAAAATAGGAAAATTATTTTCCAATTTTGTAAAATCAGCATATGTGCATCTTGTAAGTAACCCTAAAATAACGTATAAATGTGTATATGTGCACATAAGAAATTATATATCATTTGACATAGAAATATAGCCATGGCTGTTAAATATTGAAATCATACTTTTGAGTCTTAAAATATGGAAAATTTGAGAGGTTAAGTCCTCAAAAGTTAGCCGAAAAATGTAATAAAATGAACTCCTTCTGTGGAATTACTAGAGTAAGTAGAGGCTGTCATAATATGTTTGACCCTAGAACTTGTGTAAGATATTATAGCAGATAATGAGTAAGTTAAGCTTAATTATCAAGTATTTATTTGGCAGATATTTGAGTACTAAGCACATTTTTAGGAGCTGTATCCCTAGTAGTGAATAAGAGGAAATCCTTGTCTCTTGGATTTTTTATTCCAATTAGAAAAACTAAACAAAAATATAATATGTGATATATAAGGGAGTACTGTTAAGTGTTGTGAAGAAAAATTAGTTCGGACAGGAAAATGAGGGTATAATTTTAGCTAGGTTTGTCAGGGATGACCTCTAATGAGGTGATACTTGAGCAAAAATCTAAAATGAGTGAATAAGCCAAATACACATGGGGGAAATATCTTTACATGTAGAGGTAATAGTAAGTGCAGAAACCCCAAGGCAGAATTGCATTTGGCATGTTCAAGGAATATTAGAGTCCAATAGGGTAGCTCAATCAGCATGAACAAGGGAAGGGATGGTAAGAGGTAAGGTGGAGAGGTGATCAGGAACCAGATTATGTAGGGTCTTATAAGTGATAAAATAAAGATTTTATGTTTTATTTAGGTGAGATGAGAAGTCACTGGAGGGTTTTGAGTGGAGGAATGAAATGATCAGATCTACATTTTAAAATATAAAATGGCATCTGTATGGAGTACAGAGAAGGAGCTGGTAAAGGAGCAGGGAACCCAGTTAGGAAACTTGTAGTCTTTCTGGATAGGATTGGCTTAGGATGGGTGCATTGAAGGTAGTCAGAAATGGGCAGACTTGGAAGTATTTTGAAGGTAGACCTAGTAGGATGGGGATAGAATTCAAAGAATGAATCCAAGGTGTTTAGTCAAGCAGCTAAAATATTGGGTGGTGGCATTTACTTAAGTAAAGAGCACTGGTAGAGGAACAAATTTGCAATTCTTTTTTAAGTTTGAGATGAATGAGTATTAAATACTAACCAACTAGTCCCTTTTCCCCTGCCACTACACACATAATCTCACTGCCAGGTTGTTTTTATTTCATTTTTAGTAATTTTAGATGTACAGAAAATTCTTGTCACCCTTCTTTCAGCTTCCCTAATGTTATGTCACATGCCACACTATAATGATCACAAACAAGGAATTAAGATAGGTACAATTCTATTAACTAAACTACAGACCTTACTCTGATTTCACTAGTTTTTCTACCAATGTCCTGTTGCAAGGTCTAACATTGTGTTTAGTTGTCATGTCTCTTCAGTCTACTTCAGTCTGTGACAATTCCTCAGTCTGTCCTTGTCTGTCATGACCTTGACAGTTTTGTTTTGTTTTTTAAAGATTTTATTTATTTATTTGACAGAAAGATTACAAGTAGGCAGAGAGGCAGGCAGAGAGAGAGAGGAGGAAGCAGGCTCCCTGCCAAGCAGAGAGAGCCGATCCGGGACTCGATCCCAGGACCCGGAGATCATGACCCGAGCCGAAGGCAGCGGCTTAACCCACTGAGCCACCCAGGAGCCCCCTTGACAGTTTTTAAGAGTACTAACTGGTTGGTTATTTTGTACATAGTTTCTCAATTTGGATTTGTCTGAAGTTTTTTCGTGATTAGAATGAGGTTATTGTTTTGGCAAGAATGCAACAGAAATTATGCTATGCCCTTCTCAGTACATCATACTAGAGGGTTCACGGTACATTGATATCATTGATTTACTGATAATGTGTTTTAGTCAGGCTACTGTAATAAATATGCCATAGACCTGGTGGCTTAAACATTTATTTCTCACAGTTCTGGAGACTGAGAAGTCCAGCATCAAGGTGTCTGGTGAGGTCCTGCTTCCTAGTTTGCAGATGGCCATCTTCTCCATATGCTCTCCCACAAGCAGAGAACAGGGAGGAAGCAAGCTCTCTTGTGTTTCTTCTTATGAGGGCGCTAATCCCATTCATGAGGACTCCATCCTTGTGACCTAATTACCTCACAAAATTCCTTTTTCCAGATACCATCACATTGAGATTAGGCTTCAACATAAGAATTTTAAGGGGACACACATTCAGTCCACAGCAATGTGTTAATGTAATAATATATGAAATTATGTTAATACTAGTGATTTTAACCTTGAACACTTGGTGTTTACTGGCCCTCGTAAAATTATAGTTTCTCCTTATAATTAATAAATATGGGGAGATACTTTGACACTGTGCAAAGAGTCTCAAAACTTCACTCACTAATTTTAGCAACCATTGGTGGATCTTTTTTTTTTTTAAAGATTATATTTATTTATTTGACAGAGAGAGATCACAAGTGGGCAGAGAGGCAGGCAGAGAGAGAGGAGGAAGCAGGCTCCCCGCTGAGCAGAGAGCCCGATGCGGGACTCGATCCCAGGACCCTGAGATCATGACCCGAGCCGAAGGCAGCGGCCTAACCCACTGAGCCACCCAGGCGCCCTGGATCTTCTTTTCTTTTAATTGAAATTCTTGTAGAATGAAGACCTGTTCCTTTTTTCCCCCATATATTATAATTATTCTAAGTTTTTAATACAATATTGTTATTTTGTTGCTCAAATTGTTCCAGTTTTGTCCATAAGGAGTTTCCGAGTTTCTTAAGGTTGGCTCCTGTGTCCTTTGACATGTTCTTATCCCTTTTTTTTGAGCACATCTCTGTGGGGCCATGGTGGTTTTTTTGTTTTTTTGTTTTTTTTTAAATTGGAAAATGGTAATTAGAAACTAAGATCTGGGCACTAGTTGTGCTTATTGCTACTGGGATGTTATTCATTCTAGACTTTCTCAGCAGGCAGATCTGAAACATGTATGTTTACTAATCCAGACATGCATATCTGTATTTCTATATCTGTATATTTTATATGTATGTATAAAATCATGCGTTCGTACTGATACCTCTGACTCCAGTCCAGTTCTACAGGGGTTTTAGCCTTTCCTGTTCCTTATTTGTAATTCTTTCCACTGGTGAGAATCCCATCTATTATCCATAATCCCTTAACTCGTGGGTATAGCTCAGTGGTAGAGCATTTGACTGCATAATCCCTTAACTATTCATGTATTCTTAGCATACACCTACTTTGACAATTGTTAATCCATATACTTGTAAGAAACAATTTACTAACTAGATCACATTATTTATGTATAGTTCTTTTTATCTTAGCCTTACTATATCCAGTCAAAGTATTGCTTTCCAAAGTTACCTTGGTTAATTATTTTCTTCCCAACCCATTTCATTGTGGTCATGTTGTTCAATTGTAGTACTGTTAGGTGGTTCACTTTTATTGGATATATTGAATTTAAACCGCATTGTATTTGGTTTAAATTATTTGGTTATTAGAATATGTGAAACATTACTCTAGTTCTGAGAGAGCTATACAAAAAGCTATCTAAGACATTCACTACCAGGTTTTAATGATGATTCTCAGGACAAATTCTTTTTTTTTTTTTTTTTTAATTTATTTATTTGACAGACAGAGATCACAAGTAGGCAGAGAGGCAGGCAGAGAGCCCGATACGGGCCTCGATCCCAGGACCCTGGGATCATGACCTGAGCCGAAGGCAGAGGCTTTAACCCACTGAGCCACCCAGGTGCCCCTCAGGACAAATTCTATCAGACATAACAACGTTTATTAAATATTCATTGGGCGCCTGGGTGGCTCAGTGGGTTAGGCCGCTGCCTTCGGCTCAGGTCATGATCTCAGGGTCCTGGGATCGAGTCCCGCGTCGGGTTCTCTGCTCAGCGGGGAGCCTGCTTCCTCCTCTCTCTCTCTGCCTGCCTCTCTGCCCACTTGTGGTCTCTCTCTGTCAAATAAATAAATAAAAATCTTTAAAAAAAAATATTCATTAGTGAATAGTACAGTTCTACAATCTGTTTCATTGTATTCTTTTTTGGACTCTGATCACTAGTTTGCATGAAAAACTCACTCCAGAGGCAAGCTTTTGTAACCCTTACGGTTGGCATCAGGCAGCTAGAAATTCTTCTAAGTCAGTGCTAGATGGAGGTAATTTAGAGATGATGCTTCAGGTGGTGTCCACAAGAATCAGAATCAGGACTATAAGACTAATTGGATCCTTTTTTGTTGTTGTTTTTTAAAGATTTATTTTTATTTGAGTAGGAAGGAGATAGAGGTAGGGAAGGTTAGAGGGAGAAGGAAGGATGAGAATCCCAAGCAACATCCCATGACCCAGAGATCATGACCTGAGCCAAAACCAAGAGTGTGATGCTCAACCAACTGAGTGACCAAGGTGCCCCAAGGCTTGTTGGATCTTTAAGCCCCATTTATTTTCCTTTATTTAAAAAATTTTGGTGAAATATGTGTAGCATAATATCGAAGATATATGTAATATGTACTCTGGAAAATATTTGTTTGTTAAGAAGTCTTTAAAAAAGAAGTTTAAAAATATCCCTTATAGATTCTCTTAAAAGAATCCTGACCTGTAGTGCTGTTGCCCTCCTTGGACACAGATAAAATCAGTGATAATTGAGATATGAGTGTTTTTAGGTAGCAAGGAATGTGTGGTCAATGAATAGGTAATAAACTAGCATTCTTTGTGTGAAAACAAAATTGTTTATAGAATGCTGTATTTGAAATTCTAGTCCTCATTCCGCTGATAACCAGCTTCATTTACATACCCCAAAAGCATGTTGACCTTCCTGAGCTCTGAAGAACTTTCATTTCTAAAAATCTATGATTTTAAATGTATGAATGAATGTATTGCAAATGTGAAGGTGTACTGTTTCTTTGAAAAGAGCAGAAACTAGAAAGAATACTGCCAAACTTTAATAATGGTTGTCTGTAAGTAACTCATCTGGGGACGGGGTAAGGGGAGGTGTTGAGTTATAATTTTGATTTTTTCAAAATGCGTTATTGACTTTTATTGTTTGACTTTTTTGGCACTAATTTTATATTGGGGGAAAATAATACAAAAAAAGACTTTTTCCTCCCTGAATTACTTGGTTCATCATTCATCTGTTTTAATCTCAGAGCTGTACCCTTTCTGGAGGGAAACATCATGGTCCTGTTGAAGCCCTGAAACAAATGTTATTTAATCTTCAAGCAGTACAAGAAAGTTTTAATCAGAATAAAACAGCAGAACTGGAAGAGGACATTAAGCAAGTAAGTACAAACTTGATTTATGAATTGAGACCTGTGAATGTAATTGAGATCTATGAAGATACGATTTTGTTCTAGATCTTTTTCAGCTTGACCACTATAGTTTTTTTTTTTTAATTTTTTTTTTTTTAAAGATTTTATTTATTTATTTTACAGAGAGAAATCACAAGTAGATGGAGAGGCAGGGAGAGAGAGAGAGAGGGAAGCAGGCTCCCTGCTGAGCAGAGAGCCTGATGCGGGGCTCGATCCCAGGACCCTGAGATCATGACCTGAGCCGAAGGCAGCGGCTTAACCCACTGAGCCACCCAGGCGCCCCGACCACTATAGTTTTATGTTAATAAACATGCCACAAAACACATGTTGTAGAGTTGTGCTATTATTTTTTTCAGAAATTAACTCACTCAAATTAATACTAATAGATTTCTGTAGTTGTGTGTAACCCTAAAAGGATTGTTCTGTTTAGTTCATGATTGGTTATAAATACAGCATCTTATTTAGATCTAACAATGTTAACAACTGTAGTATGGGAGAATTATAGAAGTTGTTTTTTAACGTTCTACAAAATTATTTGTATAATCCAACTCTTTGTATTTATATTTGGGGAGGCCTAGAAAACCTTTTCAACTTCTACATATCCACATAACTTTTGTTTTCTGAAATTTTGTTTTGTTACCATGAGTTTGGCTCTTCCTATAGTTGATGTAAAATTTTATCATTTAAAACCATTTTTATGTATGGTTTTTGTGTATTTTCTAGGAACTTAGAAATTTTTGTGCTTTGGACTGCTCTTCTGTAGGGATTGAATCTTCTTCACAGTAGTACAGTGTTTACAGAGGGTTTATATTCTCCCAAATCTGATTGTGAATTCTAATTCTACCACTTAACTAGCAAGTGCAGTATTTGTACAAATCACTTAACCTTTTTAGTTTCTGCTTCCTCTTCTGTAAAATGAGGTTGAAAAGATAAATTGAGATAAACTATGTGAAGTACTTATTATATAGTACTTGGCACCTGATTAAAAAATAGCTTGTATATACTTAATAAATATTTTTATTGTCACTGTTTTGTTACTCTTATTCATTAGGGCTTTATGAAATTCAGTTTTAATTACAAATTAATGGATCAGCTCTTGGAAACTGTCACACCCTGAATTGTATGAACTTAATTTTTGTCTATACATTTTAATGATCAATAAATAGAGTGTATTCCATCCTTTTTTAGACATCATTAAGATGTAACCTTGTTCTTACAGTTTTTTTTTTTTTCCAATTTATTTATTTTCAGAAAAACAGTATTCATTATCTTTTCACCACACCCAGTGCTCCATGCAAGCCGTGCCCTCTATAATACCCACCACCTGGTACCCCAACCTCCCACCCCCCCGCCACTTCAAACCCCTCAGATTGTTTTTCAGAGTCCATAGTCTCTCATGGTTCATCTCCCCTTCCAATTTACCCAAAAGCACATACCCTCCCCAATGTCCATAACCCTATCCCCCTTCTCCCAACCCCCCTCCCCCCAGCAACCCACAGTTTGTTTCGTGAGATTAAGAGTCACTTATGGTTTGTCTCCCTCCCTATCCCATCTTGTTTCATGGATTCTTCTCCTACCCACTTAAGCCCCCATGTTGCATCACCACTTCCTCATATCAGGGAGATCATATGATAGTTGTCTTTCTCCGCTTGACTTATTTCACTAAGCATGATATGCTCTAGTTCCATCCATGTTGTCGCAAATGGCAAGATTTCGTTTCTTTTGATGGCTGCATAGTATTCCATTGTGTATATATACCACATCTTCTTAATCCATTCATCTGTTGATGGACATCTAGGTTCTTTCCATAGTTTGGCTATTGTGGACATTGCTGCTATAAACATTCGGGTGCACGTGCCCCTTTGGATCACTACGTTTGTATCTTTAGGGTAAATTCCCAGTAGTGCAATTGCTGGGTCATAGGGCAGTTCTATTTTCAACATTTTGAGGAACCTCCATGCTGTTTTCCAGAGTGGTTGCACCAGCTTGCATTCCCACTAACAGTGTAGGAGGGTTCCCCTTTCTCCGCATCCTCGCCAGCATCTGTCATTTCCTGACTTGTTGATTTTAGCCATTCTGACTGGTGTGAGGTGATAGCTCATTGTGGTTTTGATTTGTATTTCCCTGATGCCGAGTGATATGGAGCACTTTTGCATGTGTCTGTTGGCCATCTGGATGTCTTCTTGGCAGAAACGTCTGTTCATGTCCTCTGCCCATTTCTTGATTGGATTATTTGTTCTTTGGGTGTTGAGTTTGTTAAGTTCTTTATAGATTTTGGACACTAGTCCTTTATCTGATATGTCGTTTGCAAATATCTTCTCCCATTCTGTCAGTTGTCTTTTGGTTTTGTTAACTGTTTCCTTTGCTGTGCAAAAGCTTTTGATTTTGATGAAATCCCAAAAGTTCATTTTTGCCTTTGCTTCCCTTGCCTTTGGCGCTGTTCCTAGGAAGATGTTGCTGCGGCTGAGGTCGAAGAGGTTGCTGCCTGTGTTCTCCTCAAGGATTTTGATGGATTCCTTTCTCACATTGAGGTCCTTAATCCATTTTGAATCTATTTTTGTGTGTGGTGTAAGGAAATGGTCCAATTTCATTTTTCTGCACGTGGCTGTCCAATTTTCCCAACACCATTTATTGAAGAGGCTGTCTTTTTTCCATTGGACATTCTTTCCTGCTTTGTCGAAGATTAGTTGACCATAGAGTTGAGGGTCTATTTCTGGGCTCTCTATTCTGTTCCATTGGTCTATGTGTCTGTTTTTGTGCCAGTACCATGCTGTCTTGATGATGACAGCTTTGTAATAAAGCTTGAAGTCCGGAATTGTGATGCCACCAACTTTGGCTTTGTTTTTCAATATCCCTTTGGCTATTCGAGGTCTTTTCTGGTTCCATATAAATTTTAAAATTATTTGTTCCATTTCTTTGAAAAAGATGGATGGTACTTTGATAGGAATTGCATTAAATGTGTAGATTGCTTTAGGTAGCATAGACATTTTCACAATATTTATTCTTCCAATCCAGGAGCATGGAACATTTTTCCATTTCTTTGTGTCTTCCACAATTTCTTTCATGAGTACTTTATAGTTTTCTGAGTATAGATTCTTTGCCTCTTTGGTTAGGTTTATTCCTAGGTTTGGGGTACAATTGTAAATGGGATTGACTCCTTAATTTCTCTTTCTTCTGTCTTGTTGTTGGTGTAGAGAAATGCAACTGATTTCTGTGCATTGATCTTATATCCTGACACTTTACTGAATTCCTGTATAAGTTCTAGCAGTTTTGGAGTGGAGTCTTTTGGGTTTTCCACATAGAGTATCATATCATCTGCGAAGAGTGATAATTTGACTTCTTCTTTGCTGATTTGGATGCCTTTAATTTCCTTTTGTTGTCTGATTGCTGAGGCTAGGACTTCTAGTACTATGTTGAATAGCAGTGGTGATAATGGACATCCCTGCCGTGTTCCTGACCTTAGTGGAAAAGCTTTCAGTTTTTCTCCATTGAGAATGATATTTGCAGTGGGTTTTTCATAGATGGCTTTGATGATATTGAGGTATGTGCCCTCTATCCCTACACTCTGAAGGGTTTTGATCAGGAAGGGATGCTGTACTTTGTCAAATGCTTTTTCAGCATCTATTGAGAGTATCATATGGTTCTTGTTCTTTCTTTTATTGATGTGTTGTATCACATTGACTGACTTGCGGATGTTGAACCAACCTTGCAGCCCTGGGATAAATCCCACTTGGTCGTGGTGAATAATCCTTTTAATGTACTGTTGAATCCTATTGGCTAGTATTTTGGTGAGAATTTTTGCATCTGTGTTCATCAAGGATATTGGTCTATAGCTCTCTTTTTTGATGGGATCCTTGTCTGGTTTTGGGATCAAGGTGATGCTGGCCTCATAAAATGAGTTTGGGAGTTTTCCTTCCATTTCTATTTTTTGGAATAGTTTCAGGAGAATAGGAATTAGTTCTTCTTTAAATGTTTGGTAGAATTCCCCCGGGAAGCCATCTGGCCCTGGGCTTTTGTTTGTTTGGAGATTTTTAATGACTGTTTCAATCTCCTTACTGGTTATGGGTCTGTTCAGGCTTTCTATTTCTTCCTGGTTCAATTTTGGTAGTTTATATGTTTCTAGGAATGCATCCATTTCTTCCAGATTGTCAAATTTGTTGGCGTAGAGTTGCTCATAGTATGTTCTTATAATAGTTTGTATTTCTTTGGTGTTAGTTGTGATCTCTCCTCTTTCATTCATGATTTTATTTATTTGGGTCCTTTCTCTTTTCTTTTTGATAAGTCTGGCCAAGGGTTTATCAATTTTATTAATTCTTTCAAAGAACCAGCTCCTAGTTTGGTTGATTTGTTCTATTGTTTTTTTGGTTTCTATTTCATTGATTTCTGCTCTGATCTTTATGATTTCTCTTCTCCTGCTGGGCTTAGGGTTTCTTTCTTGTTCTTTCTCCAGCTCCTTTAGGTGTAGGGTTAGGTTGTGTACCTGAGACCTTTCTTGTTTCTTGAGAAAAGCTTGTACCGCTATATATTTTCCTCTCAGGACTGCCTTTGTTGTGTCCCACAGATTTTGAACCGTTGTATTTTCATTGTCATTTGTTTCCATGATTTTTTTATATTACAGTTATAATTTCAAGTCAAGGTTTTATTTTTATTGGACATATATTTAGAAGCATACTTGAAAGATGAATCTTAAATAGTAGTTACTTTTTAGACTCAAGAGCAAATATTTATTTAATTTTATTTAGGGGGGCGCCTGGGTAGCTCAGTCGTTAGGCATCTGCCTTTGGCTCTGGTCATGAGCCCAGGACCCTGGGATGGAGCCCCACATTGGGCTCCCTGCTCGGCAGAAGCCTGCTTTCCCTCTTCCACTCCCCCTGCTTCTGTTCCTCTCTATGTGTCTCTCTGTCAAATAAATAAATAAAATCTTTGAAAAATTTTTTTATTTAGGGGCACCTGGGTGGCTCAATCATTAAGCATCTGCCTTCAGCTCAGGTCATGATCCCAGGGTCCTGGGATTGAGCCCCACATTGGGCTCCCTGCTCAGCGGGAAGCCTGCCTCTCCCTCTCTCACTCCCCTTGCTTGTGTTCCCTCTCTCACTGTCCCTCTCTCTGTAAAATAATTAAAATCTTTAAAAATAAATAAAAGGTTTTATTTATTTATTAGAAAGACCACAAGCAGGGAAGGGGGAGAGTGGGGAGAGGGAGAAGCAAGCTCCCCACTGAGCAGGGAACCCAATGTGGGACTTGATCTCAGGACCCTGGCATCATGACCTGAGCCAGAGGTGAATGCTTAACCAACTGAGCCACCCAGGCACCCCTAGAAAAAAGAGGAAATAGGTAATGCTTCATTGAAAATTACTTGCTAGAATTATTTCCTTGAAATACAGACAATATTTTTTATTGTTCTTTTTATTCACATATTAAATGGTATTTAAGTTTATAGTTACATACTATTTTCAATATCTTGTTATATTTGGTGTTTTTATAGGTTTCGGAAGATAATTTCTCTAAATTACAGTTGAAAGAAAGTATGCTTCCTATTACTAGGTCACTTCAAAAGTAAGTATTCTCTACTACTTTCTGAATATATTATGGATACGTATCGGTTTTATCCATTTCTTTGCAATCAGAAGATAATAGGAGGAATTAAATACCCATAGTCCTTGGGTATAGTGTTCCTATCTAGTAAGAATCAGTGAATAATGATACTAACATTTATTGAACACTTACCAAGTGTCAGTGTCAATGCTTTTGAATGTAATTCATGTGATCTTTACAATGCTATGAGGTTAAGTACTATCATTATTTTCATAATTCAGATCAGGCAATAAAGATCAAGTAATAAAGTAACTGTCCAAGGTCACATAGCTAGTAAGAGGTAGCAGTGGGATTCAGACCAAATAGTCTGAGTCTATAGCATGTGTTCCTAACACTCCTTTTATTAATGATAGTGGTACATTATCCATTTAGGCTAGTGCAGGGTCTCAACTAATTATTTAGGATAAAGACCTCATTGTGCTTTAAAATTTAAACTTAGTGGATGACTTCAGGCTTTCCATGTCTCTTCAAAGCATTTATTTATTTATTTAAACACTTTTTAAAAGGATTTTATTTATTTATTTGAGAGAGAGCGTAGAGAAAACATAAGAGAGCACAAGCAGGGGGCAGGGACAGAGGGAGAGGGAGAGGGAGAAGCAGACTCCCCACTGAGCAGGGAGCCTCCATCCCAATTTCCTGGGGTCATAACCTGAGTCAAAGGCAGCCGCTTAACCTTAACTGCTTTACTGACTGAGCCACCCAGGCGCCCTCTTAAAAGCATTTATATTGAATTTGTGTCACAGACTTAAATGTGTTTTCTGAGTTGAAGTACATAGCCTAGAAGATGTTTTTCTTGGTGAAGATGAACACTGGGCCATAAGTAATTAAATGACCACAAAAATTGGTATTAATTGTAGATACTTTCACTATTAGCTAAAATAAATTTTTTTTTTTAAAGATTTTATTTATTTGTTTGACAGAGGGAGACACAGAGAGAGAACACAAGCAGGGGGAGTGAGAGAGGGAGAAGCAGGTTTCCCACTGAGCAGGGAGCCCGATGTGAGGCTCCACCCCAGGACCCTGGGATCTTGATCTGAGCTGAAGACAGAGGCTTAATGACTGAGCCACACAGGTACCCCAGAATTATTTTTTAAGATTTTATTTATTTATTTGACAGAAAGAGACAGATCACAAGTAGGCAGAGAAAGAGGGGGAAGCAGGCTCCCCACTGGGCAGAGCGCCCAATGTGGAGATTGATCTCAGGACCCTGAGATCAGGACCTGAGCTGAAGGCAGAGGCTTAACCCTCTGAGCCACTCAGGCAACACCCCACCCCCCAGAATTTTTTTTAATAGTAGTAACTTTTGGGGTGCCTGGGTGGCTCAGTGGGTTAAAGTCTCTGCCTTCAGCTCAGGTCATGATCGCAGGATCCTGGGATCCAGCCCCGCGTCGGGCTCTCTGCTCAGCAGGGAACCTGCTTCCACCTCTCTCTCTCTATGCCTGCCTCCCTGCCTACTTGTGATCTTTGTCTGTCAAATAAATAAATAAAATCATTAAAAAAAATAGTAACCTTTTTCTATCTTACACAACCAATAATCTTACCTATATAGAGAATGCCATTTTCAGAGCGTAAGATTCATATTTTGTTTAGCTATTAATTCTGGTGGGTAAGCTGGGGCAATCTTAATTTGGTTTTTACTTACATTTCAAAGGTATTATCTGTAAGACATTTGTACTGTTATGAAGTCAGTTTAAACTTTTAAAAGTTATATTAGTACAAAAAAAAGTTATATTAGTACATGTTTTCATTATTTTTAATCTGTAGATAATTTGAGGACAATTTGAAATTCAAATATTTCTGGTTAGGTTTATAGTCATCTTTCCGTAATTCAAAATAAACAGACTCAGCTTCTTCAGAAGTTGCAGATTGTACCTTGGGTGCTTTAATGACCTCTCCCAAGAAGGAAAGTCTAAATAGGTCTTTCCCCACCCCTCAAATAATAGTTTTTGTTTTTAACAGTTTGGTTGCTAACCAGTTTTAAAATATCTTTCATTAGCTTTAGGAAACTTCAAGCTCTAGTATGGGTTCTGTTTGCTCTGTTGGACACTCAGTTTTCTTATGTTCTTCCATTAGAAATAACTGCTCTCTAGGAAGACTGATTGGACTTGAAGTATAAATGATTGAGTAGCTTAAAATGGTTTGTTTTTTTCCCAGAGGGATTTTGCTTTTAGTAAGAATATAAACTGTAATTGTTTTGTATCCCTATAATTCTTAGCTTTGTCCTATGCAATTACATATTAGGAACTCATATTATTAACTAAAACCTTATTAACTATTATTTATTAAATAAAACTTATTAACTAAAACCTCAATAAGAGAAGCTTGTCATCTTAGCAAATGAAAAACTTGTGGTTTTTGAGTAGGGGCCTTCTCTAGAATCTTATATGTCATGTAAGCCACCAGCTGCTCTACCCAGGTTGGCTGTGAAGAATGAGCAATAGCATATTGCTCGTATGCTATAAAGGATTGTAAAATCATCAATCATCCAAAAATAATTTGTATTGGCTTTGGAATATATTGTTTTATATATAATTTAGAAAAGAATGTGTAACGTTTTATAGTTCTCAGTACTAAAGGCCATGCTCTGAAGACTTAATGATAGCTAGAAAGTTGTCCTGTTTCTCAGTTCTCTTCTCTTGCTCAATTTTCTAATCTTCATTATATGCTAGAAATAGACAGAATTATCTCTCAGATTTGCAAAACATTATCCTAGAGTAAAAATTTCTCTCTTATTCTAATGTACTCTACTAAAACCTAGGGACTGGTCAGCAGTTTGTTCAGTTGTTGCTGGACACTAGGCTGAATATAGGCCAGTAAACAGTACTTAAGAGCAGCCAATATAGCAGTACTAACAGGAAACCACATGTAAGATTTCAGTGAGTAAGTTGAAATATAGTTAAATTACCTTCATACAATCAGTCCATTACTGGATTTCTGTGGGTTGATTTCTGTTTTATTCTAATGCTCATTGATAGATACTTTCTCACTATAAGACATGAGTTTTTTAATTTCAACTTTTAAGATGAATGACTATTCAGTGTTGTATGTAACATGACTCTTAAATTGGTATTTTCCCCCATTAACTTGCTTTTTCACTTTTTTAGAGAAGAAACTCAAGAATAACTTCCTTCTATAATTTTATTCTGCACTTGTCCCTACACATAATAGCAAATCACTTCTGATAGCCTGTTGTCTAAGTAGATTGATTGCCTTATTCTTAGCAAGGCAGATAGAGGTTAAACCAAAGGAACTGCTGACTGATTGTGTAGGGGGACTGAAGGTTTCACATTTCTACGTAGCTTTTTTTTTTTTTTTTCATTCCCATCATACTACACTCTTCCCTTTCCTTCCCATTGTTCTTCTTTCTCCCTAACATTGTTTTTTAAAGACATAAATAATGCATTTAAATAAGATATTTAAAATATAGGTATGTTAAATTTCATTTTGTGAAAACCTATTAGTTTGAGGGCCTTTTACATCACTTGAATAAAAGTATTAAACCATGCTGTGGTTTTTTATTTACCTTTCACATGTTGATCAGCAAACAGAGTAAGGGAATATTGGAAAGCATCAATCTCAGGGTCACTAGGAAGACTTTACTCTTCAATGGATGAACAACAAGGCTTAGAGTTGTCTAATAGTTGGCCAGTTATGTCATAAAAACTTTCGGACTGTAGGGAGAAAGACTTAGAATATATATGCTTTAGCAATGGGGTTAATAATCAATTTTATAACTATTATATATGACTATTGTAATTTTTAAGTAGTGGTAAATATAAAAGGTATTTTGAGATACCTGCAGTGACTATATGTGATAAAAAATACCTCTGATTTCTGTGATGGATGAGGTCACAGATTTTGGTCTATTGCTTACATTCATAATGGAAGGAAATGCTAATTTACAGATAGCATTTAGTGAAAATAAAGATGAGGATTCCCCCCCATCCAATTTCATAAACCCTCTAAATCCAAGGGGTCTGTGGCCCTCAGAGTTGTAAACAGTAAGATAAGACTCTAGCTGCTTACCTCTCCCTCGCTCTTACTTTTCTTTCCTTCCTTTTTTTTATGATTTTATTTTTAAGCAATCTCTACACCCAGTGTGGGGATTGAACTCATGGCCCTGAGATCAAGAGTCTCACACTCCACTGACTGAGCCAACTTGGTGCCCCTTCTTCTTCTTTTTTTTTAAGATTTTATTTATTTATTTGACAGAGATCACAAATAGGCAGAGAGGCAGGC
This sequence comes from Neogale vison, assembly GCF_020171115.1. Classification (NCBI taxonomy): domain Eukaryota; kingdom Metazoa; phylum Chordata; class Mammalia; order Carnivora; family Mustelidae; genus Neogale; species Neogale vison. The sequence continues at coordinate 144,088,726 of NC_058093.1, read as the reverse complement.
GGGGGGTGGGGAAGCAGGCTCCATGCTGAGCAGAGAGCCCAATGCAGGGCTCCATCCCAGGACCCTGAGATGACCCAAGCTGAAGGCAGAGGCTGTAACCCACTGAGCCACCCAGGCGCTCTGCCTCCTCTTCTTTTGAATCATAGGTTGCTAAATGATATGCCTGAAAAGAAAAAGATAAATCTAAGTCCAAAGCATATTCATGCATTATCTTCTTTCTGATAAATGTATGTCTCTAGGAAGAAAATAATTTTTGATAAAGAGATATTACTATAGGCTGTAGAAATGATAGAGTCTAATTAATTTTACCTCTGACTGCATAGTAACTTTGGGTAATTTGTTGTCATTTAGTTAATGAAGATGAGAATCTCAAAACTTAACTGAAGTTAAGGGTGGTAAAATCCAGATTTTTTAAAAAGATTTTATTTATTTATTTGACAGATAGAGATCACAGGCAGAGAGGCAAGCAGAAAAAGAGGGGGAAGCAGGCTCCCCGCTGAGCAGAGAGCCCGATGCGGAGCTCAATCCCAGGACCCTGAGATCAGGACCTGAACCAAAGGCAGAGGCTTAACCCACTCAGCCACACAGGCGCCCCCAAATCCAGATTCTTGTTACATTTGAGTAAAATTGTCCAAGAAGTAGAGTGCAGGGAAATATATATAATGCAATAATTAGCAGTACTAGTTTCTTCCATCTCCATATCCTGGGTCAAGTGGAAGATGTATTTTATTTAATATACATTTACCAAACCTGTGTTAGAGACCATAAAAATAGGGTTTTGTAATCATCACCTTTTAACTCAATTTAGAAATTACTAACAGTTGTTACATTACGTGTTTTTGTTGGTCTCTTATTTGTCAGAGACCTGAAAAATGGTTAACTGACATTTTCTGGATGGTCTTTAGGGATCTGAATGAATAATAGGGGAGAGGAAAAAAGGAAGAATATTTTTTGAGCAAGACTGGAAAGTTAAGGGCCCCTCTTTTCTTGGTTTTATTTGATAGATTATTAAGTTTTCTCCACTGAGACTTGACCTATAATCTTAGCTTTATTTTATTTTTATTTTTACTTTTTAAGATTTTATTTATTTGACAGAAAGATACAATGAGAGAGGGAACACAAGTAGGGGGAGCTGGAAGGGAGAAGCAGACTACCCACTGAGCAGGGAACCTGATGTGGGGCTCGATCCCAGGACCCTGGGATCATGACATGAGCAGAAGGCAGACGCTTAACAACTGAGCCACACATGCACCACCTTAGCTTTATTTTAGAGGGAAAAAAAACAGGTTGTTGGTATTATACCATGAAATTTTCATTTGTTTCCCCTTATGCTCATTAAAAATGAGTTTTCCTCAACTGTAATTGATCATTCAGTGCTATTTTTTAAATTTTATTTTATTTTTTTATTTTATTTATTTTTTTTTAAGATTTTATTTATTTATTTGACAGACAGATATCACAGGGAGGCAGAGAGAGAGGCAGAGAGAGAGGAGGAAGCAGGTTCCCTGCTGAGCAGAGAGCCTGACGTGGGGCTCGATCCCAGGACCCTGGGATCATGACTTGAGCCAAAGGCAGAGGCTTTAACCCACTGAGCCACCCAGGCGCCCCTATTTTTTAAATTTTAGCTCTCCTGAATATACGTCTTAATGAATGTACTTTCTTTCTTAAATGATATAAACAGTATTCTAAAAGAAAAGGTATAATTTCACAAAGCTGTTGTAAAAATGACATGAACAAAATGTTAAGTGTGATGCAAACCAAACCTATTATTATTAAACTTCTTGGCAAACTTTCAAGAAAAAAAAAAAAACAAAACCTTGAATGTCAAAAACATTATTTTTTAAAGTAAATGTTTATAAAATTTAAATGAATTATTTTAGCCCTCAGTTATTCAGATCTCAAGGTTTTATAAAGAAAAGTTCTCAATGTTTGATACTTATTCTATAAATTCATTTTTCATACTAATTTTGAAGTTAATAAACAATGTAATCACCATTAGTTGCTTTCTGCATTGTCTCTTCAGTCCTTAATATTGGTTTATAATGTGTTTTATACTTTTTAATGAAGGGCTTTGCACCATTTATCTCGTCTGAGAGACCTGGTTGATGATACCAGTGGGAAACAGTCACCGAAAATGTGAAGAGGAAAATAAAACGGTCCAACAAATAAATAGTCATCACAGAGCAAAGATGTATTTTTTTTCCTGTTGCTTAAACTGACAAAGAAATTATAAGCCATGCATTATTCCGTGATTCGTTCAAGTATTATATATTCTTTAAAAAACAAACTTGAAAATGTGCGTAGGTTTTGTGACCTATCCTCACTTTATGCCAAAATACCAGAATGTGAACCGAGAGGACCCACACTGTGTTCTACAGTCTGACTTTGGTCTTCAGGCTAGCAAATGTCCGATATTCAAAGGTGGATGTTGTCTGTTATTGAAACTTATGTGGACTTAATCTTGAGCATCTGCATCATTTTATCTTCTGGCTCTGGGTTATTAGGAAACTCTTCCTGGTTTCTATCCAAAATCTCTTTAAGTAGACTTTTTGATACAAGTAGCATCTACTTTTAAGTTGGCTAAAGGAATATCAAAATTGTTATGGTGTAACTTTTCCATATATGTTACCTTTAATTTTTATAAATATTTTAAGGTATGTGGTATATGCAAATAACAGTTTAATAATGGGATGATACAGTGCTAAAAGGAATGTTTTATGTTGTGAAATCCAAAAGAAAAACTCATTTAACTAATGCTTTGATTTTGATTCTGTGTAAGATAATCTTTTTTCTTTTTTTTTTTGTATGTGTGTAAGATAATCTTAATATCACGTAAGAGTTTACAAAATATTTTTTGGGAGTACATTTGAAAATTTAATATTTTTATATTCTCAGATTTTAGTTTTGGGGTTAGCTCAAACTAGTAAAAATTCTAAGATCAGGGACCAATTGCTTTATGCAGTTTGTTAAGTAAACTTAAAATGAATGTGGAAAATCCAGAAGCAGCTTTGTATTATAAAGCTATTTTGTAAGAGCTAAACATGGTTTAAAGCAATCTATAAAATTTGTGTTTAGCTGGAACTCAACAGAGCTCTATAGTTTCGCATTTTCTTTTTTTTTTTTTTAGTTTCGCATTTTCTAACCAACTAAACTAATAAGCAAGAAAACACCTTTACTAACAAAACTAGGAATTAAATCATAAAGCATATTTTAAAAGCCTGATGAAATGAAAGAATAGAAGTGTCTGTATACAAACAGTACAAATTAACACTGCCCAAATTGTAGCATCTTTGCTAGATACCTTTACTGTCAAGTAGGAATTTCAAAGAGTACATTGTGTTGAATATTTTTTCCCCTGAAGTTTAAAGCACTATATAATACCTTTGCTGTAGAATTTACATGTCAAAAACTATAGAATAAACCTTGTTTTTTTGTTTTTTGTTTTTTTTTTTGACCAGTGAGTCAGAGTTACCACCATGCAATTGTTTTTGCCCAGTTTGAGACTCACGGCCATTAAGTTTGTTTTGTTTACTCTGGAGGTATTTCTGCTACCAACATTCTATTTTCTGATTATTGTCTTCTGCTTCAAAACATACAGTTTGCATGTAATCAAATAAGATGTTACTTTGACAATGAAAGTATGGTGGCTGTTAAAAATGCAGATTTTAAGTAGGTGAACACTAGGTGGGTCTGGGTTGATCATGTTCCAGACTTGGACAAATCCACTGTGACACCAATTCTATAGAAAGCAGAGAAGATGAATACATCATAATAAACTTCTAATTGCATATATGTTGATTAGTATGCTTAAAAAGCATTTGCAAAGGGATTATGCTATAATACTGAACAGCACTGATTTGGTTAGTACTGTCATTTGCGAGAAAATATCTCCAGTGGTAAATAAGATAAGCCTTCTAAATTTTTATATTACACCTAATATTTTAAGAAACTTGATTATAGTTACTAAAGGAGTATTTTTCCTTTTGTGTTAAATATGGAAGCTTAGTCATTTACCTAAAAGGGGGATTTAAAATGATTGATTCCAATTTTTTAAAAAAAGAAATGTATAGGAGAGTCAACTGAAAAAAATCTTAATGATAAATGTTCATGAAATTCTCCAAAGAATTGATTTAATTACATATGAAATATTTTAGTATTCTTTATTTTGAGTTTCCCAGGAGTAAAAGGGTGACAACAGGATTTAGACTGCTGAGCTGAAAATTAAAAGCAGACTATGGAACAATTAAAGGGTTTTAAAATTGCCGTGAGAATATAAATTTTTTATCAACCCCTTTTAGGTATATTTCAAAGTGTTAGGTAGAAAAGGAATTTTTAGTTGAGTATGAAAAAAATTTGACAAACCTAACTCCAAAATTCCTTTGAGATCAAAGGATAAAGGTGTGATGAGTATATAAAGACTCAAAACTCAGTTGTGTATTCTTTATTATCAGTAGGAACTTTACTTTCAGTATTTCTGTGTTAGCATATTTCAGCTTCATAGAGAGTTCTTACAAAATCGAGGAGCACTGTTTTGAGTTTCTTTGGGTTATATGTCTGCCTAGTTTTGTTATTTCTTTATTTTTTTGTTTTAAGATTTTATTTATTCATTTGACAGAGAGAGAAATCACAAGTAGGCAGAGAGAAGGGGGGAAGCAGGCTCCCCAACTGAGCAGAGAGCCCGACATGGGACTCATCCCAGGACCCTCAGATCATGACCTGAGCTGAAGGCAGAGGCTTAACCCACTGAGCCACCCAGGCACCCCTAGTTTTGTTATTTCTTGTTGAAATTTATAAATGTGGGGTGGTTTTTTTGGTGTTATATTTAATGTTTAGGATAACATCTTATTAAATTATATACAGTTCTACCAAAATATTTTTTAAAGATAAATAAATCATGACATGATTCCCCCCCCCATGTTTTGAATGCATGGAATCACTCATGGATTTGAATTTCTGTTTCATCTTTCCTTTTCCAATGTTAACTGTCTCAAAACCCATTTGGTGGATGTATTATGGAGCTGTGTGGAGTTGTACTATGGACAAGTGAACTTGCTTTATTTTGTAGTCTTATTTTTGCATCAATTAAATTATTTTTTGCTTTTCTGTGTCTTCTCCATATTGCTTTTAATTTTGCCACTCAAGACCATCTCAATGGATATTTTAGTCTTCCACATGTTGAAATCAACAAGAGTGGTGCTCTTTCCATGTTTCAGGCTGTTTCTAATTTCTAAAGTATTCTTTTTGGACAAAGTTTTGTTTCTTCATTGTTCACTTTTTGGATGTACTCTAGCTTTCAATATTTTTTTTTTAAGATTTTATTTTTATTTATTTAACAGACAGAGATCACAAGTACTCAGAGAGGCAGGCAGGCTCCCCGCTGAGCAGAGAGCCTGATGTGGGGCTCGATCCCAGGACCCCGAGATCATCACCCGAGCCGAAGGCAGAGGCTTAACCCACTGAGCCACCCAGGCACCCCTCAATATATATATATTTTTTAAAGATTTTATTTATTTATTTGATAGAAAGAGATCACAAGCAGGCAGAGAGAGAGGAGGAAGCAGGCTCCCTGCTGAGCAGAGAGCCTGATGTGGGGCTCGATCCCAGGACCCTGAGATCATGACCTGAGCCGAAGGCAGCGGCTTAACCCACTGAGCCACCCAGGCACCCCTCAATATATATATATTTTTTAAAGATTTTATTTATTTATTTGATAGAAAGAGATCACAAGCAGGCAGAGAGAGAGGAGGAAGCAGGCTCCCTGCTGAGCAGAGAGCCCGATGTGGGGTTCGATCCCAGGACCCTGAGATCATGACCTGAGCTGAAGGCAGCGGCTTAACCCACTGAGCCACCCAGGCGCCCCAATATTTTTGTATTTTAAAGCCTATATTTTGCAGATGATCCAGAGCCCTTCTTAATAGCAAAACTAGATTATATGCTTTATTTTTTTTATTTTTAAAAAATTGAGTTATAACAATTTCATGTGTACAACATAATGATTTGATATATGTGTATTTCACAATGTCTAGTTAATACCCATCCACTTTTTTTTCCTTTTTTTTGGAATTTTAAGTCCAGTATAGTTAACATACAGTGTTATATTAGTTTCTGGTGTACAATATAGTGATCCAACAATTCCATCACTCGGTGCTCATCAGGACAAGTGCACCCCTTAATCCCCATCACCTACTTCACCCATCCCCCCACCCACCTCCCCTCTGGTAACAATTGAGTTTTTTCTCTACAGTTAAGAGTCTGTTTCTTGGTTTCTGTCCCTTTTTTTTTTTCACTTTATTTTTTCTTCTTGCCTCCACTGGCTAATTTTTTAAAAAACTTTGTTGATGTATAATTGACAACATTAAGATACTTGAAATGTGCATTTTGATGATTTTATATACATACACATGAAGAGTTCACCATCTCATATTTATCTTTTTTTTCCCTTTTGGGTGAAATTTTTTAATTGTGGCACCAATATGCAAGATGCAAAAAGTAGAATGGGCACTCTACATTTGATTCTTTAATAGTTTATTACTCCAGCGAGCATTTATTTGGCTCCTGGCACTGTACGAGATGTGTGTGGAGGTGGATGGAGGAGGGTAGGAATGCGACGGGAGAGGTGATGAATAAGAAGGCATAAGTCTATCAGGAGCTCAATGGTAGGAAGATATAAATGGACACAATTATACTATAACCACTAAGTATTGTTTCAGAGAAATGAAGATGGAGAAACTACTGTAAAGGCACAGAAGATGCAGCAGCTAAGTGGCCTGGAAAAGATCAGGAATGATTTCACTCAGGAGGGAAATTGTGTTGATCTAGAAAAATGAACAAGTTTGTCATCAAAGAAATTGGGTGGAAGGGTATTCTAGGCAGAGGGTAACGTGTAAATGTACCTGAGCGGTAAAATAGTCTGATTCAGAATTCACGGACTTGGAAGCATATGTTGTGGAAGAACAGTCGAAGGAACCTGCACGGTATTATCAAGTTTATGATTCCACCATTTATTAGCTCTTCATTGTGAACAAGCAACTTGACTTTGCCCGAGTCTTTTTTGTTTTCTCTTCCATTTGTAACAGCTACTTTGTAGTTTTAAGGATTAAATGGTATGGTTTTAAGGATTAAAATGGTATGGTTTTAAGGATTAAATAGTTATGCCTAGCACATATGACACAGTAAATAGTAGCTGCTTATGTGATGATACCTCTAGCTGGGGAGAGGCACTAGGAATAAGATGTAAGACTGCTACCCTCGTGCCTCCCTATTCTATTCTGCATACCGTTGCAAGGCTTAGTCTTTAAAAACATGTCAGAGATGGACCGCTTCTCAAAATTTCCGGTGGCTTCTCAGTAAGTGTGAAGTTTTCTACGATAACCTAAGAAGTCCTATGTCGTGTACCAGTGCCTCTCCCTTCACTCCCAAAACCAGAACATTTCCTGCCACGGGATTTGCTCTCTGATTAAGGCACACTGGTCTTGCTGTTCTCAAATAACGACAAATATCCTTTTGTCCTCAGGCTGTTGCACCATAGTCTTCATTTGGTTGTCTTTCCTGAAATACCCTCTGATTCCCTCAGATGTCTGATCAAATGTCGTTTTATCAAAAAGGTCTACCCTGACCCCCACCACTCCCTTACGCCATTTTTTTGCCCCTCTACTTCTGCTTCATTTTCCTTAAATTTGAGGACAGAGACTTTTTTTTTTTTTTAAAGATTTTATTTATTTATTTGACAGAGATCACAAGTAGGCAGAGAGGCAGGCAGAGAGAGGGAGAGGGAAGCAGGCTCCCTGCTGAGCAGAGAGCCTGATGTGGGACTTGATTCCAGGACCCTGAGATCATGAGACTTTGTTTTTTTATTCACTGTTTTCCTCCCAACAACTAGAATTATGTTCAGCATCAATTTAAAATGATATATTTAGGGACGCCTGGGTGGCTCAGTTGGTTGGACCACTGCCTTCGGCTCAGGGCGTGATCCTGGAGTCCCGGGATCGAGTCCCGCATCAGGCTCCCAGCTCCATGGGGAGTCTGCTTCGCTCTCTGACCTTTTCCTTGCTCGTGCTCTCTCTCACTGTCTCTCTCTCTCAAATAAATAAAATCTTAAAAAAAAAAATTTCTAAAATGATATATTTATATTTGCTTTTCTGAATAAATGAGGCCAAGAAAGTGGCCTGGGGACCCTTCTAAGACCTTGGAATGCTCTGCTAAGAATTTTGGATTTTATCCTGCAGGCAGAAGGAAGGGAACCAATATTCTTGATGCAGCCTAAAATGAATGCTAATATTTTGTGTTACTCCCTACATTAATTTATGGTTGCAGTCAAATTGAACTTTTTTTCTAAATACTAAAACCAACTATTTTCCTTTTTTCCAATAATTAGTCCTTCAAATCTGATACCATGGCATAAGTGCATTATGTTAGCAATTCTTTAGGTAGTAAAATTGAATGTGGGCTTTATTTAGCTTTTGTTCAGAGGTATAGAGTGACTTACCATGGCTCCTATGATGCTTTAGTGTAAAGTTGTCGGGATATGGGTTTCATTTTTCATAATGTTTGGAGGTCTATTGATTTGTCTTAGGCTGCGGTAGTAGGTGCCATTTAATTTACTGAATAATTTAGTTGGGTTTTTGGACGAGATAAGACAAGAGAAATAAGCATAAATAAGTCGTTTGGAATGGGATCCAGAAGTCTGATGACAGCAGAATATTGTGCATAACTTGTCTCACCCAAGACTAGAAGGAACATGATGATGTCCCTGACATTAGCACCCCTTCAAATCATTGAAATCTTCAATACTTTACAAGACACTTGGGGGGAAAATGAAAAATTTTATTCATATACAGGCTTGCTTACCCCATTTTTGCAAGTTAAATACAATATGCTATTAAAAATGAGCAAGTTGTATCGAATATTTTCCAAATTTCTGCTGTAGTTCTTGACTTTTCTTTGTGAGCATGTAGTTTTCTTAAGACAGTTTAAAATTTAAAATTTTGAAAAAAAAAAAAAAGTAATTTGTCCCTCGCCCTCCACCCCCTTGCCCTTAGTGGCTGGGTGTCTTGGGCAAGTTTTAAGTTCAGTTTAGAAAGCAGAGTTAGGGTCACCTGGGTGGCTCAGTGGGTTAAAGCCTCTGCTTTCAGCTCAGGTCATGATCCCAGGGTCCTGGGATCAAGCCCCACATCAGGCTCTCTGCTCAGCAGGGAGCCTACTTTCCCCCTCTCTGTCTGCCTGCCTCTCTGATCTCTCTGTGTCAAATAAATAAATAAAATTAAAAAAAAAAAAAGAAAGCAGAGTTAATGGTACCTACCTCACACCACATTTAATGAGGTAATACCTTGTAAAATGTTTGCTTAGCACAGTGTCTCACACGTAGTAAGTGTCTCGTGTCAGATAGTATTGGTAAATACAATTATTTCAGAATTTCCGCGAATCACAATTATTGCCATGTAGCTGCCTGCGTGGATATTTTGTAGAAATCAGTGAGGCTCAGTGTTAGTAATAAGGGCTGCTTAATTTTTTCCCCCACTAGGAGGCACTGTGTCCTTTGAAGACAAGATTAAGAAACTGCCTGACTGGTTTACTGCCCCTACTCTGGCTTTGAGCTCAACCCCTGGCATTCATTCTCCAGTTAAAACTCTTAAAGACTGTGGGAGTACATTAAGAAATGATCTTTCTTATCTTCCCCTTCCTTCCCACTTCAAGATATAATTTTTGTCTTCCTTTTTTTTTTTTTTTTTTTCTTTAAGGAGGGAGAAACATCTTTCTCCCTTCTGTAAACTGGATATATTCTTTAGATGTAAGAAATTATGATGCTGACCCGGAATCTCTTCTTTTCAGTATAGGTTAGTCCCAGGATTCCTGTCAGACCACTAATGAACATGTATCGTACCAGGTCTCTTCCTTGTCACCCTCCCCAGAATTGCATAATGGAGGAGTGTTTGAGCCTTGGCACATACTTTTGCCATTGTAAAGGGGTGGCCCTGGAAAGAAAATTGGCTTTGGGTCTTCAGCAAGACATAGGCTTGACATCATGAACTGGGAGTGGAGGTCCACGGAGTACCAAGGGAGGTACTCTTGTTACTTATCATCCTTGAAGCCTCTTCCCTCTGCAAATGGTTATAGAACATTCAGTTAGTTGACTAAACCGGTGACCAACTTTCCCAACACCTCTTCATTTCAAGTCAGGGAGAGAAGAGGAGAGGTGAAGTGTGGAAAGAGCAAGAAGGTGGGAAGGGGCAACAAAAAGTGAAATACAAAGTTTGGTAACACCATTATTTTGAACTAACAGATCCTGCTTGGGTTAATCTTTTCATGGATTAGATTGCTCCCTGGTGCCTGTGTCTACAAAGTAACTTTGCAAAGGATGATACAACATCTGCATCCTAGCCTGTGTGTGACTTATTGTTTCCTCCCTATTTCCTTCTGTCCGTCTGTATACAGTGGGATGTCAGTGTGAGGGGCCTCCACTTAGCGGTGGCGGCAAGAGGGAGCCCCTAAACATGAAAGGGTGAGTCAGGTGTAGAGATGAGGGAGAAGGAGGAGACTGGAGGATCTGCCAGGATGACGGGACGGCTAGGGATTTCTCTAGTGGGAATGGTGAGGGAGGGGGTTCCCCTTGGAGTCATCTTTGTATGGTCCTGAAATGTAAAATCCTATTAGGAGCTGGAGTCCCTCTAGCCCAGTTTTAGACATTCTAGAAATGTCTAGAAATGTCTAAATGTCACCCACAGTGTCAGAGTCAAATGAAAAAAATCCGAATTTAGCATTAACATAGCAGGGGCTTCTCTGGCTGTTGGAAGGCCTCACTTGTCGAGAATGACCCAAACCACGGCTTTGGTTCAGCAATTGAAACAATATCGCATCCCAGGACCATACATTCTGACCTCAACCGAAAAGGGCAAGGTAGGAATGCTTTTAATATTGACAATTGAATAAGGGATAAAATTAGAAACGACTAAGGAGTTTCTTGAAAGCTACTGACTCAAAAGGGAACAACCACTGCTTCTGCAGGAACTAGAGTATAAACAATCTAGTAGAAATAATCATCCTTTTAATGAAACGGGATCTATCGCTCCTGAAGGAGAAAGCAAGAAGTGATGATTTTTTAAAGAGAGGGAGAGTTTTTTTTTTTTTTTTTTTTTAGAGGGGGAGAGAGTGAGTGATTGAGTGTTGGGGGAGGGGCAGAGAGAGGGGGAGCGAGAAGATTAAGCGGGCTCCAGGCCAGCACAGAGCCTGGTGTAGAGCTCAAGCTCTGAGATCATGATCAAGAATTGGACACTTAACTGACTGAGCCACCGACTTCCCCAATAAATGGTGACTAACTGATTCTTGTCATAGACCTTTCTAGATGATGGAGAGAAAGAAGTGTGTTCTAGAGCAGGGGTGAGCAAACTATGACTCACAGGTCAAATTTTAGCCTGCTGCTGACCTTTGTACAGTCCACAAGCTAAGAATGTTTTTCACATTTTTAAATGATTGTGTAAAACTGAAAAGAGTATGACAAGTAAAAGAATGCAATCTACGTCAACATTATTGACTAAGTACTCATTGTAATATCTCTAATTCACTGAAAAGCAACTGTCAAATTAGAAAAAAAATTGTAATAACTACAGCAAATTTCTTCATAAAAATCAAAAATAAAATGAGGTTGAAGCCATTTTTTTTTAAAGATTTTATTTACTTGACAGAGATCACAAGTAGGCAGAGATAGAGAGGAAGGGAAGCAGGTTCCCCACTGAGCAGAGAGCCTGATGAGGGGCTTGATCCCAAACCCTGAGGTCATGACCGGAGCTGAAGGCAGAGGCTTTAACCCGCTGAACCACCCAGGCACCCCAAAGCCATGGTGTTTTAAGTGGCTTATTTGCTAGCCAAATAAGGGAAACTTATTTATTGATAGTGGGTTTGTTAAATTGTGATTGATTCCAGCAACTGAAGGGATGTGTCTAGAGAAAATAAACTTGTGTAAGACTGTTGCCTTTGGGGGGAATAGTTGATCAAAGAGTTGACGACTTTAAGAGCAATATCAATAATAAATTAAAAATCAGGGCAAATGATGGGCACTTGGGTGGCTCAGTCCGTTAAGCATCCAACTCTTGAATTCTGCTCAGGTCATGATTTCAGAATCGTGAGATGGAGCCCCATGTCAGCTCTGGGGTGGGTTAAGATTCTCCCTCACCCTTGCCCTTCCCCCACTTCTCTCTCTCTTTGCCCCCCTGCTACCTCTCAGGAAAAAAATAAATAAATAAATAAGGGCAAATGATTTTTAATGGGTTTTTCTTGGTTCTTGAGGAGTCCAAAAGATGAAATTGATACTAAGGTTTTTATTCCAGAAGTCAGTGCTGACTTTGAACTGACAAAAGAATTAGTCTCCGTGAAGAGTCTTCATGTGTTGTAAATAAAGGAGGAATATTTCAAAGAAACAATAATCATGATAGTTAAACATGAAGTGGAATCTGCTAAGATGAATTACAACTTAAAAAGATGCTTGAAGTGGGAAGAAAAAGCTTAATAGTACAAATCTACAAATCTTGTGAAAGTGTAAGATGTCTAAATCTTATTTTTGGTTATTATGCATAAGCAGGTGCTCTGCAGGAAGTGTGCAGGTCTACCATGTGTTACCGAACCAGCCATGTTATGGTGCATTTATTTATTCTTGTGGGCTTACCCAACAGTTCTGTGAATTTTTGTCAGAAATTGAAGCTAAATCTTCTCTCTTGCTTTGCCACACATGAGTTTGATGGCTCTGCAGTGGTAAAGGTTTCTCATGACTTTTTTGATCTTGGGACCAAAATTGATATATTTCTTAATGAGAAGAACCAGCCTCAAATGTAATGGAACACCAAATGGCTTAGGAAGTTAGTGGCTTTTTTTTTTTTAAACAATTTAAAGATTTTATTTATTTGACAGACAGAGATCACAAGTAGGCAGAGAGGCAGGCAGAGAGAGGAGGAAGCAGGCTCCCTGCTGAGCAGAGAGCCCAACATGGGGCTCGATTCCAGGACCCTGGGATCATGACCTGAGCCGAAGGCAGAGGCTTTAACCCACTGAGCCACCCAGGCGCCCCTGGAAGTTAGTTTTGAGGCAGACTTCAGAATGTTTTTTAATGAATTCAACCTAAAACTGCAGGACGAAACATCAATTATATGCAAATCATATACCATGGTCAAATCATTTTGGTAACAATTCATGTTCGAATCTTAAGTAATGTCAAACACTCTGTACTTCCAAATGTTAAAATAAGCAGCAAGATTTCCACTCCCACACACATTTTCAGGGAATGTATTTGTGACACTCAAACTAGTTTTGGCAACATATTTTGGACCTCCCAGCAAATATAAAGAAGATTTACATATTAAAAAATCCATTCATGTGCAGTTGAAGAACTTTCACCTTACTTTCAATTGGAGGTGATTAATGACAAGCTAAAAAGGGCAAATATCCAGTGAAGAATCTAATAGAATTCTGTAAATGTGTCCCAAGTGGTAAATATGCTCAACTAAAATAATATGCTTGTGGGCTGATATCAGTGTCTGTCAGTCACTTTCTGTGTGAAAAGAGGTTTTCAAGGATGAGATATGTAAAATCTCATATGGGTCAGCATTAATAAATGAACACGTAGGATTAGTTTTGATGATAAGGGGCATTAACTTTGAATCCCAATTAAGCAAAATGTTATCTCCCTACAAAGAATTCAGTTTTCTTCATTAATTGCCGGGGTCCAGCCTCGGCAGGTCCAGGTGTCCCTAAAGGATGGACGGTGTCGGTGAGGGGAACGAGAGAGCCACACAGTGAGTTCTGGTCAGTAGTCAGGCATCTCTACTCTATTCTGATTTTAGAGCTTCTTATATAGGCAATTTACTTGGGGTTAGGGAGTTACATTCATGCAAAGGACATCAAAGGACTCAAGCAGTCATCAGATAATTTCTCTTTGTTCAGCACAAGTTATTCTAGTTAAGCTATAATGGGTACAGACTGGTGCCAGGGATGGGGGACAGGGTCTTGCTTCTTGAGTAATCATGTCCCTCAGAAAGCCATGGGAGATAGCACAAATATGTGCTTTTTGCTAACTTATTCTGGGGTCTCCAGGAAAACAGGATATAGGTTAATGGAAAACGAGAAGCTATATGGAGGAACTAAGTATATAGGAGAGAAGTAGGAACCGGAAAGCATTACCTTTGCAGGAGGCAGGGTGTGTATCCATGGCTCGGCTGTGAAAGCATTGGACAAACATCAGCCTAGGGAGGAATCCAGCTATCGAGGTGCACATCTAAAGTTCTCCAGGGTCCTAGATACAGAATAATTTACCTCCTTGAAGTTGCTCGGGCCCACAAGCCTGAGAGATGTTTGCAGCAGATTAGCAAGGGGTTCTTTATTTGAGAGAGTTACAGGGATCAGAGAAAAAGGCAAGAGACTATCAGACCATGCTTACCTGTGGGGTTATCCGGCCCTCGGCAGGATTAGGCCTGCATCAGTTCAAACCTTAACCTAGTGGGGCAATGCCCATGACCAGGCCTCATGGCTCCCAACAATTAATAGACTTAATTATTTAAAAAATTATACTCTTTATTATATTTTGAGTTTTAACAAAAAAAATGTTTGGGCGCCTGGGTGGCTCAGTGGGTTAAGCCGCTGCCTTCGGCTCAGGTCATGATCTCAGGGTCCTGGGATCGAGGCCCGCATCGGGCTCTCTGCTCGGCAGGGAGCCTGCTTCCTCCTCTCTCTCTGCCTGCCTCTCTGCCTGCTTGTGATCTCTGTCAAATAAATAAATAAAATCTTTAAAAAAAAAAAATGTTTGAAATTTATTTTCTTTCTTGGTAGATGAATACTTACATAATATCTTTGACTTTGCTTCTTGGACCACGAAGACTAAAATGTTTACTATCTATCCCATTACAGAAAGAGTTAGGAGTGTTTCTGGAATATAGCATTGAGGAGTAACCCAAAGAGTGTGTATTGAATCAGGACTCAGTTGCAGCCTAAGGCCTAGAATGCCTGAGCCATTGTCCTATTATACTTTATTGACCTGCTGTGTTGGCGTTTTTCAAAATGTACGTGTTCCCTGGTGTCTAAAAGGTGGTGTCTGTCTGATCAGATGGGGGCCCCCAAATGTGCTGTGAGGATTTGAGTGGAGGCCGGTGGTGTGGGCAGTGGAAGGATTCACCTGAGGCAGAACAAAGGAGAGGAAAGTTTATTGAATATGCTGCAAGGGAACAGCAGGCAGGACAGCAGAGGAGAGGCTGCTTGCAAGGCAGTGGGTGGGGGCTGTTGTTAAAGGAGGAAGATGAGAAGGTATGGAGACATACGGAATTCTGCCTTTTCTGGTAACCGTTCCTGGTTGTAAGCAGCCCACTGATCAGTTAAGGCATATGGATATTCTGAGATGGGTCTCCTGATGACTCTGTCTGTATACAGTCAGGTGGTCCCTGTGGGGCCTTTTCTGCATTCCGTTGCTCAAGCCTGTGTGCCTAAAAGCAGCCTCTACGCATTCTTTAAAGAGATTTATTATAATTAGTAGGATCATCTAGAAGTTCTTTTCTCCTGGGAGATGACAATTGGCTGTAAAATTATGTCTTCTGCTTAGAAATTTAGGTAATTTAACCTTTTTGAACACAAATGTGAACCCTTCTGTTGCTTCATAATTATATGTAAGCATAGGTGCTGATTAAGTGTTGGGCCCCTCTTCTAGTTTCACATGTGTGCTCTCAGTCCTTCCTGGTTGGGGTATAGCATCTGCTTTTCCTAGGATTACTAAGTTCGCTCACTGTTCCCTTCCCCTGGTGTCTACATAGAAATATGCATATATCTATAATTTATAAACAGGTATTATTAGAAGAAAAGGATCCCTATATATTAGTACTTTTTCTACTTATTAAAATACAGAATATATTCTAATTATCCTTTTATATTACAACTATTCTATCCACCCTTTATATTGCCTTTTATCTTTGAGTATCAGAGTATCACTGAACATTTTACAGGTACAATATGTTCCCCTTAACCACAATGGAAATTAATTGAAGCTCAAATGATCACAGTCTGGCTTTTGGAAGCCTCCTTTGTGTTGACATTATTGAAAACATCATTGCTTTCTGGAAACAAAGGATGTTCCAGATCGTTCTTCACCCCCCCCACTCCCGCCATGAGACATAGTCATAACCTCCTTTCAAGGAATCAAGGGTTCTTGTTCCTACTCGCAGAGACTGTTACTAGAGACCAAGGTCTGAATGGATGCAGGGCAAAAGTACAACTACAGATGTTGTTGGACTGTTTTTAGTAGTGACAGTGCTCGGAATGTAACACGAATTTACACAGATGTTTCTTATTTAGCTAATTGTATTGCTATACCATACCTGTTTTGTTTTTAAAAACAGTTCTGTATATGATTTCATTGATCACTTAGATGTTCTCCTATTTTTTTTTAAAGATTTTATTTATTTATTTGACAGAGATTACAGGGAGGCAGAGAGGCAGTGAGAGAGAGAGGAGGAAGCAGGCTCCCTGCTGAGCAGAGAGCCTTACGTGGGGCTGGATCCCAGAGCCCTGGGATCATGACCTGAGCAGAAGGCAGAGGCTTTAACCCACTGAGCCACCCAGGCGCCCCTCCTATTTTTTTTTTTTTTTAAGATTTTATTTATTTATTTGAGAGACAGAAATCACAAGTAGGCAGAGAGTCAGGCAGAGGCCCAACCCACTGAGCCACCCAGGTGCCCCTGAATTTTGCTTTTTAACACACATTTACCCTAACAGTAGGAAAGACACAATTTGGGGCGCCTGGATGGCTCAGTGGGTTAAAACCTCTGCCTTTGGCTCAGGTCATGATCCCAGGGTCTTGGGATCACCCGCATCTGGCTCTCTGCTCAGTAGGGAGCCTGCTTCCCTCTCACTCTCTGCTTGTGAGATGCCTAAATTATAACCATTACCGCTATTTCTGCTTCTGTACCTTCGCTTGCTAACCCATGAGGAGATGGAAAAATACCAGCAGACTTTTTTTTTTTTTTATTCTTTTTTCCAGCAGACTTTCTTTTTTTTTATTTTTTTTATTTTTTTTTTATTTTTTTTTTTTTAAACTAAACATTTTTCCAATTTATTTATTTTCAGAAAAACAGTATTCATTATTTTTTCACCACACCCAGTGCTCCATGCAAGCTGTGCCCTCTATAATACCCACCACCTGGTACCCCCAACCTCCCACCCCCCCACCACTTCAAACCCCTCAGATTGTTTTTCAGAGTCCATAGTCTCTCATGGTTCATCTCCCCTTCCAATTTACCCAAAAGCACATACCCTCCCCAATGTCCATAACCTTCCCCCCTTCTCCCAACCCCCCTCCCCCCAGCAACCCACAGTTTGTTTTGTGAGATTAAGAGTCACTTATGGTTTGTCTCCCTCCCTATCCCATCTTGTTTCATGGATTCTTCTCCTACCCACTTAAGCCCCCATGTTTCCAGCAGACTTTCTATAGGCACTCTGTAACCACACAACCCCCGCCCAGAACTGAACCTGGCGGAGTGGCCGCTCCCGGACCCCGACCCGGCTCTGGGCCGAGAGAGAACAGTCATCTGGCGCCAGAGAAACCCCCACCCAGAATTGGACGTGACAAAATGACTGCTCCCGGACCCCCCACCCGGCTCTGGGTGCAAGAGATAATAACCATCCGGCGCCCCGCAGCTTGATAGGGAGACCCCGGCCAATCCTGAGGTGACACATACCTTAGCGGAGCCAACAAGCAGTTTGAAGAATGACAGCCCTTTGACCTAACCAATAATCTGTTCCCAGCCTTTTCCCGCTCTGTAGCGCACCAGTTATATTAGAGAGTTCCTTTTTGATTTTCCCGCGGTATGTGGCGATTTGTTACAAGATACTATGATGTATGCTAAGTCCCTGCCTCCCCAAAAATAGTGTATAAAAAGTGCTGTGATCCTGAGCTTGGGACCTCTTAGCATCACCGGCAACGAGTGCGCGGAGGTCCGGGTTCGAACTTGTAATAAACGACCCTTGCTGTTTGGCTTTGACTCTGGACTCTGGTGGTCGTCTTTGGGGGGTCTCGGAATTTGGGCACAACACTTGTCTCTCTGCCTACTTGTGATCTTTGTCTGTCAAATAAATAAATAAATAAATAAACTCTTTTTTTTTTTTTAAAAAAAAAGACACAATTTATATTCCTTTCCTATAAGCACATAGCTTGGCACCAATAAAGCTGAGCCTCCTTTTTAAGGAAATTTTGATTACCTTCTTAAAATTGCTTCTTTCCATAGCACACACTTTGCTGCTTCTCTGCTTATTTTTTTCTCGTAACACTTAACATTTTCTAATGTAGAATGTCAATTACTACTTTTTTTTTTAAGATCTGTTCTGATTCTTCTACTAAAATGTAACCTGCACATGGGCGGGGGACTTTTGTCTTTTTCATTTACTGATATATCCCAAGCAACTAGAAGGACTGCTGGCACATATGGGGCATTTGGTTAATATTTGTTGAATGAATGTATTTGAGCTGTGTTGGAGAGAAAAAAATCTTTCTCTGCCCTTCAAGATCATTCTGGCTGGGCTAAGAATTAACATGAGGCAGTAATAGGAGAAAATCAAACAAAAGTTTATAATAACACTTATACCTCCAGCATACATTGGAGAAACCCAGAAAAACTGAGTAACTCCCCATAATGACGGAAACCATCAACTTAAATACCATCTTTAGCTAAAGACAAAAGAAGATGTTGGGGATGGCAAGTCAGTTATGCGAGGTAACTAGGAAAAACAAAGTAAAGAAGAGTAAGATTGTTATGCAAATTTAATTCCAAGCCTTCTCCTTGATAAGAGTTTCTAAAGATTGAGTCATCCCCTTTCTTCCTGGCATAGCAAGGGAGAAACACCCTTCCAAATGAGATTTCCCTTACAAATGTAAATACCTTTTCGGAAGGGTAACTTCTACTTGGTTTTCAGTTTCTCTCACTTCCACTGTTTTTTAAAAAATAACCAGCTTAAAAAAACCAATATGCCAAAGAGGCATATCTTGGGGTGGCAAAATTTGCTCCCCTTCAGCTATAACAAGTTTTCTGGAGTTGAACTCAGTTGATTTTGTTGGTCATATAATCACTTGATGGCTTTCCTGGAGTTGTCTTTCTCTGTTAATATTCTGTTAGATTTGTTGTACCCGAGTTTTCGGTCCGAGAGACCACCAAGGAGCCAACACCCATGCAATCACAGGAGGGTTTATTTAACAAGCTTAAACTTGGGCCCAAGTATACCTAACACAGCAGAATAGGGACTTGGACCCTGAGCTTAGTTAAGGCAGGGGTATTTATGGGTTCCTGTTACTAAAGCAGGGTGGGGGTCTCTGGAACCAAAGCAGGGTGGGGGTTCTTTTTTTTTTTTTTTTTAAAGATTTTATTTATTTATTTGAGAGAGAGAGACAGTGAGAGAGCATGAGCGAGGAGAAGGTCAGAGAGCGAAGCAGACTCCCCATGGAGCTGGGAGCCTGATGTGGGACTCGATCCCGGGACTCCAGGATCACGCCCTGAGCCGAAGGCAGTTGTCCAACCAACTGAGCCACCCAGGCGTCCCAGGGTGGGGGTTCTTAGAACTAAAGTAAAGTAGGGGAAAGTTCAGCCCTTGGGCACAGAGTCTGAGATGGCTGCCGGAGCTAAGATGGCTGTGCTTATGCTACGGCTAAACCTGAGGGGGGATGGCCCTAATTTTTCTCAGCCTCCACAGATTGGCACTATAAATTACATACGCAGCAACTTATTTTGCAGAAAACTTGGAATGTTGAATATCTTGAATCATTATGGTAATGGAATCTTGAAAAAATGAGAGTGTTTGGAAGCTAGCAGTTTAATGCTGTTGTTCAAAATAATTATATCCTCAATTCAAGTGGGTGGAGCCAGATTGTCATAAAACCATTTAATCTGGCTTTAATTTTGTACACATGGGGAAACTGATTTAGCAAGGTTAGTCCAAGATCAGATTGTCATGTAGAGTTGAGTGAGTAGAATATTTTCATTTTCTTCACTTCCTAAGTTCAGAGCTCATTTCCAGTGTTCTCTAACACTGTAGAAGCTCATACCCACATAACACCTGTAATGCTAGAGTTCTTCCTGAGAACATTCTGGAATGGATAATGGTGGGATGTGGGAGCAGGGGAGTATGTATTGAAGCCTTTCCCCACTAAGATCTGGAATTTAAGTGGATGGCATTAATTTTGAGGATACAAAGCATTTTAAGGTAATTGTATAAGTTTTATCTGAGGGGTGAGTAAGGTGATTTCCTTGTCTTATCAGGGAGCCATAAAACATTACATTTTCCCTGTTCAATCTTCCTTCTGCATCTGTTGGCTGGAATGAATCATTACATTGTAGTCTTTGAGGCAAGGGTCTATGTCATGTATGACTTTGGTAATCTCTGCAGTGTCTGGGATATAGCATGTCCTCATATACCTCTGATATCCAGATATCTCATTTGCATAATGAGAATAAGGATCAGTCTTGTTACTGGTAGAGATTTCAAAGAAAGTAATCAGAAAGAATTGCCCAACACTGTCTTATCAGTCTTTTCTACTACAATGATTATAGAAGACAGATAACTTAGGGGAGAATTTGGGGAAATGTTCTTAACGGAACTTAGAAGCCCTGTCTTTTCTTCCTACCAGAGCAGCATGCAAAATCTAGTTGGCCCAGTTTATCGAAGGAAAACAATATTCTTTTCTGATTGGATGTGTTCCAGGAAAATAAACTCAAGTTTAATGAAAAGTTGTATCTTCTTTTTTTTTTTTAATTAATTTATTTTTTTTGAGAGAGAAAGAGCACAGAGGGAGAGTGAGAGGGAGTAGAGAGCCCAATGCGGGGCTTGATTCCAGGACCCTGAGATCATGACCTGAGTCAAAGGCAGATGCTTAACCAAGTGAGCCACCTGATCTTAATGTATATTCAGTTTGTCCCTTTATAAATTTTTTTTTTTTTTTTTGAGAATGAGAAGTGGGGGCAGAGGGAGGAGGGGATCCCAGTCAGACTCCATGCCCAGTGCAGAGCCTGACACAGGGCAAGATCTCATAACCTAGAAACCATGACGTGAGCTGAGATCAAGAGTGGGACGCCCAACTGAATGAGCCACCCAAGGACTCCTCTTTGATGGTGCAGTCAGCAGACTTAGCACTTGCCAGATTGATTGTTCGTGTGCTCCCAGCCCTTGGGATGGAGATAAACATCAAGCAAAAGTAAACCTGGCAGCAAACCTCAGTGAAAATAAGGCCTTGGAAGAGTATAAATATGTTTGTCTTAGGTTTTGGTAAAAGATAGACTGCCCTAGATGTATCCTGGTGCAATGGAAAAGAAACCTTTATTATTTATTTTTATGCAAGAGTTTGAGATGGGAGTTCTTGTTTGGTAGGTGGTTTTATCTACACAGTGAACTGGGGACTTAGACTCCTTCCCTCTAGTGGCTCTGCCATCCCAAAGGGCATCTGTGCATCCAGTGGTGAAAGGCAGAAAAGGCACGATGGGGGGTTGGGGGGCTCAAACTTTTTTTTTTTTTTTTTTTTTTTTAAGTCTTAGCTTAGAAATGGCAAACAGCATTTCCACTCAAATCTCACTGACTAGAACTCAGTTGCATGACCACATCTGTTAAGGATGTTGGGAAATATAAACTAGCCATGCGCCCCATAAAGAGGTAATTGTTATTTTTCAGGATTTTCCTTCTTTCTCTCCCCCTTCCTTCCCTCCCTCCCTCTTCTCTTCTCTCTTCTGCCCCCCTTCTGTCCTTCCTTCCTTCTTTTTTTCTCTTCTTTTTTACTTTTTATTTTAAGATAATCATAGACTCTAGGCTTTGGAGTTGCAGATATCCCCTGAGCAGCTTTCTTCTGGCTTCTCCTTCTACCAGCATCTACACAACAATAGAACAGTTTTCAAAATCTGACGTGATACCGTTCAATAAACTACAGACCTTATTTAGATTTCACTAGTTTTTAACCCATCATGTCATTTTTCTATTCCAGGATCCAATCCATCTGGTTGTAATGGTTCCTTAGTCTCTTGCCATTTATGACAGTTCTTGCCTTTCCTTGCCTTTTATGACCTTGGCACTTTTGAAGAGTCAGTAATTATACTCCGTAATTTTGTAAAATGTCCCTCAGTCTGGGTTTGTTTGATGTTTTGTCATGATTCGACTGAGGGTTATGCATTATTGGGAAGGCTACCATAGACCAGAATTAATCTATTCTTGGTACATCATATCAGAGGTACATGACGTCAGTAAGTATCACAGATCATGCTAACCTTATTCATTTGGCGAGGATGGTGCTTTCCAGGATTCTCCACTTGGAACTCACTATTTGTCCTTTTGTGTAATTATCAGTCATTTGGGAGCGATACTTTAAGAGTATACAAATATTCTGTTTTCAATTTAAACTTTCGACCAGTAATGTTAGCACCCACCGAAGGGATCTTGCCTGCAGCAATGATTACTGTGGTCTTCCAACGATGATTTCTATTTCCTACATTAAAAAATAGATTTTTGGGGGCGCCTGGGTGGCTCAATGGGTTAAAGCCTCTGCCTTCAGCTCAGGTCATGATCCCAGGGTCCTGGGATCGAGCCCCGCATCGGGCTCTCTGCTCAGCGGGGAGCCTGCTTCCTCCTCTCTCTCTCTCTCTGCCTGCCTCTCTGCCTATTTGTGATCTCTGTCTGTCAAATAAATAAATAAATAAAATCTTTAAAAAAAAAAATAGATTTTTGTTAGATATCTGATGGTTACTGGTAGAAATTAAGAACTCCCACCCTCTTCCCAGCACTGCCCATTTTGGAGATTAAAGTGACTATGGTTTAAATAATATTAAATGTGGGTGGTAGATTGGAAGAAGATAAAGGGGTTAAAAGAGAAGGATTATACTGCTTCAGCTTTGTAGTGTTTAGATATGGTCCAGATAGGAAACTCGTTGGAATGGAAGTAAGAAAACCTGGGTCTTAGCTAAAATTCTATTAGCTTATTATAAGCAGGTCTTTTTACTCTAATTTTCCAATTTTTAAAATAAGGACAACCTATAAATGATTCAAAGTAACAAGTGAGGATGTGGTACTTTGAATTATTATGAAGGGTCATCGAGGGTTTATGAGCTCAAGTGTCCTTATGCTATATTAAAATATAGGTATTAAAAAATAAAATAAAATATAGGTATTATAGCAAGTCTACTTGTACTTACTAAAAAAGAATCAGGCAGGGGCGCCTGGGTGGCTCAGTGGGTTAAGCTGCTGCCTTCGGCTCAGGTCATGATCTCAGTGTCCTGGGATCGAGCCCCGCATCGGGCTCTCTGCTCAGCAGGGAGCCTGCTTCCCCCTCTGTCTCTGCCTGCCTCTCTGCCTACTTGTGATCTCTCTCTCTGTCAAATAAAATAAATAAAATCTTTAAAAAAAAAAAAAGAATCAGGCGAACATTAATTAAGCTTTATATATATTAACTAGTTTATCCTCTCACACTTTTATAAAGGCAACTTTATTAGTTCCATGGATAACTGAAGAACTTGAGGCTAGACAGCTTGCCCCAGGTCACACAGCTAGTGAGTGCAGAGTTAGGATTCAAACCTTGGTGGTCTGTCTCCAGAATGTGTACTCTTAACCATTCTACTATAAATTCGTGCCCTGGTTGTAGCTATTGGCAGGACTGAGGTTCAGCTAGTACACATTTATCTGGTGGCCACACCAGTTAACTGCTTCTCTTCAAACTGCTCAGTGCCTGTGCCCTACAGGTGGTCAAATATTTGGGGGATAATCCTGCCCACTGGTGAATAACAAATGTTTGTATCTCCTAATTATGTTTCAATTGAGCAATTATTATATTTGACAGTATAAGCGAACCTTAGGAAATATTTTTAGGTACTTATGTTTGGAAGTACAATAGCTTAAACATTTTGAAGTCACAGCAAAAGTATTGGGCATGCATTTGTTAACTGTTCCTCCCAATTGTGTGGCATTGACCCATGTTTGTCTTTGACCACAACATGTAAGTAGTATGGCTCTTTTTTTTTTTAAGATCTTATTTATTTGGGGTGCCTGGGTGGCTCAGTGGGTTAAAGCCTCTGCCTTCAGTTCAGGTCATGATCCTGGGGTCCTGGGATCGAGCCCCTCATCGGGCTCTCTGCTCAGCGGGGAGCCTGCTTCCTCCTCTCTCTCTGCCTGCCTCTCTGCCTACTTGTGATTTCTGTCTGTCAAATAAATAAATAAAATCTTAAAAAAAAAAAAGATTTTATTTATTTATTTGTCAGAGAGAGAGAGAGAGATCACAAGTAGACAGAGAGGCAGGCAGAGGGGGAGGGGGAAGCAGGCCCCTGCTGAGCAGAGAACCCAATGCAGGTCTTGATCCCACGACCCTGAGATCATGACTTAAGCTGAAGGCAGAGGCTTAACCCCCTGAGCCACCCAGGCACCCCAAGTAGTATGGCTCTTATTTAAAAAATGATTATTAGGGGTGCCTGGGTGGCTCAGACATTAAGCGTTTGCCTTTGGCTCAGGTCATGATCCCAGTGTCCTGGGATCCAGCCCCACATGGGACTCTCCCCCTGGTGGGAAGCCTGCTTCTTTCACCCTCTCCCACTCCTCCTGCTTCTGTTCTCTCTCTCAATATGTCTCTCTTCAAATAAATAAATTAAATCTTAAAAAAAAAAAAGAAAATGACTATTAGATGTGTGATTAGGTATGTTACCAAAATGGGGTGTTTGAAAAATGGGGTCACCAGTCTTTTCCTTTTAATGACTGTCTGGCACCGGCTTGGTGATTTGGCTACTAGTTGTAGACGCCACTTCAGTGAGCAGTTCTGCCTACTTACTTCCCAGTCTGCCAAGAATTTCTGGTTTAGTAGAAACTACCCCACTTCTGAGGCTAGCATACCCACTACCGAGTGTTGCACCACAGAGTTACATTCATAGATATTAAAATGATTTTTTTTAAAGATTTTATTTATTTATTTGACAGGCAGAGATTACAAGTAGGCAGAGAAGCAGGCAGAGAGAGAGGAGGAAGCAGGCTCCCCGCTGAGCAGAGAGCCCGATGCGGGGCTTGATCCCAGGACCCTGAGATCATGACCTGAGCCGAAGGCAGAGGCTTAACCCACTGAGCCACCCAGGCACCCCTAAAATGATTTTGATAATATTCCACCTTTTAGCTGTTTTGGTTCAATTAGCTATTTACATGTATATTAAAGGCACGAAGTTCCCCTACAGCAAAAAGAAATAGGAAAATCTTTGGCTGAAATTGAGAGAGATGGACATTTGTTCTGGGTCTGCCAGTGACTTACTGTGTTACTTTGGGAAAAATACTTAGTCTCTCTGATCCCTGTTTCCTCCTTCCCTCCCTCCCTCCCTTCCTCCCTCTTTCTTTCTTTCTCTCTTTCTCCTTTCACTCTCTCTCTTTCTTCCAATTAATTTATCTATTTTAGAGAGCAAGAGAACATGAGCAGGAAGAGCAAAGGGAGAGGAAGAGAGAATCTCAAGCAGAGTCCATTTGGAGACTAACATGGGTTCAATCCGAGGATCCTGAGATCATGACCTGGGCCAAACCAAGAGTCTGATGCTTAAGCAACTGCACCACCCAGGTCCTAGCCCTCTGTTTTCTTATCTGCAAAGACGAAAAGGACCTCATCCAGCTGCAGCATTCTTTGATTTAGTGCTAAAGTGAGTTTTCATATAGTTCGGTTGATGATTTGCTTGTCTTGCCATTTACATAAATGCTAAATGTAGCTCCTAGATAATGTTGGTGACAGAGGACTGTGTTTTCATACTCCTGAGAAAGAAAAATGGTAAAGTAAAAAAATTGTGTAAAACTTGCTTTGAAGATCCATATAGTACCATTTGCTGATAAGACGAAGAAAAACTGGCATACTTTCCTTTAGTCTTAGAGACCATCCTTTGTAAAACACATCCCATTTTCAGAGATGTTAGGGTGTGGAATGTATTCCAGTTAACAAATGCACAGGGAACACTGAACAGGAAAAACACTGTATTTTATGGTACATAAAATATATAACAAGATATGTAACAACCCAATAACACGATGACATCACCTTACTGGCTCCACAGAAAAATAATTATTTGAAATACTTTATGACCTCAAAATCAGTACCATTCATTTCAGTTCCAGGTCTTGGTGGGGAAAGGCTAGCTGGTATGGTGCACTGGGGGTCTTAGATTTGAGGAGATGTGATAGGAAGGCCCCAGTGTCAGCTGTCCATCGCCTCAAAGAGTGACCACCTGCAGCCTTGTCAGAGCCTGAGCTGGCTAACCCAGAGAGCGTCTACATCGTTATCCCATGTTCCGGAGCTTCTTAGAGACAAGCCACAAATATGGACTAGAATGTAATGGACTAACTGGGCCTACCTAGTGAAGCCGTGTTAGGACTCAAAGGCTCAGCTCAAAATTCTGACTTTGGAGAAGCCTCATCTCAGACACGATCACTGTCTTCTCTCTCCTCACAGAGCCTTGTGCATACTTCTGTCAGAACACAGCAGTCTTTGGTAGTGTTCTCCTTTCCATTTCTCCTACTAGAAGCTATTCAGAGGCCTCGTGTTGTTTCGCAGGAGTGGCAAACAGCCTGGAACACAGTAGGCATTCAGCCACATTCAATGGAGGAAGACAGATAAGATAGAAAGGAAAGAAGGATGGGGCGCCTGGGTGGCTCAGTGGGTTAAGCCACTGCCTTCGGCTCAGGTCATGATCCCAGGGTCCTGGGATCGAGTCCCACATCGGGCTCTCGCTGAGTGGAGAGCCTGCTTTCCTCTCTCTCTCTGCCTGCCTCTCTGCCTACTTGTGATCTCTGTCAAATAAATAAATAAATAAATCTTTAAAAAAAAAAAAAAAAAGAAAGGAAAGAAGGATGGTTTACATTTTGTGGATTATAAGAATGGTTTTTAGGTGACTCAGGCCACCCCTCGTCACCATGCAAATATGATGCAAATGAATTGTGAATGAAGATTCAGTTTTCAGGGAACAAAATTATTCAAGAAAGCACATGGGATATCAGTCCATTGTTTTAGAGGCAGGGCCGATTTGGGTGAAAAAAGGTTGTGCTAGACAACGCACCCACCCTGAAACTGAAGAGAACCAGTGTCATGAAAAATCTTCCGAGAGATGATGCTTTGCTCTGATGCTGATATCAGCAGGGCAGTGACTGCATTTCCTTGTCTCAGTTTCCTTGTCCACAAAATAGGAAGCCTGGGAGTACCTGAGAGTCGCTCTAAGAGTTCAGTCACGTAACGGAGGTGATTAGTACAGCGCCTGGCGCACCGTGAGAGAAGGAAATGTCAGTTATCATTATCTGTGTTTGCGTCATCAGTAAGCAAAGACATGAGGACCAACGAAAGTATTTTATTGGTCTCTAATTTGGCAATTCTTTCTGGGGTTTTTCTGTGTGTGTGTGGGGGGGGTTTTTTTTTTTTTTTTTTTTTTTTTCCCTTAAACGGAGATTATAACTTCCTTATTTTGTTTCCTTAACTTTCAGCTATATATTAGTAGTCCCTTACGGGAGAGTTGTCATTCCTCACCTCTCAGGGATCTCCCCATCGACTAAAGCTACATCTTCCCCTTTTCCTTTCTCAGTGAGTTGGCTGCTTCTGTTACAAATGGACAACTCAGCCTTTGAGATGCATGAAGATGCAGCACAGAATACTTTTTCTACGAGGAAGATGGACACCATCTCCAGAATGGTAAGGTTCAGACTGACACCTTGAGATTAGCTCCCTCCAAACCTTTATGCAGGGTCAGGAGAGAATCCCTTTTTAGACCAGCTTTCCTCAAGTGACCCTCTTTTGAAATGTAGCGTCTCCTGCTCTGGACATTTCTTGATTTGCTTTTTGTCTTATCAACTCCTAGCTCACATCTCCATTAGCTTTGTAATGGTTCAACTTTTCATGAATTTGTTGTTCATGGTATTAGTGAATTGGTTATTGTTCAGTATAATATCCTCATACAATGTAAAATTGCAAATGTTAATCAATGATTATACTATACAAAATACACCATTTAAGAATGTTGACATGCTAACATCTATGTTAGAGTTATTAGTAATCAAAGCTATGCCTGCTTAGAGAGGAGCTCAGAGGGCAGTGGACAGGAAACCATGACATTAGCACTTATAAATGCCATTTTGTGGTGAGAGGAATGAGAGAAAATTGGTTCAAAAGTTAAGGTGTGTATTCTTTTGGTAGCTTTCAGTAATGTGGATTGTAACTCACAGAAATAATACTGTTGTTTGTAGCATGTATTTGTAATGTGATAACGAGGAAATAGTAACACAGCAGTACATGGAAATATTGGACTTGGACTTGGTAGATGAGTTAGTAGCTCAGATAGGTAATCCACGGAAGGGGGTGTTTAATGAAGCTATTTAAGTGAAGGAGGGAGAGTGAGGCTAAGATCTATCAGGCCAGTTGTTTACTGGTATGTTACTTTCCCCATGCCTATAACCTGTTCATGTGATTACATATGTATATTGTGGAACTAAAAGATTCTTGAAATCTAGTCTTTATAATCTCTTTAATTTTTAGGTGAAGGGGTAAACAGGGGCTAATTGGCTGCACTTGAACGCATTTTACGTACAAACTTAACTGGCTACTTTAATTTTCTAATAATTTATTCTGTGCCTCAGCTTTTCCTATGTTTATTGTTTTTCTTATTTATTTGGGTGTCAGGCAAGGTAAATGGGATATGTGTGTGTGTGTGTGTGTGTGTGTGTACATTTGTATTTATTTACACTCATATTTACACATGTATTATTTTACCGAGTATATTTATCCCGGAAGTGCATTTTTTAAGTAAAAGAAAATATAAGCCAAAGTGAGAAAGGATGCAATATTTTTAATGCATCGAGAGTGGAGAATAATGGCTTCAAAATTTCTCTTAGGAGAAGAAGAGGCAGTGGTCACTGATGAGCGTTTTCCTGGTGTGTCTCTTGGCCTGTACTGTCACCACGGCAGTAGGAGTACTGATACTTTCCTTGGTTTATGTTCACAACTCTCAGCCACATTCACAAGTCCACCTGGAAGTCGGGCCTCTGCAAACAACGGTTCCCATAGTGCAAAAGGCTGTTGATCCAAAATACCAGTTTCTTAATCATTTGCCTAAATCCAAGGTATGAATCACACATTTAGCAAAAAGAATCATCTATTCTAACAGTGATTTCAAAACAAACCTCCCATTGCCTGTTTACTAAGCTTTGCTCTCTCTTCACTGGAAGGAACTGACTGTGGGCCATCTAGATAAAGGGAGGTGAGCCATAGAGGAGAGAAGTGTTGGCTTGATACTGGCCCCAGGAAGAGCTTTTCTTTCATTGATAGCTCTGTGGCAGCCCAGAGGGGAGGACTGCAGACAGACAAATGCAAATCTCTCTATTCTCTTGTCAAGATAGGTGTTTCTTTCCTGTCTAACAGGGTCTCAACCCACCATTCTGTAGGCACTACTGTCATTCCTAGAGTCTTGCAGACCTATTCTTCCTTCTGGGTCTCCAGTCTTCATCCGCTCACCACTGTCTTTTCTGTTTTTCCTACCTCTTACTCTGCAGGCCACAGTGGCCTCTTGTTCCTCAGATGACCTCCGTGTTGATGGTTGCTTGTCTGACATTTCAGGTCTTTGAATTCCCTGGCGGTGCAATCCAGTGGGCCCGGTATAGGAACAATGTCAAAGACTACCTCAGCATTGAAGAAGAGACCTTTGGCAGCAGCTTGAACAGTCAGAGATCACAGATGACTCTGGGGACCCTGAGAATAAAAAGCAACGGTCTCCGGGCCCCTCACTGGCACTTCAATGCTAATGAACATGGCTACCTTGTACAGGTATAACCAGTTTGCCTGTGTTCTGCACCTCAGTGTTTATGCTCTGTGTCCTCAAGCTATTATTTTAGTTGTTGTAAAACCTACTTAGCTAAGTGACAGACAACACCCAGGCTTGGGCTGTGTATTCAATTAGATTTGTTAGCAGTGGCCTGAAGCATTAACCTGTTTGTTGTAATTATTCTTGGCATCACTGTGAACTTCTTTCTTTGGCATGAAATCATTTTTCATTTGCTATTGTTAAAATAAGATCACTGTTCCATCTTTTGAGCCAAAGCTAAAACTTGTAGCTCTGATCCAGTGATCAAAGAGATGGCTGCTTTCTTCTAAGGAAAAAAGCAGTTTGCTAATGTTTGGCCTGGAGTCCCCAGATCAGGCCAATTAGATGCACTTTTGTGGTTCAGACTTGATAGAACTGTCTAGGAGTCAAATGATAGAGAGCTAGAGGTGAAATGAGCGTTCTCACTTGAATTTCAAATAATTCGTTAATTCTAGAAAGTATTGATTGTTGCATTCTGTAGTCCAGATACTGGGAGAGGGATAGTGACCAAGTGCTTGCTCACGGTACTTTCAGACTTTGGTCTTACCCTGGTGATCCTATTAATAGATCAGCCAGTGTTAAGTGACATATTTCTGTTGGTGTTAGTAATACCCCTTGTTTATGGAATTCATTCAGTTTTAGAATTTACAACAGAAAGAGAGATTAGAGTTTCATCTGTCTGAGACCAAACTTCTTATTTCTTATGAGAGAACAGAGGCTCAGAAGGATTGAGTTTTCTAAGAATAAACTGTAGTTGTTGGCCTGGGACAAGTCCATGTTTTCTACCATTTTGTCTTTTTCCACATATACAGAATATGTAAAAGAGGACTGTCTTGGGGTACCTGGGTGGTGCAGTCAGTTAAATGTCCAACCCTTGGTTTTGGCTCAGGGTATGATCTCAGGGGATGAGATGGAACCCTCTGTTAGGCTCTGTGCTCAGTGCGGAGTCTGCTTGGCCCTCTCTCCCTCTCCTTGGCCTGTCCCCCATAAATAAATAAATCTTAAAAAAAAAAAAAAAAGAGGACAATCTCTAAAAGATTAGTTTCCATGACTCTGGCTGAGTAGTGGCAGAGTAGGAGGAGGAAGGAAAGGCATGTAAGTGGAAGGGGACCCTTAAAAACAAACCTCAAGGGCTCCTGGGTGGCTCAGTGGGTTAAGCCGCTGCCTTCGGCTCAGGTCATGATCTCAGGGTCCTGGGATCGAGTCCCGCATCGGGCTCTCTGCTCAGCAGGGAGCCTGCTTCCCTTCCCCTCTCTCTGCCTGCCTCTCTGCCTACTTGTGATCTCTCTCTGTCAAATAAACAAATAAAAAAAAATCTTAAAAAAAAAAAAAAAAAAACCTCAAGTAGGGAAATTAGTCCGGAGCATGTTCTAGTAGATAACAGGCCTGGAATCCAGCTCAGTCTGGAGAACAGTTCTGGAAAGTTCAGGGAGAGTTTCTAATGTGATCTCCTAAATGTGAGCTAGAAGGTGGTCAAGAGGTATAAACTTCCAGTTATAAAATAAATAAATCATGGGATGTAATATACAGCATGGTGACTATATTTCTTAATATTGAATTGTAAATTTGAAAGTGGGCAAGAGAGTAGATCTTAAAAGTTCCCATCAGAAGAAAAAATTCTAGCGAGGGTGATGGATGTTAAAACTAGACTGTCGTGATTGTTTCACAGTGTAATATGAGCGTCAAACCTTTGTGTCCTACACCTGAAACTAACAGGATGTTGTGAGTCAATTACATCTTACTTACAAAAATATAAAAAAGTTCAACTATAAAGGAAATAAATGTGGCTAGAATATTGTTTAGATCCCAGGAAAATTGTAGGATCCCTCACACACACACGGTAAGGAGCCAGTCAGTAGGATGTGAAGGAAGTCTCTCTACTGCATACTCACCCACGGATGTTGCTTTCTTTCGGAGTGTCTTCATGAAAGCCATGAAAGGAGTGGCCCCGAGGGAGGCAGGGCCACCGGGTTCAGAGCCGCTGGGGTGACCAGTGTGCATGGCCCTGTTGTGCATGGCCCATTGACGACGGGGCTGCCTCTGCTGTGGGTTTGGAGTAGTTGGTACCCTGGTATGCATAGAGACACACTGCTGCTGTGGACTTCGAGAAAGCACCTTAGAGGTTCACCTTTCTCCTGTCTCTTTAATGCTCATCTGGAACTGAGTTGTACACATCTGTGTAGATACAACAAAGGCTCCTTTTTTTTTTTTTCCCTTCTCAGAGATAGTGTATTTATTTATTTATTAACATAGAATGTATTATTTGTTTCAGGGGTATGGGTCTGTGATTCATCAGTCTTACCCAGTTCACAGCACTCACCATAGCACATACCCTCCCTAGTGTCCATTTCCCCCCACCTCATCCCTCCCCCCGCCACTCCAGCAACCCTCAGTTTGTTTCCTGAGACTAAGAGTCTCTTAAGATTTGTCACCCTCTCTAGTTTTGTCTTGTTTCATTTTTTCCTCCCCTCCCCTATGATCCTCTGTCTTGTTTCTCAGATTCCTCAAATCAGTGAGATCATATGATAATAGTCCCTCTCTGATTGACTTATTTCATTTAGCATAATACCCTCTAGTTCCATCCACATTGTTGCAAATGGCAGGATTGGGGGCTTTTTTGATGGCAGCATAGTATTCCTGTGTGTGTGTGTGTGTGTGTGTGTGTGTGTATGTGTGTACACCATATCTTCTTTATCCATTCATCTGTTGATGGACACCTAGGCTCTTTCCATAGTTTGGCTATTGTGGACATTGCTGCTATAAACATTCGGGTGCACGTGCCCCACAAAAGACTTCTTGTAGATGCTTCTCTAATAACCAACTCTGGAAGAAATCATATTACCTTTTCTACTTACTTTACAGAATAATACTGTAGAGATGATTAGAGAATGAGAAAAAGGATTTTGTGTAAGTGGAATCAAAGTATGGTATAGTATGCATGACAAGTATAGACTTCCCTCCAGCCTCTGACAAGCACCATTCTATCTCTATTTCTAGATATTTTGACTAGAGAATTAAGTTTTCGGGATCTTCTGTACAGCAATTTGTTTGTCATTAGCAATACTGTATTGAACACTTAAAAATTTAAGAGGATTGGTCTCATGTTAAATGTTCTTAACACAATTTAAAAAAGTGTAGACTTTTAGCTAGACTGCTTTGCCAGTCTAATTCCCAACTTTGCCATTGACTAGCAGAGTAATCTTGGGAAAATTGGTCATTCTTTACAGATTCAGTTTCTCTCTATAAAATGAGGATAATAATAGTACTTGTTTCATAGGGTTAATACAAAAGATGATTGAGTTAAGACAGGTAAAGTGCTTTAGAAGAAAATCTGGACACAGAGTAAAAGCACTGTGTTATTACTATTAGTATTATTATTAAAATTGTGTGCAGACTTTTTATCTAGGAAATAATGTGCATCCGTATGCATACACATGGAAACGTGCATGTCAGCATGACCACCTGTGAACACGCACACATGTGCTTGTAGTCTTTTCAAACTCTGAAGCATGAACTTAGAATTCTAAATTCTCAATAGAGGTGATATTGCCCCCTGGGGAGGGGGGCAAAAACTTTAGAAGGTAAAACGCCTCACTTTTTTTGTGTGTAAAGGTCAGACACGCATGTAGTGCACGAGGACGATGGATGTAAGGTGTACCCAGATTAATAACCCATCCGTAGTGTCAAAATTTCATAGGATGGTGATTAGTAAAAAAAGACTAAAATGGTACCTTATAAGAGATGTAATGAGGGCCCCTGGGTGGCTTGGTTGGTTGAGCAACTGCCTTCAGCTCAGGTCCTGATCCTGGAGTCTGGGGATGGAATCCCGCATCAAGCTCCCAACTCCACGGGGAGTCTGCTTCTCCTTCTGACCTTCTCCCATCTCATGTTCTCTCTCACCCTCTCTCTCAAATAAATAAAGGAAATCTTTAAAAAATATATTTTAAAAAATTGAGAAAAAAAGGTGTAATGAAAAAGATTTGAGAAACATTGCTCGAAAGTGACGTTGTCATGTTTTCTGTTATGTTTCAGGGGACGGCATGGATTGGGGTGGTTGATGATGGTGGTGTAGTTACGACATACAATGTTACAGCTGGCCAAGTGATCTTCTTCCCTAAAAATACTCTACACTGGATCAAGAATGTGGGGAACGAAGACTGCTTTTTCTTACTCTTCTTTTCCACACATGATGAACTTCAGACACTGGATGTTGATGATGTATTTTTTTCTGTACCTGAAGATATTGCTTCCAGGTCACTTAAGGTCTGTACCACTACTGAACACAAATCCTTCTTTGAGGGTTTGCATTACATAGGCACAGAGAAAGCATGAGTATTTGTGTTTCTAGGGTAGCAGTTAGTAGGGTAAGATTTGGGTAATGAACTCAAGAACATAACTTGTATTCCTATTAAAGATAAATGACTTGTTGAAACTGACTTAGTTTTTACTTTCCTTTATGAAGGACTTCTACAAAGAACTATAATGAATTGGTAGAAAAGTTTTGATAGCATTAATAAAAATGACTGTAGTTTGATCTCTGAAAAGATATATGCTCATTCAGGGAGAAGTTTGCTGCAGATGATGTAATTGTGTTTTCCTAATTCAATGCAGAGAAGCCCATTGTTTTCCTGAAGGAAAGCTGCTTTGGTCTTTCTAAATACTTCAATTATCATGGAGGGGCTGCTTATGGGGCTGGGTGTAGAGGGAGAGGGCCAGATGCAGATGCTAACGATACAAATGGGTGATCAGAAGAATTGGTAATGGCCATAAGTAGCAACTGGAAGAAATTCTGTGACAGATTTAGAAATCTATCTAGGGAAGTTTTGAAATTGACCTCACAGCAGATCCTGATTGAATGTTATAGGGAGAAGTGGAAAAAATGAGTCATTAAGAGAATATTTGTAAATATGAAAACCAGTATATATTTTTATAGGATTATAATGATTATAAAACATCAACACATTAAAAGCCAACATGCATTGAAAACTTGGAGGATTTTCATGAATATCACAGTCTCAGGTTGACTGAGGTCAGTTTCTTTGACTGGGCCACTGAAAACCACAATGGTGCCCTATCCTCAGCTACCTACCCTTCTATTACTAAAATTTGTGGAATGTTTCGCAAATACCATGTACGATTTCTTATGTGTTTCAGCCTGAAGGTGGAATTAATTTCATTAGAACGTTCCAGAAGCAGAAAGAGGACCAGGGTGTCAACCTTCCCCCCAACTTGGCAGAACTGGTTATAAATCCTAGTTATGTTCAGTCTCCAGAGAGTCTTGTGTGGAGATATTTTTATGACCTTAAAGGTATAGTATGTTATTTTGCAAAATGTTTCTAGTTAAATGTTGGTATATGTGATTGCATAGGTGTTGGATTGAGATGTAATGTGGTTTTTTTTTTTTTTTATAGTAGATAAAGTAAAGAGGAGTTTGAAAAAACACGTTTCTTTAAAGAATAGGAAATGAGAGAAAAAGAACGGAAGCAAAAGAGAATGTAGTAGAAGATTTCAAAGTGTGAGGGGTGTGTGTTGGGACTGGAGGTGCCTCAGGAGAAGAGGCTGATGAGAGAAGAGGGTTTAAGAATGCAGGTTTCAGGGTGCCTGGGTGGCTCAGTGGGTTAAGCCGTTGCCTTCGGCTCAGGTCATGATCTCAGGGTCCTGGGATCGAGTCCTGCATCGGGCTCTCTGCTCAGCAGGGAGCCTGCTTCCCTCTCTCTCTCTCTGCCTGCCTCTCCATCTGCTTGTGATTTCTCTCTGTCAAATAAATAAATAAAATCTTTAAAAAAAAGAGAATGCAGGTTTCAGAAGCCATGCTGATGAGTTTATACTTCATTTTGATGGGAAAGAGGAGAAATTAAGGGATTTCAAATAGGAGATTTTATTTTATTTTTATTTTTTAAAGATTTTGTTTGTTTATTTGACACACAGAGATCACAAGTAGGCAGAGAGGCAGGCAGAGAAAGAGAGGGGGAAGCAGGGTCCCTGCTGAGCAGAGAGCCCCATGTGGGGCTCCATCCCAGGACACTGAGCTAAAGGCAGAGGCTTTAACCCACTGAGCCACCTAGGCCCCCCTCAAATAGGAGATTTTAAATTAAGTTTTAAATTTTTAAATTAGGTTTTGTATTTATTTTTTTAAATTATTTTATTTTATTTTAAAGATTTTATTTATTTATTTGAGAGAGACACAGTGAGAGAGAACATGAGCAAGGAGAAGGTCAGACAGAAGCAGACTCCCTGTGGAGCTGGGAGCCCGATGCGGGACTCGATCCCGGGACTCCGGGATCATGACCTGAGCCGAAGGCAGTCGTCCAACCAACTGAGCCACCCAGGCGTCCCTAAATTATTTTATTGAAGTTACTATACATAGAATCTTTTTTTCTTGTAATGAGAATTTTTTTAAACAATTTTATTTATTTATTTGACAGAGAAAGACATAGCAAGAGAGGGAACACAAGCAGGGGGAGTGGGAGAGGGAGAAGCAGACTTCCCGCCGAGCAGGGAACCTAACGTGGGGCTCAATCCCAGGACTGAGATCATTGGGATCATGACCTGAGCCAAAGACTTAATGATTGAATCACCAGGTGCCCCTGTAATGAGAAATTTTAAGATCTTAGCAACTTTCAAATATGCAGTACAGTATTATTATTTATAGTTGGAATATTGTACATTACATCCCTGTGACTTACTTGTTTTATAACTAGAAGTTTGTACTTTTTGATTCCTTTCATCCACTTTGTGGATACCTTACTTTTGTCTTGTTTTTTAAACTTCCTCTGACTCAGGTTCAAAAGAATATCAGTTTCCAGGAGGAGTAATACAACTGGCACAATACTGGAAAAATGGAAGCGAACTAAGCAACCAAGAAAAAATTTTTGGAGAATTCCTGAATCAGGTAATTGAGAATTTTTTTTTTTTTTTAACAGATTCTACTTATTTGTCCGAGAAAGAGAGAGCAAGAGAGCTTGGTAGGGGCTGACGGGGGGAGAGATGGGGAGGGGCAAAGGGAGAGGGAGAAACAGACTCCCTGCTGAACAAGGAGACCAACTTGGGGCTCAGTCCCAGGACCCCAGGATCGTAACCTGAGCTGAACACAGATGCTTATCCAACAGAGCCACTGAGGTGCCCCAAGAAAAAAAAATTGATGATCACTAAGATGGATGGAAATATGAGATTTAGATTAGATTCAGCCTTCTTTTGGAAGAAAGGCAAAGGAAAAATCTAGTCAAACATTACTAGATTTGATTAATGGAAACTATTCATTGAGACCATAGTGTGAATTAGGGAGCCTAACTTCCTGGTCTGGATAGTTACATTAATGAAAAGACTGGATGCTTGTGAGATTTCTCTTTCATTTGTTTTTAAATGCTCAACTCGGGTGCCTGGGTGGCTCAGTGGGTTGAAGCCTCTGCCTTTGGCTCAGGTCACGATCCCAGGGTTCTGGAATCGAGCCCCGCATTGGGCTCTCTGCTCTATGGGGAGCCTGCTTCCTCCTCCTCCTCCTCTCTCTCTCTCTCTCTCTCTCTCTGCCTGCCTCTCTGCCTACTTGTGATCTCTGTCTGTCAAATAAATAAATAAATAAATAAATAAAATCTTAAAAAAAAAAAACCTCAACTGGCTGCATTGCATAATGATGACGAGTTCAACGGGGCCATCAAATCCCCTGATTGAAATCCCAGGTCCACCACTGTCCAACCCTAAGTAAATGACTTAGCCAATCTATATTTCAAATTCCTCACCTGCAAAAAAGGAGGGACGAACACTACCAACCTTACAAGTTGTTTTAAGGAACAAGAGATGTAATAAATATAAGGGATTTTAAAAAATTGTATGTTCTCAGTGAGGGCTGCAGAAAGAGAGGCTGTAATTAGGATGATCTGAATGGTTAAGTTGCTGAGTGGGATGTTTGCTAAATAACCGGATTTGTGGGGCGCCTGGGTGGCTCAGTGGGTTAAGCCGCTGCCTTCGGCTCAGGTCATGGTCTTGGTGTCCTGGGATTGAGTCCCGCATCGGGCTCTCTGCTCAGCAGGGAGCCTGCTTCCTCCTCTCTCTCTGCCTACTTGTGATCTCTGTCAAATAAATAAATAAAATCTTTAAAAAAAAAAAATAACCGGATTCTTTTCCTTTTTCAAGCATCAGAATGCTCTCACTTTGTGTACACTCAGAATTTATAACAACGGATTACGACAGCCGCATTTTCATTTTAATGCAAATGAAATGGGATATGTAATAAGTGGATGTGCAAAGGTAATTTCTCCACGAACAACTTCTTGAACTTTCCTTTTTAATGCAGAAAGAAGCAAACAGGGGGTTTTTCTTTGTTTTAGTTCAGTTGTTGGTAACATTGAAAGACTTGGTGCTAATGGCTTTCTAGACCGTTTCCATAGAAAATACCATGCAGGTCATGCTGGATAGCTTCTAACTTTGCTATTAGCATGAGAAGAGGCTCAGCCCGTGTCAGAAATGAGAAGGAAGTTACTACGGAGGGTGAAGGGTTTGAAACATTTCACATTTTCAGAGTTTCGCATTTTTAGGGAATACAAGGTTTAGTGTGCTGCTCTTTGGGGACTGGGACATCACTGGCGTCCTCTCAGTGTGACGTACTTTGACATACTCAGGGTGGCCACGGACTTTGTTGATGCAGGATCCTCCTGATGTACACTTGTCTGGGTGAAACTGGGACTCGTCAGAGAGTCTTGGTTTGGATGGTCAGTTATATGGTTATCATGAGAAAAGCCAAACTGAATAGCACATTATGGTAGTGACTTGACCGTAGTTCTTCTGGACCATCACAGGGCTCCCTGCGGAAGTCAGCGATGGCCTACCCAGGTCTAAGTGGACTTCTAGCTTGTTCCTGTCTCTATCCTGATGGAAAGAACCAAACCAGACTGAATTGCACTTGCTAGATCTTCCTTAGCAAAAGTTTTTTGTTTTTATAGGTGAAGGCTTGGATACATTGGAAAAGGACATTGTAGTCGCTCCCAAATTCTGTTTCAAGGATCAGATTTTATTTTGGTGTGCTGTGTGCTCACGGGTGTGCATATGTGTGCACATTTCGTTTCTGATCCTTTTAAGGGGAGCTATTAGGGTGCTGCTGTGCTGGAAGGCTGAATTTTCCTGAGCAAGTCAGGAGGAGGGCATGAGGGCAGAAAAACAGTGAGATGTGAGCCTTCTGCTTGATTAGGGAATTTATAATTCTTCACTAGAACATAGTGATCGATGCTCTTATTGCACGATGTTCCACAGTGTTGAATTCACTAATGCGTTTTGAGGAACATCTACTTAAATAGACTTCTGGGGGGGACTACATCTCAGAAACAGGAGATTTTATGTAAAAGATGGCCTCTATTTTGTCCTATTTACCCTCCCTAAGAAGTCCTTTTATAAATAAATGTTTTTATTCATTTATTCTTCATTATTAATACTTCTCTTTAATGATTATTTGATTCTA
The DNA here is from genome assembly GCF_020171115.1 of Neogale vison. NCBI lineage: Eukaryota > Metazoa > Chordata > Mammalia > Carnivora > Mustelidae > Neogale > Neogale vison. Next base: position 144,049,450 of record NC_058093.1, on the reverse strand, counting down.
TTTGCTTAACTTCAACACAGTTTTCCCCCCCTCTTTAGGTGGGCATTATTAATACTCAGGGTATCGTGGAGTTTGATGTTCACATTGGAGATGTGGTATTTTTCCCCATGGGAACCCAACATTACATTAAGAGCACATGTGATGAGGATTTGCTTTTCCTTCTTGCCTTCAGCACCGGAGACCAGGTGAGTATAAGACAGTTCTAGAGAGATTGCTGAGTGTCTCTGATGGCAAAATATCCTGCTAAGCAAGGTATCTGGACCACAGAAGGCCCTCAGTAAACGTGAGCTGAATGAATAAATGAATGATAGGCAGAACATATGTGAAGAGGAGGAGAACCAAATAATCTCATCTGGTGATAAAGGGATTACGTATATCACATTTTCTCCTAATTCCCCAAGTTCCAAACCACCTGAGAAACACACACACACAGACACACAGAGAGAGAGACAGAAACACACAGCGAGATAGTTCGTTCCAGAAGGCCAAATTGAGAGAGACTGACTGAGAGAGTTAGCATCAGAGAGGAAAGAGCTTGATAGAGGAAACAAGGACAGATGGTCAGGCCCAACCCACTGGACAGCCAGGCCAGATAGGCAGACATTATCAACCCAGAGGAGGTGGGCTGTGTCTGGCTGTGGAGTAGGAGGACCCATTATTTGGCAGCAGGGTTTGCCTCTGTTGTGTGCTGCTGGGCATGGAACCCTGAGAAGCCCTTTTGTTTCTAGTCCCTGCTCATGGGAAGACAGAGAGGGTCTTCCCTTATCAAAGGAACTCCCTTTCAGTAGGAGAGACATCCCATCCAGAGAAGGTTTCCAATGCCTCAACACCTCTAGCCATCAACTGGACTTTCCTTATTCTCGGAATTGAAAAGTTGAGCTCTGTGGGGCAAAGGAAGACAGGTTTACAAGGTGACCATTCCCAGGAGTTCATGGTGGCCATAAAGTTATACAGCCAAGTACCCCGCTGGCTTGCAAGTGCCATGATGGCTGTAAGATCTTTGTAGGAATCTGAGTACTTTGGTGCTGATGTATCCTGTTTTGGTTTCCACTACCAGTTGCAAACTCTTGACATGGACGATTATCTCCAGGCCACAGCAGACCACATCCTGGCCCAACTTTTCTTCAAGAAGCAAAGTGAATTTAAGAAGATCCCCAAATTCAAGGAGGACCAGGCAATCAACCTGCCGTAGATTTGCCAATGAGTTCATACTTATTCTTCCTTCCTCATTTGTTCTTATTGTTTTTAAAGAAGGACCACTTTGCTAATAAACATGAAGCTCTTTACAGAGCAGAAGTGGGAAAGCAGGTGCAAAACAGCCCTGTGAGCTCATTTAGCTGACAGTGATGCTAGGCAGTGGATGCTAAGGGAGCATTTCAGTATCCTCTGTGTAGATCTATGGAAGAGACCCAATATATTAAATTCATATATTTTTGTATGGGTTTTGGTGTATGTGCATGTATTTATTTGTTTTCCTTTTGTTACTTCAAATTTTATTACTCTAAGTGAAAAGTCATTTTTTTATCCCTATCAGCAGATCTTACTACCATGCATGTATTTTTGTCATTCATCACCATGAAAGGAATTCAGCCTATGTACGAGGTGCTGGAATCTGATACCTCAAACCTTGTCTGGAGAGTTCCTAACCCTTTTGTTGTATGAAGTAACTTTTTATGATGGCAAAATTTTCAAGGACTCGCACATTTGACTGGTTGTATATTTTCTGTATATTAGCTGAGAAAATAAAATATCCAGTGATGAACTAATTATAAATTCAATACTTTCTTTGAATATATTGAATTTCATCAATCACATCAGCAACTATTTACATTTGAGGAGCAGTCAGCCCTATATTTGAGAAGCATATGGTTTATTTAGTCCATTGGCAATGCTGGCTATGTATGTGGATTCAAGAATCTCTTGCCCTCATTGGAAGCTGGTAGGGGCTGGTGGTCTCCAAGTTGAGGGTCATTGTGTTAAGTAGAAAATAACTTGTTCAGATTTAATCTGTGCTGGGTTTTGTTTACAATTTATTTTAACAGGTATTTGTTTTTGTTTTTTAAAAATATTTTATTTATTTATTTGATAGACAGATTACAAGTAGTCAGAGAGGCAGGCAGGGAGAGAGGAGGAAGCAGGCTCCCTGCTGAGCCCAGAGCCCCATGCAGGGCTTGATCCCAGGACCCTGAGACCATGACCTGAACTGAAGGCAGAGGCTTTAACCCACTGAGCCACCCAGGCACCCCTTAACAGGCATTTGGTACCTCTGCATATACTTGGGTACCGCTGTTAGTTCTGGAGTATACAAAACTAACGCCAGTTAAGACTAACTGTATAAACTGTAGACTAACTGGCGTTAGTCCTATATAAAATTCTCAAGTCAGTGTAGCTAAGTTTTAATGCTTTTGACCACCCTGCCCCCCTTCAGATACTCTCCTGATACCTAATGGAACTTTTAGATGTCTTAGGATGTTTGTTCCCAGGCTGAAAAGATCTATATGTTCCCTTCTTTCTCCGTCTTTGTTTTTATTTCTGTATCTTCCTCTCTGGGGTGCTAGTTCTGTTGCCTACAAGTACTGAATTCAGTGAAAATCAGGAATAGCTCACTTCTAGCATGAGGAAGTAGCCATCTACTGAAAGATCCCCCCGGGGCTCCAAGCACCCCGGAATGGACCCCTTCTCAGGAGGAGACCCCCGGACCCAAAAACCAAGCCGAGTCCACTGATCAGATGCAAACAGCACGAGGTTTATTGAGTTGACACAGGTACCTGCGGGCGATCAAGTCTTAGAAGACTCGCGCGCCAGCCCTTTGTTCAGGGCCTTTTTATGGGGTTTGGGGAAGCGAAAGCATACGTACAGAAGCAGAAACATAGTTACAAGGTTCTTATTGGCTGGTTTGAATGTAAGGCATACTCGGTGTTTGTAGATTGGCTTTGAAGGACCCCGGCGAGCGAAGAGAAAGGTGGGGAGGGGGAGTGAGGAGGGGGAGTTGGACCTTATTACTCAGCAGAGAAACATCCTGCCTACGTGACTAGGCCCACGTACCTAGGCGACCCCCCTTGCCTACATGACTATGCACATAAGGTATCCTGTTTAAACAGGAGACCAGTATCACCCCCTAAAAGCCAAGCGGTTACAGAAGGGCAAGAGAGCGGTTAAACAATTAACTGGGGGAAGGGTCTAACAGGGGAAGGGCGAAGCCAAACGATTACAGAAAAGCCAAGAAGCAGTTAGTTAATCAATGGCTGGGGGGGGTGTCTATATGCGGAGTCTTTCATTCCCCCCCTTTTTTTTTATCATGGATAGAATCTTATATCCATTCGCTCTGGTCCTGTACCAGGTCAGTTTGGGATCTGGTCTGTCGAATTAGCTGATATTGCTGTGTCACCAGTGGTTTCGCAGCCCCAATAGCGACAATAAAAGTGGGATGTCCCACTACAGTAGGTCCACTCTCTGGGTCTGTGAAACCTGGGGCATAAGTGTTCTTAACATACTTTGTTGACTTCAGTCCCCATAGCTTCCCCAAGGATTTAACCCGAGTTGCCCCCGGGGGGGATGATTGTGAAGGCGGTCAAAGTAATTTTCTAAGTCCTAATTGGCTGGAGTTCCCATTGCTAGCTTGCAGATGTTAGGGTGTACTAGCTGCAGGGCTTGCAGATGGGCTTGAGGAACTGAGTTATGTGTCTTTGGAAATTGGGCTATTGATAAGGTAACTTCTTTGTTGTAAATCTTAAGGACATTTGCAAACAAAGGGAGACTCCTGCCTTACAAGACTGTGATCTCTGCAATATAAACATTTGTTCTTTTTTCAGGGCAGTCAGGGGTGCCTGTGAAATGTCATACATATTATCAAGGGGAGGGGTGGAGAGGGGGTGCAAGGCGCCAGCCCCTGCTCCCTCTTCAGCCAGCCTCCTGAACAATTTTGACCCTTAAATCTTTAAGGTGGTTGAAGGTGGAAGGTCTTATCTTCTGTAACTTCTTCCTGCTGAATAGGGGCGTAGAGCTGTCCCTACCTACTCAGGTCAACATTGATCAGTGGAGGAATGTATAGGGGAGTTACGAAAGGCGGAGGCAGCTGAATCCAGTGCTGACAGTGAAAAAGTATCTTTGCGCATGGTAAGGATCATCTGTCGTGGTGAAGTCATTGCAGCGATGGAGTCTCGGCATCAAGTAGAGAAATAGCGAACAAAGCAACATGTTAAGGTTAATAAGGCGATAAGAATGAGAAGCCCGAAAAGGAGAGTTGGCCATAGCCCTCCTCCAAGCCAGGAACTTAACCAATCACTAAAAGAGAGAGAGGGATCTTGTAGAGCCTTAATCTGGGCATTTATATTCTTTATTAATCCTGTGACATTTTTGTGATAGTCTGGGATGTACACACAACATTCTGTCTTGATAATTGCACATATGCCACATGACATCCTCTAGTCCCAAAGATGGAACAAAAATGGATGCTAAGTGATTATACCATTTAAAAAATAGATCGCATCCATCTTTGTTTTAAGTTGGGGAGATTAGCTGGAGTTGTAATGGTTTTAGTAATGCGCCCATGAATCCAGGCAAATCCTAAGGTACAGTGACCTATCCACCCTGGAGGAAGCCAGGGCCACAGGTTTGTTTCACATATCCACTGGGTTCCATTTGGAGCTGGCCATCTAATGCCAGGTCGCCTTGCCCAGTTAGTAGCAAACCAGTCAGTAGCCTGGAGTACTGTTACTTGGGAACACATTTCTAGTGATAGCCATCCTAGATATCGTGCGTTCTTTGCCCAAGTATCACTCGTATGATTTCTTTGTTCCCAGCATAAAACTGCCTTCTGACTGAGCCGTCCAATCGTGGGTGTAAGCCACAGATATGCATCACAGATCTGATATATGCCATCTTCAGTATAGCGATAAGGAGGGTTTGTAACTTAGGCCTATATTTGATTGGGGAGTTATGGCTTGATAGCAATCTCCTTTCCTTCCAAATAGCTCCATGGGCATGTAGTACCAGGAAAGCATATTTGGAGTCAGTATAAATATTAATTCTTAGGCTTTGGCAATTGGAAAGTGCTAGTGAGCACTACAGTATACCTAGCTTTTCTTATTCTTTTTATGAAAACTACTGTTATCAGAAAACCAAGTGTCATTCCTATTTTTAACAGGGGCATCTTAAATCTGGCCAAATAGAGTAAGCAAGATGAATAACCTCTGAACAGTTTTGCTCTATAGAGAAAGAAGAACAGTGGTCAGGTTCAGGCATACAGGTAACTAGGTTTAAACTTTGACAAGTTTTAAGTATTATTTCTGGCATATCTGTAAGTATAGCCCAGTATTTAATAAGTCAGCCTCCATCATCTATTAGTGGCCTTTGGCTTCTAAGACAAATCTGGGCCTGATGTAAAGTCATCACTGTCAGGGACTGTCCCATCGTGAGCCTTGAGGCTCTTTTATGAGGGCTGTTCTAGGTTTCACTAAAGCATCTATTTGCAATTGCACCTCAACAGAGGTGGCCTCTAGGATAAATATGACTAAGGGATGAAACCAATAAGAAGACCTTTGAGTGGTCCAGCCTTAACAATATCCTGATTACGGAGGATCACTGGCAAGTGAGAAAACTTGTCAAGAGATAAGGGGAGGCCCCCATGCATCATCCGATCTAATTATAAAGAAAGTGGGGTCATCCATTATCTCTGTAAGTCCATAGTTAATCCTATGGAGTGCAATAGGCTGGCCTTTAGGCAATTTTATTATCCCAGCCACAAACAAGGTGTTAGTTAAGTTATATAATTATAGGGGAATGGATCCCATTTTCCAGTTGTTTAATCATGTGCCGTGGGGTCTTGTTAATATACCCACAAGATAATAAGATCGATTAAAGAAGCTATTGTGTAACTTCTCTGAAGTTTACCTCAAATTGTTTAGCTTAGGTAAACAAACATTTAAAGACCATCAAATCTAGAATTTAACATCCATAAAGGTGTGTTACTAAAACATAATTTTTCTCTCTAAAATAAAAACCTCATTTCCAGAGATAGCCAAATCAGGACTAAATCACTTGTGAAACAAGTCCAGTTTTAACAAACTTGGCCCATTATTTACATAAGCTCAGCAAGAACAGTTGAGTGTGATCATATAGATCTTTTAGAATCTGCTTTGCTGGAACTTCTTATAAGGAATCTCTAGGTTGAACTTCTAGTAGCCTCTCCAGGCCAGAAGCCAAGCCATGTACTTGCCATCAGGCATGCCTGCAATACCTGTCGATTTGGGCATATGCCTCTTCATGAGATTCTGCACCTACCAAGGAGTGACATTCTTTACTCACCTGGTGAGGCTGCTGGGAACTCTGTAAACAAGGTATCAGGCCAATAGTCCCAAGGGGCTTTATGGCTCCAGGTTTCATAAAGTCAACCTTAGTTCCTTAAAGCTGTCTGGTCATATCTGAGTCTATGCATGTCTTTTTCAATTATGACATTCCAGTCAAAGCCTTGGTAAAATAACCAGTTTCCAATGCTGTCCTGTTACAAAGAGAACAGATTCTTATTGAACTTATGCAAATGACTGATTGCCATGGAAGAAAGAATACTTACTGAGACCTTTTGGTTTCAGAGGGTTTAGATTAGAGAGAAAAGTTGAATGCCTTGAGCACTTTTACATCTCTGTGAGTTACAGATAACTTAAGAAAAAGTATCCCTAGTCTGGAAGAGCAAACATTAGAGAACCAGCAATGTCTAAAACAAGACAAAACATTAAGAGACATAACACTATAATCTTGTAGTTCATTTAATCCCATGTTACTAAATCTGGTGAATGCACCTTTAGTTAGTTCTGGAAATTCTTACCCATTTCAGTTTTAGGATTTTCAAGTATATCAAATATCTGTATTTGTCCTGGAAGTCCTTTATATAAATCTCCTTGAAGATAAAACTCATTTTACAAAAGAATTAAAACAATTACAAATGACAAAACTCGGAATGGATATGGTTAGAGCTGATGAGACAAGAGTTTACAATTTAGCTGGCAAGGAAATCAGGTTACTTCTGTGACATATAACATTTCTGTAATTATAATATCAAGCGATGATCTTTTAAAACATTTAAAACTTTAGGAAATGTATAGAATCTCTAGAATAATTATAGCATTTTCCCAAATGTAACCCAAGGTTTATCATTGGTTTAAATCTTGTCAACAATTGCTAAAATCTTAGAAAGTTTTAAAGCACATGCCTAAATATAATTAGGGATGTTAAACACGTGATAAAACAAAACATAGAGACTGGGTTTTCTGGGCTGGCAAAGAGAAAACCATTTACATTCTCTTATCTGATCAATTAATCTAAGAAAACTTTGTCCTTTTAAACAAAGAAAATCAGCTTTTTTTTTTTATACCAGTGTTTTTCCCTTCTTAATTTTATTTTTAAGTGTGCAGTCTTAAGATAGGAGTTTTCTGGGTTTTTCTCCCATCATGAATGATGTCGCAGACAAGGGAGGGGGATCTTTCCCCTGCTGTCCTGCTCGCATTCCCCACAGGAACTTAGGAGCGTTTTAGCTAAGGCCTGTCCGAATAAACCCTAGACCAGGCTACTCCGTGGAGTAGATGACCGTTCTGCCATATGACGCCCTGCGAGACTCAGGGTGCAGCCCACTCAGACTCCGTAGCCGAAGCAGTGAAGCCGTACAGACAGATTTACACAGTCAGGCACTCTTCAGATTCAAACAGGTTGGATACCCTCCCTTTTGGGTATCTCTGGCTAATGGGAGGTGATCAATCTCCCTTTTTACTCTTTACAGATTAGAGTGAATTTCTATGGTTACAGGCAATGGAGGATGGCAACCGGGTGTTTTTGCAGTCTCTCAAGGTTGGGCTGCTTTCTTAATCTCTCAAGGCCAAATGGCCCTTATACTTGGAAGTATAATCTATGTGGAGGCAGGTCAGGAGAGTATTAAATCACCTTGGAGGCTGTTTTTCTTTTTTTAGTCTGTCCTGACCATATCTAAAATTCCTTTTCTGAAGATTTCCCTTCACAAACCTTTTACAACTTTCCTTTGCATTCAGGTTTTGTCCCAAGCTATTTCCTTCCAAACAACCATCTCATTTAGGACAAAATTATCTTCCCTTACCTTCAACAAAATGTATTCCCATTCCTTAAATCTTTCTTACATATCTCCTACTTTCCTACATAGTTTCCCTTTATTTCCATCAGTCTTAGTTACACTAAGCAGAATTTTGTATTGTTAGAAACACCTTTAGTTATTAGCCATTTGTGAACTGTTACAACAGAATTCTTCAGGTGGCAAATTTATGAATCAGTTAAGTGGAAAACAAGTTTACCAGCAGATTTAAATACTCTTAGTTTCTTTGCAGTTAAGAAGTCAAAAGCACAAATCTACATCCAGTAATTAATGACTTAGCATTTTATCCTGTTTGGTTAAGATATAGATGTCCACAATTCAATTCCGTTTGTCATCCAAGTAAAACTTTAAAACTTTCAGGTTACCAAAGACTTTGAAAGCTACTTCAGCAATTACCCATTAAAACTTTGAGACAGACAATTAACCATCAGTTTAGTCATTTCTTTGCTAACATATTTTAACAAGTAACACAAGCTTATTTGACCTTCAGTAAACTTCCAAGTTTCACATTTACTACTGTTAACTTAAAAGACAGGTCTTATCTTAATTAAACCAACAAACTTAACTTAGTTCCAATAGTGATTTACATTCCACCTGGGCCCACTCCACTTTGAATGTTTACCTGAGACATGCATGGGAAGATCTGGAGTGGGGGTTTTAGGTCCAGGGGGTGCTCTTTTTGCTCCTTGACAGTGGAGAGAGGAGCCATGGTGCATGATCTAGAGGCTAGTCATGCAGGCTGCACGCATGTTGGTGCAGAAACACGATAAGGGGGAAACAGAGGAAAACAAAGTGCTGCCAGGAGGCAGAGAAAGGATTCCCGGTTTTGGAGCTCATAAGCCCCAACAGAGGAGCAAATGCCATGCTTTCCCACCAGCAAGGGGGGAGGGGTTAAGCAGTCCAAGTCGGGCCAGAGAACACAGGGAAACTTCCCCGAAACAAAGAGAGTTTCGGCAGCTGCTTGGGAATATTCCTTATGGTCTCTGTCTCGAGTTAGACCAACCCCAGTTGGTTCCAGTTATAGCCATTAACATGGGAAGTGAGTGAGGGAGAAACCCTCACATCTATTAGGAGAAACTCAGAATCTCTCCAGTGACCTAAAGTGAGACTTAAGGGGGTGGTAAGTGTTTGCCCCATTTTAGAGTCAAAGAAAACACCAAGGACAATAAGTAAGACACACAAAACAGTTAACAAGAAGGACGCTGCGCGATTTCGGTACAAAAACGAAAGCAAAAACTCAAGCGGAGATCCCGGGGGTCCGGATTCCCCCTCTCCAACCAAGGCCACGTATCTCTCTGATACAGGCTGAGCTCCAAATGCCCCGCTGCCCCGGGGCCCAAATGTCCCGAAGGACCCAAATGTCCCGCCTGGCGGGACTACAAACGCCTCTGGAACGTCTTCCAGGGCTGCGAGGGAGAAGTCCGAGCCCGTCAGCTCCTTCTGGCCCTCACCAAATACAAATGGATCCGATCGAACCCCAAACCAAACGCATGCGCAAATTCACAAGTAACAGGTTCAGACGCAGCCACAGACGCAACGAACAGACACAACGAATAAAGTGCTGGCCAGCTTACCTCCTGACAGTGGGTCGGTGGTCCTTGGGTGGGGGGTCTCGTATTCCGGACGAGCCCCCAAATGAAAGATCCCCCCGGGGCTCCAAGCACCCCGGAATGGACCCCTTCTCAGGAGGAGACCCCCGGACCCAAAAACCAAGCCGAGTCCACTGATCAGATGCAAACAGCACGAGGTTTATTGAGTTGACACAGGTACCTGCGGGCGATCAAGTCTTAGAAGACTCGCGCGCCAGCCCTTTGTTCAGGGCCTTTTTATGGGGTTTGGGGAAGCGAAAGCATACGTACAGAAGCAGAAACATAGTTACAAGGTTCTTATTGGCTGGTTTGAATGTAAGGCATACTCGGTGTTTGTAGATTGGCTTTGAAGGACCCCGGCGAGCGAAGAGAAAGGTGGGGAGGGGGAGTGAGGAGGGGGAGTTGGACCTTATTACTCAGCAGAGAAACATCCTGCCTACGTGACTAGGCCCACGTACCTAGGCGACCCCCCTTGCCTACATGACTATGCACATAAGGTATCCTGTTTAAACAGGAGACCAGTATCACCCCCTAAAAGCCAAGCGGTTACAGAAGGGCAAGAGAGCGGTTAAACAATTAACTGGGGGAAGGGTCTAACAGGGGAAGGGCGAAGCCAAACGATTACAGAAAAGCCAAGAAGCAGTTAGTTAATCAATGGCTGGGGGGGGTGTCTATATGCGGAGTCTTTCACTACATAATGTACCTAATCAGACAACAGAAGGCCCGTTACCACTTGGAGCTATTGTGTATTTCCCTATTGTCTTTTTCTGGGAGAGGCAGGCAAGATCAGAACTTGGTAGCGATGGGAGTTTTGTGGTGGCAGTATTGTTTTGAATAGACTTTATAGGGAATGAGTTCATGTCCAGGAATAGGAACATAGTTGAGAAGATGCAAGGAACAGCACAAGGAAATAGATTATGGAAAGAGGCTGTCCAGGTAGAGGGGAAATAGTCATAAAAGGAAAATAGCAATGTGTGTAGACAGACTTTATCTATAAGTTTTGTTTTACTTTAGGAACTGTTTTGTATACTATAAACTAGTTCATAATCCATCCTCTTATACCAGGAAATACTGTATTTGGTTTTATTTTATAAAGATTTTACACATCTTTGTATATTATTTTGCCATTGAAATTTTGAAGGAAATCTGTTCTTGAGGTCTTATGTATTTGAAGCATTATTGGTTTCCCTGTATGGATCTTTGAAATATGACTTAGGAATCCAATCCACTATGTATTTAAAAAAGAAAAATCTTAAAAATAAAAACAATCTAATGAAGCCAGTTCAATTGGAATATTGTCAGTATGTTATTTTATGGGGGGATGTATTTTTAACTTCTATTTTTTTGGTCTAATTTCAATCCTTTATCCCTCCTTGGGATGCTGATTTCTAGTTTTCATACCATTTTATTCTCTAAGGTGACTTAGTCCACTTACACTCAAGTGCTTTTAAGCTTTTTGTTACATCAACTTTATTAATTACCAAATCAATAGATTAAAGAGTGAACTGCTCAATTAGACTGATCATTTGGCATCATTCAAGCAAAACCCAGACATCTGAAAACTTCTTTAACCTGAACCCACCTTAACCATTTTATATACATAGTCTATAATACAGACATAGTTAATTCATTTGAAGTGGTGTCAGTTGTTCTTACCTGTTTTAAGAAATCTTTAAAAAGAGCTTTCCTTTTTAACAGCACTTTGAATAACTGAATGGAATGAATTAATTTGAATAGAGGACCTACAGGTTAGGTAAACAGCCCTGAATGTTCCTTATTGCTTCTAAATCGTGGAGGTGGTTATAAAAAGTGTCTTTGTTCATACTCTCATCCTTCCCTATTGAAAAGCAATCAAGCTGCTTTTTATCACCCGGCTGATTAAGGAAAAAGAAAATAGTTAAATGTTACTATACAACTTGATTCCCAATGACTGTATTTTCTTAACGTTCGAAAATGATTCAGCAGTATATTATTGCTTTAAAAAACTAAAAAAGATCTTTATGGGGCACCTGGGTGGCTCAGTCGTTAGCGTCTGCCTTGGGCTCAGATCATGATCCCAGGGTCCTGGGACTGGGCCCAGCGTAGAGCTCCCCGCTCTGCAGGAAGCCTGCTTCTCCCTCTACTCCTCTCCCTGCTTGTGTTCCCTCTCTCGCTGTGTGTGTGTCCCTCTTTCTGTCAAATAAATAAATACATCTTTTAAAAAATTAAAAAAAAATCTTTATATATTTTGGATACTAACCCTTTATCGAATATGCCATTTACAAATATCCCCTCCCATTCAGTGGGTTGCCTTTTGGTTTTGTTGATTGTTTCCTTTGCTGTGCAGTCGCTTTTTATTTTGATGTAGTCCCGATAGTTTATTGTTGCTTTTATTTCCCTTGCCTCAGGAGACCTGTCTAGAAATACTATATGTTGCTACATCTGATATTGGAGACGTTACTACCTGTGCTCTCTTCTACAATTTTTACGGTTTCAGGTCTCATATTTAGGTCTTTAATCCATTTCGAATGTGTTTTTATGTATGGTGTAAGAATTAAATAGGTGATGGGGATTAAAAGTGCACTTGTCGTGATGAGCCCATGGGTTTATGGAAGTGTTGAATCACTGTACTGTACACCTGAAGCTAATCTAACACTGTATGTTAACTATACTGCAGTTGAAAAACTAAAAAAGAAAGAAAGCCTCCAAAAAAAGCCACAGTGATTTTGTGCTAGTGATTTTGTGATTAGAAGTCACAAGTGGTATCTCCTCCACAGTCAGCACTCACATTGGCTTTATGAACCTGGCGTGTTTTCATTATGGATCACTGTTCCTTTGAAAAGAAGACCCTTGGGCGCCTGGGTGGCTCAGAGGGTTGAGCCTCTGCCTTCGGCTCAGGTCATGATCCCAGGGTCCTGGGATCGAGTCCCGCATCAGGCTCTCTGCTCGGCGGGGAGCCTGCTTCCTCCTCTCTCTCTGCCCGCCTCTCTGCCTACTTGTGAGCTCTGTCTGTCAAATAAATAAATAAAATCTTAAAAAAAATAAAAAAAGAAAAGAAAAGAAGACCCTTGAAAGTTCATAGCAGAACAGTGACGACTAATGAGATGGGAACCTGTTTTCTTCATTGTGTTGGGTCCGTAATCAAAGGAGCGAGACTGATACAAAGTGAAGGTCAAGCCAAGCTTTATTTCGCACCAAGCATCGAGAATCCGACCGGCCGGGACCGCGCCTTACAAAGAGGCGACCTCTCTCTGCCTTACAGGCTAGCTTTTAAGGGCAAAGGCCATGTGGTTGGACCTGTCCATGCACAGGTGGCCAATGAGATTGTAACACACAGAGAAAGCTGCACAATCACGCTAGGTCACACATAAGTGACCAATTGAATCAACTGAATTACAACTTACCCTATAGTAGATATTTAAACTGGCCTATCACCTTGGTCAGAATTGGCCTCCAAAAGGCGCCCAAAGGGCGGGGCCCATACTCGTTGGTAGCTAGGGAGACAGTATGCGCCCCCACTGATTGGATGTCTCCACCTGTCCTGACCTACCCTTGTATTTGGGCTTTGTTACCCGGGACTGGTTTCCTGGACTTGCTTTTAACTAAATTCCCTGAGGGGGGGCAGGGTCAGATTAAGTTTTACTGCATAAACAACAAAATCACTGTTTAACCGGATGGCATCGCTCTGGTTAAATAGGCCCTTACAATTGCACTTAGGCTGGAAATGTCTGAGAAAGAGAAGCTAAAGTATAACTTAGAACCATGAAATCACAGAGCTGGTAGAGGCCGTGTGTCATTTGGTCTCATTGCTTTAGTTTGTGGAAATGGAAACTGAGTCCTGAGAAGGGTTCTTTAGCCAGGTTGCAACAAAGTCCAGAACTTTTGAGTCTCACCCACACCCCCTGTCCTGTGTAGTGTTTTATTGGTTACTATCTTCAGATGTATGAAAGATTCTTCCGCGTGAAGCAGAACTAGATACTAGAAAACACACCATCTTCAAATGGGAGAGATGGCTTCTGTCACCTATAGATAGGCAGCCCCTGATGCCAGCATTTCTCCTTTGTGGGGCTTCCACATACCAGATGCCCAGTTTCTAGCTACTTCCATAAAGAGGTCAGAGCCTCCTGAGGTCACAGGTCACTATCCTTATGTAGCCAAATACTCAATGCTTATGTTTTATTTTAAACTTTTTGTGCATTAAAAAATTTTTTTTAAAGATTTTATTTATTTATTTGACAGAGAGAGATCACAAGTAGACAGAGAGACAGGCAGAGAGAGAGGAGGAAGCAGGCTTCCCGCTGAGCAGAGTCCGATGCGGGACTCTATCCCAGGACCCTGAGATCATGACCTGAGCCGAAGGCAGCGGCTTAACCCACTGAGCCACCCAGGTGTCCCTGTGCATTTTAAATTTTTACTAAAAATTTAAAAAGTTGTGCTAGAATATACAAAATATAAAATTTACCATTGAACCATGTTTAAGTGTACAATTCAGTGACATTAAGGACATTCAAATGGTGGTGCAGCCATTATTATCATCCATCTCCAGCACTTGTTCATCATCCCAAACTGAAACTGTCTCACGTAAACACTAACTCCCCATTCATCTCTTCTTCCAACTCCTGGTAATTTGTCTCCATAAATTTGTCTGTTCTCAGGTACCTCCTATAGATGGAATCCTAAAATATTACTCAAGGCTCATTTTTATGAGATTCTTGCTTATTTAAAAAAAAACTGTGCCTCTACCATATGGTTAGCATTGTGGTAAGATGCAAGAGACCCAAGATGTGGAGAATTTGAGTCTATCTTAGCTGTCATATTTCCAGAGAAGGCAACATACAGCCCCTTTGGTGATTCCCATTCCATGGTCTTTAATCCTTTGGTGCTCAAATTTGTCACAACTCTCGTAAAATTTCTTTTCCCCTCCTTTTTTTTGTCTGTGGGGAGAGGGTTCATGGCTTCATTCTAGTCTCCAAAGTTTAAACATCCAGATAAAACTGTTTTGATCTATTTTTAAAAAAATATTAATAAGAAACCCTAAGCAGCCACAACAGATGTCTTGGTTCAGTAATGCCAAGTTTCATCCTGTTGGCAATATATCTATTACTCTTATTTTAGCCTGTTGCTTTCAGACTTTTCCTCAGTTCAGTGTAGTTCCCCCTGAGAGCAAGCAAGATGCAACCTGCAGGCTAATGGGGATATTGTACCATCTAGCAGTAGTGAGGGGGTCCTGAACTCACTCAGTGTCAGGCAAGGCACTAGCACACATCTAAAAGCCCACTGTGGATATCAGGACAATGAAAAGATTCAAAATTTTAAATTATCACCCGAAAAAATTTGGAAAGTAATTAGTAACCATCATTGTTTTTGGCTCTCTTTTTAGGAAATTGAGCAGCCAAAAGCCTGGGTTTTTATTTTTATTTTTATTTATTTATTTAAAAAGATTTTATTTATTTATTTGACAGACAGAGACCTGACAGAGTAGGCAGAGAGACAGGCAGAGAGAGAGGAGGAAGCAGGCTCGCCACTGAGCAGAGAGCCCGATGCGGGGCTTGATCCCAGGACTCTGGGATCATGACCCGAGCCAAAGGCAGAGGCTTAACCCACTGAGCCACCCAGGCGACCCTTATTTATTTATTTTTAAAAATTTTACTTATTTATTAGCGGGAACAAGAGAAGCTGACTCCCCCCTCATTAGGAAACCAGAATGGAGCAAAATCCTAGGACCCCGAGATCATTACCTGAGCCGGAGGCAGATGCTCAGTGGACTCAGCCACCCAAGCAGCCCAGGAGGCAGGGTTTTAAATTTGTTTTTGTTTTGGGGCACCTGGGTGGCTCAGTGGGTTAAGCCTCTGCCTTTGGCCCGGGTCATGATCCCAGGGTCTTGGGATCGAGCCCCCAATCGGGCTCTCTGCTCAGCGGGGAGCCTACTTCCCTTCCTCTCTCTCTACCTGCCTCTCTGCCTACTTGTGATTTCTGTCTGTCAAATAAATAAATAAAATCTTAAAAAAAAATAAATTTGTTTTTGTTTTGATATTAAGGATGCAGTGTACTGTAGGTGTTAGTACCATAAGGAATAAATTAAGTGAAAAATAGAACAATTATTTATATTACTGAGTATTAGCACTGTTCAGACGATATTGTCCCTGGAGATGATTTGTCTCTGTTCATAGATAGTTATGGATGGTGAAAGTTGGGAAGAAAAACTCCTGTTAGTCAGGAATTATCCTTTCAAATATACCTTCTATTTTGTAAAGTTAGCCTTTGGAGATGGGTTTACAGGTTTATAGTACAATAGTCCCCACTTGGACAGAGAGAAGCAGGAATACACAAAATGGAAAGGTATGAGTTTAGTGGTTTTGTTTTGTTTTTTAAAGTTTTTTTTTTTTTTTTTTTTTTAATTTATCAGAGAGAGAGAGAGAGGGAGAGAGAGCAAGCACAGGCAGACAGAATGACAGGCAGAGGCAGAGGGAGAAGCAGGCTCCCTGCCGAGCAAGGAGCCCGATGTGGGACTCGATCCCCGGCTGGGATCATGACCTGAGCTGAAGGCAGCCGCTCAACCAACTGAGCCACCCAGGCATCCCTTGTTTTGTTTTTTTAAAATGTTCTGACTTGACCAAGGGCTGGAGCATAAGTCTTAAGCTTTATTCCAATGAGTTATCTTGAATGTTCCCCATAAAGTATTTGCTTTTGGATGGAATACTGTTCTAAGCAGCCACATTCTACTTTGGCCCTTAGGTTTTTAACTTTGAACTTCTTTGAATATAGCATACATGGAGAAAACTGTACATATCCTAAATTTATAGCTTGATGGATTTCTGCCTACCAAGCATGCCCATCCAAACAGCTCAAGCAAGTACTCTGGTGATATCAGGTTCTGTCATTGCCCCCAGTATGGCAAAATTATTTGTGCCTGTTTTTGGACTTTATGTAAATAGAATCATACTGTGTGTGCTTTTTGGTACCTGACTTCTTTTGCTCAACCGTATGTTCTGTGAAACTCATTCATGTTGTGGCTTCTCTCCTTAATTTTTATGCTTCTTAATTTTTTCTTTCCTTTCTCTTCAGATAAACCCTTGGCTTTGATGTCTCACCTCCTCAATTCAGGATTGGCAGTACATGACATGTACACAGAGTGACTCTAAGATCTTCCTGGTGATTTTTTTTTTTTTAAAGATTTTATTTATTTGTCAGAGAGAGAGAGGGAGAGAGAGCGAGCACAGGCAGACAGAATGGCAGACAGAGGCAGAGGGAGAAGCAGGCTCCCTGCCGAGCAAGGAGCCCAATGTGGGACTCGATCCCAGGATGCTGGGATCATGACCTGAGCCGAAGGCAGCTGCTTAACCAACTGAGCCACCCAGGCGTCCCTTCCTGGTGATTTTTGATGGCTGATGCTGTCCCCGCTCTTTCAGCTTTACATGGTTATCTGGAATGTAACTGTGTTCCAAGCAGCCCAAAGGCTGTATATCTAACCCATTAATCTGTGCTCGCTGGCTTATAGTTTGACTAATTGTAGCCTCCTTGAGATTTCAACGGAACACTGACCCTGGGGAAACAAGGAACTTGGTGTTCCCAGAAGATCAAACCTGACCATGCTAGAAAATTGCCAACGCTGACACCAGCAAGTGTGCTTGAGATCATGCACAGAATGCTTCTTCTCCTGCACGTTGACCCTCATCACCTCCCTGGCCTACCCTGAAAAAACTGTTTGGTCTGGGACTTTGGCAATGATCTTTGGACATTGTCTGCTGTCTCCCCAGGTTGCTGGCTTCCTGAATTTAGCAACCTTTTCTTTCCAACCGACATTTTCCTCTCTGAGTATTGCCTTTGAAGCCAAGAGCAGACGAACTTGGGTTTCAGAAACAGGAAGAACCCAGAAAGGGAAGAGGAAGAGAGGAGGTCAAGCTGAACTCTGCCCTGTAGCATCTTTTTCTTTAACATTCTTCTCCTCTCTCCAACCCATCCCAGCCCAGTTCCTTAGGTAGCAGAAGTGTGGTAGATGCCCATTACACCAACTGGGTTAGATTCCATGGCAATACTTTTCCAAACAGGACGCACTTTCCTATCTAATTAGGGAGGGATCTGTGGAGGGATGTGGTCTAGGAACCCATTATCAGCAGTCATAAAGGAATGGTTTGTTTGGCTGGTAATTTGTTCATGATTTTTTTTTCCTTCTTCTGGTGAGCTTGTGCACGAGAAATGAAATAACGCTTTTTAAAATATATGAATAACTTTGACATTTTTTGTGAGAGAGATTTAAACTGCATAAGCACAACTTAGATGAAACAACTCAAGGGCTTTGATCCATTCAAGTCTGGGCAATTGATTTTATTTTTTATTTTTTTAAAGATTTTATTTATTTATTTGACGGATAGAAATCACAGGTAGGCAGAGAGGCAGGCAGAGATAGAAGAAGGGAAGCAGGCCCCCTGCTGAGCAGAGAGCTGGATGTGGGGCCCTGGAATCACGACCTGAGCCCAAGGCAGAGGCTTTAACCCACTGAGCCACCCAAGCGCCCCTGGGCAATTGATTTAAAAAAAATTTTTTTTTCAGGTCCCTTTGCAGTATAAAATTTATAATAGTAGCTCTGTAATTTTGTAGGTCATCTTTTTACTAAGCACTAGTCAAATTCATTCATCTTCCCGTACTATGCAGAGATAAAGCCAATAGCTGTCTGAGTTAGTCAACTTCAAATGCTAATGCAGTATCAGGAAAATCAGTAAGTGTCTCCCCACTCTTGTAACTTATCCTGCTGGCCTCAAAGGTGGACAATATTCCCTGGAATGAAGTCAACTCAAATTTTTAAGTTACAGCAAAAGTGGTTATAAAACAAGGTATTTACAAGATAATTTTACATTTCTTCTGATACTTCTTTATATAACATAGTATTTGCTGAACAGGGAGAAATTTAGGAGGAAGCAGAGTCATTAAAGGTGGCTGTGATTTTATTTTATTTTATTTATTTATTTTTATTTGACAGAGAGAGATCACAAGTAGGCAGAGAGGCAGGCAGAGAGAGAGAGAGGAGGAAGCAGGCTCCCTGCCAAGCAGAGAGCCCGATGCGGGACTCGATCCCAGGACCCTGAGATCATGACCTGAGCCGAAGGCAGCAGCCCAACCCACGAAGCCACCCAGGCGCCTGGTGGCTGTGATTTTAAATGCTAAGGGAGATACAGACCCTCCTGTAACTCAGTCACTGCAGGAGGGGGAGTCAGAGTGGTGTAATATGATACAAGGAGTGGTGAATCCTTTTGGCGGTTCTGCTCTTAACATTCAGTGACACTAGCTGACTGTTTGGAAAAACCACTCCAGAGGCTTAGCTCATTCAGAGAAGTCTCTTCCATTCTCCTCTTCTTGGAGCATGAGAGCCATTTTGACTTGCAGCATGAAATGTTGAAAATTCTGTATATGCAGGCACTAAAAATTCCCCAAATACCACACATTAACGTCAAATGATAAGAAAATCCATTGTTTGAAGTCTGAAGAGCAGAATATTGGTGAGAAATTTTAATTATTTTGGGACAGATGCTGGTAAGGGCAGCTTAATCTGAATGATGGGTTAGATGAAAGGCTGGGGCTCTAACCATCAGTGATGCAGCCACAATAGGAAATGCATATGAACTTGAATTAATCTCCAAAGCCTTTCCCCAAATGCCTTTGTTTAAAGGAGAGAAAAACCTCACTCACTTAATGTCACAGTCCAGGTTACTCTGTCACTTGCTATGGCATCTCCATCACCACTTGGAATGCCATAGGACTTATTACTGTGTTTTAGAGAATTCCTGCTTGTGGTGATTCCACTTCCTTCACCAAAGGCCCCTTATGTCTCCTGGACTCCTTGCCTTCCAGATCCTCACCAATGCTGGGCTTCACCTTACCCTGTTATTCAGGAAGGCTATAAGAGAAAAAAGACACCATCAGAGCTGGGAAGGGACCACCTAGATGAGCTAGTCCAGGCCGTGCAAGCTGTGCTCCTACAGTACTACAAGCAGCCTCCATAAAGTTGGGACTCTGAGAGGGGCAAGCCAAACTGGGGGTGCTCAGTGCCCTACAAGCTTTCCTACTGCCCTGCTTCAAACAAACCAGAAAAGAGTTTCAAACTCAATGACCTAGTCTAATCCCTGTCCTTTCCAGATAAGGAAATTGAGGTCTGAAGAGCTGACTTTCTAGATCCATAGTGCATGAGAGTGGTGGGCATAAAATTGCTCTAGAAACAGGTGAATTCTGGGAACCAGAAGCCCAGCTCTCACTTGTGGAGCAGGACGTTAAAGGGCAAGCTAACTTGGTAAAGCTTTGGTTTCATTGAGAGATTTCGATCTTCCCAATGATGTGTTTGATACCTTCTTTTGATTCTCTACATTTTTGGAACACAGCTTTGGAGTGTTGGAGTAGGTTGTTTCTGGAAGAAATTCAATGGCAACTTTCAGCTAGTACTTCTCATGGCAATGTGAGGCCAAGCACAGGATACTAGGGTGAAGACTATTTCTTGACTTTAGGTTTGTCTTTAAAGTTGTGTGTGCATGTTTGAAGATTTTATTTATTTATTTGACAGAGAGCACAAGCAGAACAGCAGAGGGAAAGAGAAGAAGGCCCCCCACTAAGCAGGGAGGGCGGGGACAGGGATGACAAAGCAGAAAGCGGATGCTCAACTGACTGAGCCAACCAGGTGCCCCTAGTCTTATCTTCAGTCCATAGCTCCCTTCCCACCTCAAAGAGAAGACCATGATGAAATGATAAACGTGCCTCACATCCATGCCTGGTGGTTTCCTTACTTGCGACAGTGCTGGAGATCCTTGCTCTCACTCCTCCACCTGCCTAACCTCATTTCTCCGTTAGACCCTCCCTCCCCAACTCAGACTCTAATATGCAACTGTCTGCTTGACTCCACTTGCTTGTCTAATAAACGTCGCAGACTCAACATGACCAAAAGTGAATTTCTGATCGTCACTCCCAAATCGAATCCACCTGAGCACTTTTCATCACGGTTAATGGCAATCTTAACCTTCCGATTACTCGAGCCCAGACCTTCAGAGTCAGCCTTGCCTCTTCTCTGTCTCACACCCTCATCTACTCTGCCAGAAAATCCCGGATCTGACCAGTTCTCACCAGCTCCACTGTCACCACCTTGGTCTGAGCCACTATAACTTCTCTCCTATCTTGCTTCAGGATCTTCCTAAGTTGGCTTTCTTTCTGCCTTTTCCACTTCATTTCAGTCTATTCTTAACGAAGTAGTCAGAGTGGATCTGCTCCTCCAGTGCCAGACCCCAGACCCAGCCCTTTAGGCCGCACCCTCCCAGCCACACCCCGCTGGCCCTTCCTGCCTCCTCTTTCCTGGTCTCCCCCTCCACGCCTCACCCCCTCCCTTCTCTGGCCTTATCTCTAATACTTCTCACTGCAACCACGCCAGCCTCTGGACTGAGCCTCAAACTCCCTCGGCTTTGCTTCTGAGTTAGGGCATTTGACAGGGGATTCCCTCTGCGGGGATAACTCCGATCAGATTTCTAACCCCCCTCACACCTTCAGGATTTTGCCCAGATATCCCTTTCTTAATAATCATTCTAGCTACCATGGGAAGACACCTGCCACCCCACACACGACTCTCCCCACCCGTTCTTGCATACGGGTATGCCGGGAATATTTCCAAGTGGGCAGACTCTCGAGGCGCTCTCAGAACTCTCGCGAGACCTGTCGCCCGAATTGCATGCCGGGAAAGGCCGTGGCCGCCTTCGCTCTGGCTGCATGCGGGCTGGCTTGTGGGCCATACCGTCCCTGCAGTCAGTGTGGGGACGTGAACCAGCGGCAGGAGTCCTCAGAGCGCTGGCCGCCTTCCTCAAAGAGTCGGGGAAGCTGAAAGCCCCCGAGTGGGCGGGAGGCGGGGTGCCTAAGGCACGGGCTTCGCGTCGTGAGGACGGCTTCGGCATGCGAGCTGCGTGCCCAGCGCGGCACCTGTCCCTCCCCGGTGGCGCTGGCGGGAGCTCGGGGCCCGGGGCCTGCGGGGGAACGACCGCGACACTGCGTCATGCCCAGCCACTTCAGCCCACGCTCCAAGCCCCGCAGGGGCTGGAAATGGTGCGAAAGGACGAAGATGGGGGCTGCAAAATGACCGCCAAGGGAGAGCCAGGCAGGCTCCCCGGACAGGTAATCGCGCATTACGACAGGCCGCGCGGGTTAGTGGATGGCCTCGTGGGCAAGGGCGCGGAGGATCGCTGGGTTCAGAGGATGCCTACTTAAATGTTTCCCAGCTGTTGCCAAACCTGCCATCCAGAAGGATTCTGCTAATTTCCATTCTCACCCGCAGGGTGTTCTTTACTCCAAACTCTTTGACAACACTGCATTATCATGGAAAACATTCTCTGCCGACCCCATAGGCAAACAATTAGGTATTATTGTTTTAGTATATATGTCTTTAGTTACTATTGAGTATGAACATCTTTTTACATCTTTATGGATAATTTGTGATTTTCATTTCTGTGAATTGTCCTCTGCCTATATTTTTATTTTTATTTTTATTTTTTTTTAAGATTTTATTTATTTGACAGAGAGAAATCACAAGTAGATGGAGAGGCAGGCAGACAGAGAGAGGGAAGCAGGCTCCTGCCGAGCAGAGAGCCCGATGCGGGACTCGATCCCAGGACCCCGAGATCATGACCCGAGCCGAAGGCAGCGGCTTAACCCACTGAGCCACCCAGGCGCCCTCTGCCTATATTTTTAAATTGTCATAGAGCTTATAAAAACTTTTTGAATTAACCGTTTCTTAGTATTAAACTTTGCACCCGATTTACTGTTTGTCTTTTTTAAAAAGATTTACTTGAGAGAGATTGAGAGGATGAGAGAGAGAGAGCACGAGCAAGCACGAGCTGGGAGAAGGCCAGAGGGACAAAAAGACTCCCTCTGAAGGAAGAGCCTTTTTCTGGCTGGATCTCAGGACCCTGAGATTATGACCTGAGCCAGAGTCAGATGCTTAACAGACTGAGCCACCCCAGGCCCCCCAACTTTTTAATCTTATTTTATGGTGTTTTGCTGGTCTTGAGAGTTTTAAATGTTTAGATAGTCAACTGTGTCAACCTTTTATGAGATAGAGTTTGTGGTCTTGCTTCGGAAAGTATCTCTCACCCCTTCTCATGTGAATATTTATCCATATTTTCTTCTGAGTTTTCTATGATTTTTATAATTACATTGAAATGTTTCTGTAGTCTGCAGTTCTGTAGTTCTGTAGTCTGGGGTTCATTCAGATTTAATATGTGTGGTAGCTTGCAAAAATGGCTACAGTTCTCCCCCCTTCCCAGCAGACACCCCTTTCTGTAAGTTATTGCAGTTCTACCCAAGAGGAGGGAGAATCTGTTTCCCAACCTCTTCAGTCTGGGCTGGCCTTGTGACTCACTTTGACCAGTCAAATGGAGTGGGAGTGAGGATGTGCTGGTTCCAAGACTCGACCTAGCATGGGTGGTTCAGTGGTAGAATTCTCGCCTGCCAAGACTCGACCTTAAGAGACCTTCCATGCTTCTGCCTGCTCTGTCAGCCACCCTGTGAGGAAGCCTGCAGGCCGAGGGGATGCATGTGGTCCTTCGCTTTCCATCAAGCAAGCTCACGGCAAGCTGACTTCAGAGAAGTGAGTCGGGTTATCTGAGACCATCAGTGGAGTGGTAGCTGACAGCCGCAGACACAGAGGTGTGGCCAAGACCAGATGAGCTGCTTTTCTGAGTCCAGCCCCAGCTGCCAACCCAGAGAAAAGTGGACTAGATACACTGTTGTTGTTTTTAAAGCTCCCCAGGTTTGGAGCTTGCCTTGTTAGCTAGCAAAAGGTAACTGATGCATGAAATAGGGAATCCCATCGGTTAGCATGTGGTCTAACACCATCACTGAATAGTTAGTTCTTCTTTTCTTCATTGATTTGAAATGTCACTTTTATTCTAAGTACACTGTCTTGGTTCTGCCT
This sequence comes from Neogale vison, assembly GCF_020171115.1. NCBI lineage: Eukaryota > Metazoa > Chordata > Mammalia > Carnivora > Mustelidae > Neogale > Neogale vison. The sequence continues at coordinate 144,025,836 of NC_058093.1, read as the reverse complement.
CCAGGTTCTCCATTATCTTCGGTTGATTAGGTTGTCCTTTGTGTAATAGCCTTGCTCCATGTGTTTCAGTATCTTGAAGGATAGGTCTCACTTGGTTACTCTTTCTTCCTACAATTTTTAGCTGCTGTTGTATTTTTATTCTTCGAGATGAATTTGGTATTTTTTCTTATTCAAAAAAATATGTTGGGCTTTCAATTGGAGTGGTATTAAACATATTATTTGAAAGGTTTTGACATTCAGAAAGCACTAAGCTGCCTTCTGTAGAAACACAATATTTTGAACCATTTAAGTCATATTTTATATATTTCAGAAGAATTTTATAGTTTTCCTCATGTAGTGTTCTCACACTTCTCATTAAGCCGGTCTTTTGTATTTTTAATTTTATTTAAATATAGTTATTTTTTCATTATTATTTTTGATATTTAGGTAACTGTTGACCTTGATGTATTAATTTTGTAACTGACCACCATCCTCAACTTTGATTATTTGAAGAAAAAAATGTTTAAAGTTGGGTTTTTCAGCTAAACACATCATTTGGCAAATAATATTTTTTCTGCTTTTCAATATTTCCCCCTCTATTTTGTTTTTGAATATTTGGTTAGCTATCACAGAATAATGTTAAAGAATAGTGGTGACAGGGTCATGCTTTCCTGAATCTTAACTTGTATTATTTTGTTTAAATAAGGCAGTACCTCTTTGAGAGCAGGGTCCATGTTTGGTCTTTTATTCTTTCCCCCTTGATTCTTAGCACAAGGCCTTGCTAATATGTGATGATAAATACGTATTTAGCAATTCAAGGATCACACACTTACTGCTGACCTTCTCTATGTCAGACATTGCACTAGGTAAGGGGGTGTGTGAAGATTAAGAGGAGGTTCCCAAGGTTCAGGGCTCTTTTAGTCCATATATATTGTATGGGTTTTGGAATTAGATAGAGCCAGGGCCAAATCCTGGCTTTGTGTCTTATCGGTGGTGGGACTTCAGAAAATGTATGTCTCCTTTCTAAATTTCAGTTTTATCTCCCTGAAAATCTGAAAGTTAATAGTAATGCTCCTGTGAGTCTGTTGGGAAGATTGAAATAATTGTTTAGAAAAGCATATTGAAGTTCTGAGTAAATGAACAGAAATAGGAAATACAGGAAAAGCAGTCAAGGTGTGGGGTGTGGCAGGGAGGGTGGTATGGGCTCAGATTTAGACATGCTAAGTTTTAAGCACCTATGGAACTCTCAGTAAAGTTCTTTGTTGGGCAGTTGAATATATGGATCTGGAATTTGGAGAGATTTGAATTTATGACTGTGTTACTTACGTCCCTAATGTTTCAAGGCCAAGAAAATTACTCTTGCCATTACAAAATGGGTGTTTTGGAGGGGGGACACGTTAGGGAGGACATGCCTGTGAAGCTAAACTGAAGGCAGAAAGCCACTATAGCGGAGGCATCTCAAAATGAGGGAATTATCAGGAGAAGCAAGTGTCATAGAGTGGTCCCGGTTGCTGTGGACGACAAAGTGTGCTGATGTCAGCATTCAGAAGGCACCGCTGCCCTCTCAGGAGCAGCTGCACTGGAGGGGTGTGAGCGGGAGCCTGTGTGAGCGCAGGTGGGAGGTGAGAAAGGAGAGAAGAGCTCTCCTGAGAGGACAGAAAGAGGTGCCTTGCTGTCCATGGGCTTGGGGGCTGGTTCATCTGCATTGTTGCGGGTTCAGATGTGTTTCTGGAAAAGTCTTCCCTAGTGGCTACAAACAAAGCCTATTTCTAATAGGGCCTGAGACACCCCTTTGGCCGGTAGCTAACAGAGTGTTACTACAACGAGAGAGGATCTCCCTACTTACTGATGGAATGCAGTAACACTGAGGGTTGCGGAGGGTGTAGAGGGTCTCTAGAACATCAGCCCCGCGGACAAGGTGTTTATTAGCAGCATAGGCTGCAGTGTGTGGCAAATGGGATTGTACCCAGCAGCAGAATTGTTGGTTCCAGGCATAACCATGACACCCAGTGATGTCAGTAGCAGTGGCTGAAGGGTGCAGAGGTCCCTGGAAGAAATGACACGTGCTTTCCAGAGGAGGCAGTTCTCAGTGAGTATGGTGGTGCCTTATGACATGACAGGAGATGGTGGCCGTGGGTCCTCATGACACCTGACTGGGCGTGTTTGTTAGTCCGTTTGAAGCAGTCCTTGGGGTGTCTCAGGAAATCTGCAAGGGACTTTGAGGGGTTTAGAATTCTATATGGCAGGTAAGTGTAGGAGCCAGCAAAATATAGGTAATGGTAATTCCTGTGTTCCTTTGTATACCGCTGACCTAGAGTGTTCCCAAGGCAACATGGGTTGCCAGAAGAAGGAATTGTTCTTAACCAGGCCATAGGAAACCTACCAGAGCAAGACAGTTTACTACCATCTCTGGGATTGTCTGTGCATACACACACACATAATACACACACATTTCTGGGATGAAATAATCTGGGTAACAGTGGGTTAAACAATACCTACTGCGTGTTTCTTTCTTTTTTTTTTTTTTTAAGTTTTACTTATTTATTTTAGAGAAAGTAAGTGTGTGAGAGCAAGTGAGCACACCAGCAAGGGGAGGGGCAGAGGCAGAGAGAGAGAAAAACAATCTCAAGTAGACTCTGGCTGAGTGCGAAACCCAGATGTGGGTCTCCATCTTCACAACCCTGAGGTCATGACCTGTACTGAAACCAAGAGTTGGGCACTCAACCCAAGCTACCTAGGCGACCCTGAATGGGTGTTCTTTTTATTTTCCTTTTTTTTTTTTTTTTAAAGATTTTATTTATTTATTTGACAGACAGAGAGCACAAGTAGGTGGAGAGGCAGGGAGAGAGAGAAGAGGAAGCAGGCTCCCTGCCGAGCAGAGATCCTGAGGTGGGGCTTGATCCCAGGACCCTGGGATCATGACCGGAGCCAAAGACAGAGGCTTTAACCTACTGAGCCACCCAGGCATCCCTGAATGGGTGTTCTTAATAGACTCTTTCATTCAGTGTCTCTGGTGTCCGGGTCTATTCAAATCATATTCACTGAGCACCTGCCAAGTGGACAAGGTGAATACCACAGACAAGGTCCCAGCAGTCTAGATGGGGAAACAGTACTAATATAAATTGTGAATCTTAGGGGGCCAGGTATTCAGCATTTCTCAAGTCTACAGGATGAATCTCTTCTGAAGGAACACGGATTAGCGGCTCTCAAATTGTGTGGAGTGTAGCTTGGGCGCACCATGCCCCATCAAAGGGAAAGAAAGAAGCAGGGAGGAAAGCTGGAAGGGTTTGGTATGGCCATCTGGTCTCTAAGCAAAGGACATTAAACTGACAAATGAAAGACAAAGAAAGAAATACTATGTACCATAGAAAGTGTTTATAAATGAACAACAAATCCCAAATTGGGGTTAAGTGACAGGAAGGAGATTCTGCTTTGCCTGCCTCCTCCAGAGCCTTGAGAAGGACCTCTGTACACGAGCTCAGTTGTTCCCATTCTGTGAAGGACTGCAGGCCCTGTAATGCGCAGAAGTCACACACAGGCAGGTCCAGGTTCAAGGACGTGAGAAATGACAACCAGTACTTGACTTAGGTAATTTTTACTTTGGTTTATTACAGTACTTCTCTCTCTCTCTCTCTCTCTCGTTTTTTTGTTTTTTTGTTTGTTTTGCTTGCACTATCTCCAAGTAATTTGGAAACCTTTATCTCCTCTTTCACATTTGTAGTTGATATTTAAAAAACATTTTATCATAAGCTTAAGTAGTTGTAAATGAAGCAGTTATCAGATTTTTGCATATCATAAATGTGCGTCAAATAGATTTTAGAAACTGCAGATTTAAGTCATCTATTCATAAAATATGCCCACCACATAATTAATTAAAAAAAAATTCCTTCTTGCCAGTCCAAATAGCCAAATCAGACTTCCTTTCTGACAAAGACTTTCTTTCTTAAAGTTTTTCAGTTCCATGCAGAAACATTCCTATAACAGCCATCCCACTTCTGAATTCTCATCCTAAAGTAGAAAATCAGCAAGAGAGAGAAGACAAAGGCTTGAGACTGCCTTCAGTGTGACACTGAATGACTAAGGCTTTACCTCCACTATTTTCTACCTTACTTGCTTTGCTTTGTCCTCACAGGATTCTGTTTCAGGAGAGACACTTTCTCAAACTAAGGTTTTAATGAAGTGAAAGTGTTTCAAACCCAGGACAAACCCAGGTAGGACTGGGGAAGGCTGCGTCTTTCCTTTGTGTGGAGGGAAAGGAGGATTGGCAAAGAGGAGGTGGTAGGAGGCCCAGTCCCACATCAGAGGCTGGCTAAGGTTTTCACTTTTAGGAAAAGACATGGAAATTTGGGAACTAGGATCCATGCCCATGTGTCCCCCGAAAGCCTTGCTGTGTCCCAGCTTACTTGTACCTGTTAAAAGACCACTACTGAACTGTGGTCCATAACCAGAAAGCAACGGAAAGACGGAAAGAAGGCACAGGCATGTCTAATTAAGTTCACAGTGCAGAGGTAGGGGGCTTCTGTTCTTTCTCAGGAAGGCACTATTAAATTCATATCTCAAGTTCACTCCCAGCCCACTTGCAGGCATGGATCTGTGGGCTAAGGAACCTGGAGCTGGAGCCCATAGATAATTTGTATTATTTTTGCCTTGGATTAGGAGGGAGTCCCATCATTAGCGCCTGGGGGGTTATCCTATCACAAAAGGGGAAATTCTTACTGTGCTTGAGTTGCATTCTTCTCTCTACCCTTCTGTGTTATTGGGTCCCTGTATTATTGGGTCCCTTCTACTTTCCCTGACTTCCATGTTTCAGTGTAGCTGGCCCGTCTTACCTACATAATCCTTCCCTTTTTGAGCCCACTAGTCTGAAGGAGAGGATTGCTACCTTCCTACCTTGAGTTAGGGCAGTAGTTGCCACAAGCGTTCTCATGCCCCCCGCATTCAGTAAAATCTCCATGGTCCTTTCAGCTGCAGAAAGTGGGCCTCCTAGATACTCTTCTAGCTTCCTGCAGTCTCTCTTCTAATGCTTGCAATGTTAACCTTGCTCGCCTAAGTTGTCAGGATGCTTTATTTCCACTGCCAGAGTGGGAACTCCTTGGGGGCAGGGTTTTTCCCCCTCCTTCATTTTTGTTTCCTCCATAGTACCAGACATGAGGTAGCCCAGACATAGGGGCTCAACAAATACTAGTTGAATGAATGAACTTGGAGATGACATAATATAAATATAAATATATGAGCTATGCCTTAACAAGACTCAGGCCACAACTATAAAATAAAATTCATATAAAGGAAAATGTGGACATCAGATTTAAAATTGAGGCGTTTAGCAGTTACAATGGATGTTATTGGCTTATGCGTTATTGACAAGGAAATTCATGGAATCTGAATAGGTGGCTCTGTATTTTTTTAAGTTTTTATTTTAATTCTAGTATTGTTAGCATACATTGTTACATTAGTTTCAGGTGTATAGTATAGTGATTCGACCATTTTGATGGCATTTTGTGGTTAGGATGTCAAGCCTGAATCCAGAATTCTGAGGCTGGAACCATCCTGCGTCTGGGCGCCAGATGGCGCTCACACACCGCCAGAGAAGGTTTTGCAACGGTTAGTCTCAAGTTTGTGTTTACTGAAGGAGATTGCTATGGCTCTGGCTCTCTGTAAAATTCTGCAACAAGCTAATTTCCTACAGAAGTTAGGAAACTTCTGGGCCATTGCTGTAGTTTCCAAAGAAGGGTTTAATACACACACATGAAAATCTGGTTGTAAAGCCCCCAACTCAGGCTCTACTAAAGGCCAGATCCCATTTCTTTGAGTGCAGTGACATTGTCTTTTCCTGTGTGGTCTTTGTGCCTTTCAAACAGCTTCCTTAAAGGGAAATGGTATATGAGAGAGAGAGAGAAAGAATTCTCAGGAATCACCGTTGACCTTCTGAGAAACCCGGGATGCAGATACTTAGGCAGATCACTCTCCCTGAGTAAGCAAGCCTGGGTTTCTTCATACAGGAAATGAGGACACTGCCTCAGGGCTCCGATCTCTGGGGAGGGGAGTTTTTACTGTCTTGTCACCTCTCATTTCCTTATTCTGAAAAACCATTGTGCCATAATCTCTCTGCTGTTTTCTCTCCTCCTTCATTAGTCTGCAGGGATGAAGTGATAAAAACAATAATAACAAAAAACAGACTCTGTCACTTACCACCTGAGCTGGTGTCCTCTTGAGCCTCAGTTTACTTATCTGTAAAATGAGGTTAACAATACATACTTGAAAAGGTTGTTTTTATAAGAATTGAATAAAATAACAAATGTATGGGCAGTCATGTGCTTTTTTAAAACTCTGAATAAACAATAAATACAGACTAACACTAACCAAGAAATTGAGTGTAAAATATCTGTTGATTCATTTTCTTTTCTTTTTAAAGATTTTATTTATTTATTTGACAGAGAGGCAGACAAGTAGGCAGAGAGGCAGGCAGAGAGGAGGAAGCAGGCTCCCTGCTGAGCAGAGAGCCTGATGCAGGACTCAATCCCAGGACCCTGAGATCAGGACCCTGAGATCACGACCTAGCCGAAGGCAGTGGCTCAACCCACTGAGCCACCCAGGCGCCCTGTTGATTCATTTTCAATCTTGCTACTTCTAAGCCATTACATTTGCTTCCCTTCAGTTGGGCTGGCTCTTTTTTTTTTTTTTTTTTTTTAATTTTTTTATTTTTGGGCCGGCTCTTTATGACATGATTGTTTTCCTGTTCTTTCTTTTATGGGACAAATATTTACTGAGCACCCAGTGTGCTCCAGGCATTGTACTAGGTATTGCTGAGACCGTGACAACAAGGAGAAAAAAATCCCTGGTTTCATGGAATGTTTAGTGGCAGAAATAAATAACAAGTAAACACATGTAATTACAAATATTTGCTATGAAGGAAACAAGTGCTATGGTAAAAAAAAAAAAAAGAGAGATTTTAGTTAGGATGGTCAGGGAAGGCCTTTTCGGGGAGGCAGAATCAAAATACAGAGGGAATGGAGATGAGGGGGCATGCTTTCCTGTGGAGTAGGGTAGGGGACAGCCCCTGAATGCCTGCTGAGAGATTTTTATTCTCCTTTTTTTTTTTTTTTTTTTGAGATTTTTATTCTCCTTAAAGAATAAGTACAACTGTGCTTATGATAATATAATAATACTATCCTGTAACATCTTGCAGTCTGTGTGAACACATTTCTTGGGAGATTGCATCAAGTGCATCATTTTACCCAAGAGCTTTACTCTCAGCCTGGTCTGTAGGAGGTGTCTGCTAAAAGGCAGGTATTACTGCTCCATTTCAGGGATGTTTATTGCCTTGTGCCTAGCCTTGTGGATCACAAGGTAGTCACAAGAACTAGAATATATATATATATATATATATATATATTTTACTTCAGTGTTCTTCTCAGTTTTCATTCTTTGGAATTAAAGTTTCATCCTTATGTTTATGGAAGTTTTCTTCTATATACAAGAGTGTTTAGTCAAGATATAGTTCATATATTTGATTAAAACCAGTACAATCTTGTAGGGAATGAGTTGTTTCTAGGTAACATTCGTGATAATCCAAGTGGAATTATCCACACCACCTACACTCCACCCATAAAATTCTGGACAGGTTTACACCTGCTAATTGCTGATTCTTGGGTATAGTTCACAAACCAATGATTAGCTCTAAAATTCTGTTGCTTCTGTGACTTATTAAAGAATGATTTTAAAGGCTCAGGAAAGATGGAGTGACACCATTGTATATATTGTAGAACATCAGTCAGTATTTTAGGAGTGGGAGATGGGTTCTTTCACATACCCATATGTATTCACCCCTCTGTCATAGGAGGTAAAATTCATGTGTATCTCCTGTGTTGGTAGATGAAGTAGTTAGCTAAAGAGATGCCTGAATAGAACAATCTGAAGGTACGATCTCTGGTCAAAAGTCTTGTAGGGATCTGGAGTGCTGCCCCAATGGCTTTGTTTCTTTATTTCAGGTAAAATCCTTGCCTTGTAGCCCTTCTTTACTTTTTTTTTTTTTTTTAAAGATTTTATTTATTTATTTGACAGAGAGAGATCACAAGCAGGCAGAGAGGCAGGCAGAGAGAGAGGAGGAAGCAGGCTCCCTGCTGAGCAGAGAGCCCGATGCGGGACTTGATCCCAGGACCCTGAGATCATGACCTGAGCCGAAGGCAGCGGCTTAACCACTGAGCCACCCAGGCGCCCCGTAGCCCTTCTTTAAATACAGATGTATTAATCCATCACTGTGCTTGATTAGGTTCTGAGAGAGATGCGAAGAAGGACACAAGTCATTCCTCTCTTCCCCACCAAGAAATTCATTCATTCATTCATCCTTCTCTAGGTGTTTCCTGGGTATACACTATATTCCAGATGTTGCGTTAGGCTCTGGAGGAATCAGATAGCTAACATATCTTGAATGCTCATTACCGACAGATACTTACTGTTCAAAGTGCGTTTATGTATTAATTCATAGGCCCTGTTGATAAATCAGAAAAGTCCAGAGAGGTTAGATGAATTACTACAGCCATACAACTAGGGAGTAACACTGACAGGATTCAGACTTGGGCAGTTTGGCTGTAGAACCTGAGCCTTAATAGGGTCCCTGCCCTTGAGGAGCTCACAGCCTCTTTGGGAGAACAGGAATGGAAAGAGATGAGTTGCAGTCCAACAGTGCTGTGGTCGAGGGGTAACCAAGGAGGGCTTCTGGAACTGGCTGCCTGGAGGAGCTGAGAAACCATCGTCAGACAGGAAACTGACCCTGGAGCCATAGTTTAGTCACAAACAATACAAACATGGAAAAGCACCTCTTTTCTTTTTCACTGACTTCTTTACTTTGCTCTTTAGGAGTATTGTGCCTCTGAGCTAACTTTAGTAATGCAATTTTAAATTATTTCTAAGGTAATATAAATGAATAAATTACTGATTGAAGCAATGAACAGCATTTGAGTTTGTAAGATATGGCAAGTACACTATACGTAAAGAATTTCACCATATGTTCTTCCTTTTCTCTGTCTACTTCTTCAGTTTTCTGGGTTAGGTTTGGAAATTGCCAAGCCACTGGTGGCTCTGCCAGGACCACATAGACCTCATTACATCCCCTAGAAATGACTTCAAGGGGAAAGTGGGCGATAAATTTAGCCATACCAGCATGAGATTTTATCTGTTTATTCTACTTGCTTATCGTTCCTCAAAATCTTTGTCTTGTCTCCTTTCCCTGAAGTTCAGTATCATTGCTTTTCCTGCCTCAAGGACACAGCTCATAGCCTACCTGTTTAAGGAAGACTTCCTAGGGCCTTACCACTGATTCTTCTTCATGCTAAACTCCTGTGGTGTTTCGAATCTATACCATTCATCTTACTATTAAATAGGCATGGCTTTGAATAGCTGACATTTTTATATTATGACTTCATATTTCATATCTTTTCCCCAATCAGAAGCTCCTAGTTAGCTATCCATGTAGGGTTGGGCTTCCTTTTAAAACCAGGGAAATCTTGAGTGTATACCTATAGGTTTCTCTCCTTTTAACAAGTCAGTTTTCATAATTCTGTTTTGTTTAAAGATTAGTTCATTTTGTGACTGACTGCTAACACTTTTGTATAAACTTTACTTACACTGAAGATATGAAAATTTATAGGCATCGTTGTGGTTGTTGCACCTTTTGAGAATATTTGCATTGTTTTGTGTACCCTTAGAAAACTTTAGAATCATAAAATACATATAAATACAATTTACTGTCTTAACCACTTGTATATCCTTTCAAATTCTCCAAACATTTGAGCGAAATAATCCAAATGCATTTCTTTGTTTTTGTATTTCTAATGTTTATAAATATATAGGGCTCCACATATCCCTCATTAAATGTATCCCACAGGAGCATTTTTGCTCACACAGTAAACACCATTTTTACTGTTCTGTGGTAACAGTGAAAACACATGATAGATACATCAGGAATATATTTACTCAACAAATTTATTGCATTTTAACTTTTGCATTTCTAATTAACTCTAGCTTGTGAAAGGCTAACTGAAAAGTTCCCAGTTGTGGGCATCTGCACCAAACTTACCACATTGTGCTTTTTATCTTCACCCTTTCCTAGCTTTCAAGTGTAATTCATCTTCAGAGCTGGGGTGAATTATTTTTGACATTACATTGACCCTTATGACTTAAAATCTAGCTAATTCTAATAATATGAACACTTACTGCTGCTATTACTAGTAGCTAATAGTTGTTAAGTACTTAACTATGTTGCCAGGGACATTGACTTATATGTGCAAAACTAATTCTAGTCCAGTCCTGTGGAGAGTAAGAGTTGATCATGTGCCACGAAGTAAGACCTACAGTGGATGCAGGTGTTTCTTGTCCTCCCCTTAATTTGTTCTTGGGATAATCAGGCAGAGATACTAAAGCTCACCCAGAAGTGAGTGAATAGTAAACTACTCTAGATTGGAAGTTTCTTGAATTATTTATTTTTGATGCCATAAATGTTGCTTAGCATATAAATGTTTGAGAAATATAAATGTTTGAGAAATAAATTAATGAATGTTATTGATTAGAGCCCAACAAAATATAGCAGCACCATGATGGGCATTGAAATGGCAGGGAAAACAGCTGTGCAGGGAGCTGAATTTGCAGCTAGAACTTACCTGCTGTTGGGGAAGGAACTATTCCTGTCAAGGAAAAAAATTTAAAGTACATAGTGTTGGCTTCGCTTATGATTGCAAATGTCAAAATTCCATTAATTTGATTTTTAAAGTTTAAGGTATTCTGCCATTTGGTTACTCAGTATATGAATAGAATGACATTTATTCTACTTGGCTCTCTGTAAGCTACACATGCACATTTGTTTGAAGGGTATCATTTATTCCTTTAATGAGAATTTTGGGAGCACACCATGTTGGGCTAAATAGGATAAGTGATCTAAAAGGAAAGAACGTACTCTGAAGTTTAGACTCTAATGGAGGACAGACCTCATGTAAATGAGAGTCTTAACTTACAATGAAAAACTGTGGGATTAAGTGGCAATGAGGGATACAGACGAGACAATGCATCTGTAGAGTTGGGAAAAGGGAGAAGATAAGCTGCTAAGATCTTATGAGGACGGGAAGATTCGACTCAGACTTAGTCTGCAGAGAGGGGAAGACAGAGGGTCCTTTAGGAGTGAATAAGGACCAATTTTTAAGGAAAGGTAATGGTTTTTTTTCCTGGTTGGAGTGAGGAGGTTTTTTTTGTTTTGTTTTGTTTTGTTTGTTTTTTAATAAGGTTATTGTATTTTTTTAAAGATATATATATTTTTAAAGATTTTATTTATTTGTTTGTTTATTTATTTGTTTTATTTATTTATTTGTTATTTATTTATTTGAGAGACACAGCGAGAGAGGGAACACAAGCTGGGGAGTGGGAGAGGGAGAAGCAGGCTTCCTGCAGAGCAGGGAGCCTGATGTGGGGCTCGATCCCAGGACCCTGGGACCATGACCTGAGTCGAAGGCAGATGCTTAATGACTGAGCCATCTAGGCGCCCCTTAATAAGGTTATTTATTGAGCACTTACATGCCAGGCATTGTGCCAAATATTTAGGTACATCATTAACTTAATCCCTAATAGAACCCTATTGCGTAGCTATTACTAACTTCATTTACACATGAGGAAAGTCAGGCTAAGGGAGGCTAAGTCACTTGCCCAGGGTCATACAGCTCAGCGGCAGCAGAGGAGACACACGATCTCCAGTCTCTCCCTCACAGAAGTTCCTGCACTAACCTATCTGCTCTCCTCCCAGCTGGTCCCAAACTGGATGGAACCTCTATGTCAGTCTCCCTCTCCAAGTCTCACCTCCATTTAGTATATTCAGGGAAAGGTGGGTTTACGTTATGTTACCACCGCGATGCTTCTCTGTAGCACATGTTCTTTTTCACTTCTCTCAGCCAGGCCCTGGGGCTCTGCTTGTTTCAGAGGCCATCAGTGGCCTGGACTCTACAGCTCTAGTCCTTGCGATACGATGCTGCTGCGCAGAACGAGGAGGTGGAGAAGGACATGGTGCTTCCTGCTCTGTGACTTCATGCTTTTCCATGTCGCCAACACAAAAAAATTACTGAAGAAATAAACTGGAGATTATGTTAGTTTGGATGTAGGTTTAGTTGTGGAAACAGAGACCCAACATTCATAGTGGGACGGAAGTGTGTTTCTCTGCCATATAAACAGTCCTGAGTCGTTACACAGCTCTCCTTTCTCACAGGGACAGGGGCCCAGACTTCTCGCTTACCGCTCGGCCACTACAGGGCAGCTTCATGTAAGATCCAAGGTGGTGCGCCGTCATTCTATATCCTAGCAGAGTCTTTTAAAAGGAAGCCTGGAGGGACGCCTGGGTGGCTCAGTTGGTTAAGCGGCTGCCTTCGGCTCAGGTCATGATCCCAGCGTCCTGGGATCGAGTCCCACATCGGGCTCCTTGCTTGACAGGGAGCCTGCTTCTCCCTCTGCCTCTGCCTGCCATTCTGTCTGCCTGTGCTCGCTCTCTCCCCCTATCTCTCTCTGACAAATTAAAAAATAATAATAATAATAAAAGGAAGCCTGGAAGTTGCACACATCACTCTTACAATCATCCTATTAGGCCAAAACATAGTCACATGGTCCTAGCTAGCTGTAGGGAAGGCTGAGGAATCTTGTCTATGTTCTGGGTGACCAAGTAGCCAGTTTAAACTCAAAGGTTCTATTACTGTGAAAAGCAAAGAATGACTTTTGAATGATAGTTATCAATCTGTGCCTCAGAATTATAAAAACGGATAGAATTGTAATACTTGGATGATAAATATGGCTGTTCCCAGAGTCCATTAGAAAAGACTAAACTATTTTTTTTTTTGGAGAGAAAGAAAGTATGAACTGGGGGAGGGAGAGAGAGGATCTTAAGCAGGCTCCAAGCCCAGCGTGGAGCCCAACGTGGGGCTTGATCTCAGGACCCTGAGATCATGACCTGAGCCCAAACGAAGAGTCAGGCACTTAACTGGCTTAGCCACCCAGGTGCCCTGAAGACCAAACTATTAAATCTCTTTGGGAGGGGTGCTGTTATCGAATAGACATTGTCCAGCTACAATCTTTGTTTTCCTACTTCAGGTGTGCCTTCTTTTTTTCAGAAAGAGAGAGAGAGTGAGAAATATCCTAATGTCCATTTCCATTCTTTCAAATGAAACTGTGAAATCCATTCACAGAAGTAGTTCCCCCCTCACACCCCTCTGTACTGTTGGTGGACACAGTAACCCACAGCTGCGCCTTTGCCAAAGCCGAGTTGTTCTATCTAGAGTTGCAGGCAACATGAGCAGAAGACCCCAGCCTTGGCTTTTGTGGAGGTGAAGCTGTGCCTCTTCATTCTCCAGACGACTACTCAGGTAATTAAGGGTGTGTGTGTGTACTCAGACACACAGGCACACACCCAATTCCACTTCATAGGGACAGAAATGCCTCTTAGATTTGATGTAGTCTAAATCTAAGTTAGCAAAGAGACATGTTGTTGAAGGGTCACTATGTGTGCACAGATGCTGAAGCTCACAGCGCAGAGGGAGCCTTATACTTAATGTGGAGTAGCAGGAGTTTCTCCTCATTCTTGGGAGAATCATTGGGCTTTCCAAACATCAGGGCCATCTTTCCCTAATGACTACTGTTATGCTATTTTAAGAAGCTTTGAAATCTTTGAACCTTTTCCTCTTTCGGTCAGATAAAAGTACTTCTGTTTCCCCAAACTCATCTAAGGACATAATGAAACAGGGCGCCAGGGTGGCTTAGTTGGTTAAAACTGCCTTGGCTCAGGTCATGATCCCGGAGTCCCAGGATCGAGTCCGGCATGAGGCTCCCAGCTCCCAGACCAGCAGTCCGCTTCGCTCTCTGACCTCCCCTCTCATCCTCTCTCACTCTCTCTTTCTCAAATGGATAAATAAAATCTTTTTTAAAAAACCGACATAATGAAACAAAATATAAATATGTATTTGCTTGTTTTTGGAGTAAACCATAGGGTCTGTGTGGGTGTGGTAGTTAAATTTGTATTTCTAATTATATTTGGTAAAATGTTCTCTTATGATTTGCAAATTCTCTGAGCTCGTGCATCCTCTGGTGGTAGTGGTTCATCTGGCTTCATGCAGTTTTCTTCTGAGTCCTTGGATTCCTTCTGTCTCCTTTGCCACCATTTACTCCCAGCTCTCCTCCAGCTGAGGCTGCATTGAATCCTTCCTGCCAGCTGCCAAATAGTTACTTTTAATCAAGACCTTCACTTCGGGAAATTTCCCCAGCAGCTCTGTTCCTCAAAAGTCGCCTTCCAGAATCAAAGCATGAATATCTAAGATAGTCAGAGAGAGTATCCTACTATCTCAAGACAGATACATGATGTAGAAAAATAGAACCTCTAAGTGACAACTGCTAAGGTTAATATCTCTGTTTTCTCTTCTCTCCTTGCATCTGCTTTTCTCAGCAAAAGAGTCATGTAGCTGCAATGGAGTTTCCAGAACTTATGGACAATTTGGGTCTAAAAGATTATGTCATTAAAATTACCAATTAAACACGTAATAGAAGAATGCAACAAATGCATTCGCAGTGGTTTTTGCTTCACATCATCATCGGCTTTTTCCTTCTCAGAAGCAAAGTAGAAGTGGACACTCTGTCCCTGGCAGCTGGTTCTCAGTCTCCATACAGTCGTTTTTCGGACTCAGCAGGCTGTTAGAATCCCTGGGGAGATATTTAACGTGCCAGTGCCTGAGTCTAACTCCCAGGGCTTCTACGTTCTTCAGTCTTGAACGTGGCCTGGGTCTTGTAGATTTAAGAGTTGATTTTAGGGCCCAGCCGTTGGTGGGCTCTGCTACTCAGGCTTTTGAGGTAAAATTTTGGCTATAAGGATTTAGATATTTTGTGGGCGTAGGATAAGTGCACAGGAAAGGAGGAGTCTCAGGCCCGAGAATGAATTCAACTTCCCTTTTCTCAGGTGTCCCTTTGAGAACTGCTTGGCCGGCCCTGTGTGCCCCGAGGCCCGGGATAAAGCGGGCGGGAGCCACTCTGCTTCTCCCACACCCTCTCCTCTTCAAGCCGTCCCACTGGAGCCCATGGACAATCCCCTGAGCAAGCCGAGGCACATTTATGTTCGTCCTGGATGTAAGACTCTTACATCTTTCTAAATGGCTTTTTGTAGCTCTGCCCCTTGATTCAGTTAATCTCTGCAGTCCAGGGATTTTAAAGGGAGCTTTTAAAAATGGGACAGTTAGAGGTACAGGAGAGCAAGAGAAAATTCAAATTTTCACTTTAGAAAATTTAGAGACATGGGGCCAGCTGGTGATGCCTTGGTGAACAGTATTAGTATTGTTAAGTTTACTCCCCAAAGATATTTTTTTGTTCTTTATAGGCATTTATTTGGTGTTTCTCTGCATCTTGCTCTTCAGTGATTGGTAAGAGCTGATGTATGTCTAGATAGAATGATATTAAATGATTATGTTTGGCTCATATTACATTTCTGCCTTGTAATAATCTGTTTAAATAGACCATTCATTTTTCATTTAAGTGCAGTATAAACATTGAGTTTGGCCTTTCTCCAGTTTCTTCTGTCAGCCATTGCAGGCAATGGTGTGTAAAATTTTATTTGCTTTGGAGCCATGTAGTTTGAAAAATTACTTAAAATATCTGAGCCTCAGTTTCCTTTTTGTAAAATGGGTTTTATCTATCTTATAGGATTGTCTTCTTTAATTGCTGTATTAAAATTATTGATATTACTTGGTTTTTTACAACACTGGAATAATTTGGGCAACAAAATAAAGTAATACTGAGTTATAATCCAAAGTCCAACACATTCTTTTTTTTTTTCTTTAAGATTTTATTTATTAATGTGACAGAGAGAGAGAGAGAGAGCACAAGTAGGCAGAGCAGGAGGCATAGGGAAAGGTAGAAGCAGGCTCCTCTCTGAGCAGGAAGCCTGGTGTGGGGCTTTATCCCAGGACCTTGGTTGGGATCATGACCTGAGCTGAGGGCAGCCACTTAACTGATTGAGCCACCCAGATGCTCCCCAATACACTTTTCAATCTCCAATTAAAACAAACTGTCTTATGGTAAACAAAATAATTTAAATAAGGCCCAGGCCATCCCAAGGAATTTGTAACACTTAATGAACTACACATCAGAGAGGTTAGGGATATCAAAGGGAGATATTTTGTCTTTGAAAAGCTTTAAAACAATGTCTGTAACTTTATGTCTTTGAAAAGGAGAGCCTTGACGTTTTTCCGCCTTTGTTTTAAATGATTTTTCGGCATGGGGCACCTGGGTGGCTCAGTGGGTTAAAGCCTCTGCCTTCGGCTCTGCTCGGGTCATGATCCAGGGGTCCTGGGATTGAGCCCCGCATAGGGCTCTCTGCTCAGCGGGGAGCCTGCTTCCTCCTCTGTCTCTCTCTGCCTGCCTTTCTGCCTACTTGTGATCTCTCTCTGTCAAATAAATAAATCTTTAAAAAAAATGATTTTTTGGCATGTAATCCTGTAGTACAGTGTTCCAGTGGATTCCTTAGCATCCTTCTATTTTTCCGTTCACTTAGAAAAATGAGACTGGAGTAAGGATATTTTACTGACTTCTAGGGGAATAGACTTTGATAATGTCATTCCTCCTCTTTCTCTCCATCCTTATCCTTATGCCCCTAAGGAAATACTTCTTCCTAATTTCTTACTCATGCCCCTAAATAGTACTTTATAGGTATTCGAAAACTCTTCCTTTAGCTAAAGGTCAGATATTTTTGGAAAAGTGAAAATTGTATGTTTCTGATTCTCCCAACCTATATCTACTCCCCTTTTGGTGATCACAGGAAAAGGTGGATACGTTTGAAGGTGTGAGAGAGAAGGGGAGGGGGGGCGGAGAAAGGAGGCTGTGGGTTCGTCAGGGACTTCTCTTGTTGGGCAAGGCCTCAGCCGCCACCACCTCTATCCTTCTCCTCTCCCACAAGAGAGATCATGTTTATCTGACAACTTTGCACTGTATCCACGGGGCCTGTTGAAAGTTTATATTTGCATAGTATCTCTGAATGTGTGGTTTCTATTGTGCTTAGCTTCATATTTTGAGGATCCAGGCTTGTTAAATCCTGTTTTATGAAAAATTGTTTAGCATCCATGCCTGACTTATTTCCAAGCCCTAGGAACAAAAGTAGTGTAGCAGGAATGAAAAATCAACTTCTTGTTTTAGCTTGTTGTTTCCCTTCCTTCTCTGTTTTAGGAATATTTCCTGGTCTAGTTTTGTTTTGTTTTGGCTCAGAGATTTTTATGGGATGGAAATGAGAAGCAGCACCTCCTTCCTCCCTCCCTCTCTTCCTCCCTCCTTCCCTTCTTCAGAAAAGAGCTGATGATTTAAGAATTAATGTCCTTTCAGAAGGGAAACAGAAAGGCCTTTCAGGTCCTGGAGAAATCGAAGTGGAGGCTTCTCCCCAAACTGATGAGAAAGGTTTGAGGTCTCACATGAATGGGAGTAAATGCTCTGCTTCAGGGCAATGGCTGAGAGAATGGGACGACCTCGGAAAAATGGCACCGAAAGGAAGAGAGACCTTTGGCCTGAGGCCTGCCAGTCCGGGAGAAGATCCCTAATGGCCCATTCATGGCAAGGAGACGAGGGCTTCTGCCTTTGCAGGACCACTGTGGCTTTGGAGGATGAAGATGTTCACCCAGTCTCTTCCTGCCTTTTCTGCACTTCATGTGGGACCCCATTGATGCTGGTGCAACCTAGGAAGGGAAGGGGTGCTCATATGAGTTAGAGGAAAATGCAGGCTTGGTGCCATATTCAGTTGATTAAAAAGCAATAAAATGGCAATATTTCTAGAACACCTGAGCTTGTGGACTGAGATTCGTATAGGCTACACTAGAATTAATTCGTGGCTAATTGATCTGAGGGGAAAATATTGATCTTTCACACCAAAGGGAGTCATTGACTGTACTCTCCAGCTGTCCTTTTCCTTCCATAGCTAACTCATTCTCTCATCTCTGGAAGGAGCATGGGTCTGGGAATCAGGACTTGGAATCCAAACCTTGGCCTTGGATAAGCACTTAACTCCTGAATAGGTAAACCCATGATGTGCTGAGAGGCCCCCGCTGGTGGGGGCTGAGGATGGGAGCACGTTGTGGGGAATGTGTTGCGTGAAGAATGCTGGACTGGCTCTGAGGATCACAATTTTTATGATCTTTGGTGAATTATTTAATTTTTTCCTGCCCCAGTTTCCTAAACTGGAAAATGTTCATCATTTTTTTATGAGGACAAAATGCAGTGGTATATATGGGAATGCTTTATAAATTATAAAGTGCTGCACAACTTTAAGGACTTATTAACAATTGATCAACAAAAATTTTGAGAGCCTGAAGTATGGTGGTTGGGTCTGCAGGAAAAATGGAGAGGATCCCATCAAAACTTCAGGTCTCAGATGAATTCAGATGAGAGTAAGTGTCTCATATGTGAAATAGAGGACACTTAGCCAGAGGGAATTTTTTATTTTATTTTACTTTTTAAAAAAGATTTTATTTATTTACTTGACACGGAGAGATACAGTGAGAGAGGGAACACAGCAGGAGGAGTGGGAGAGGGAGAAGCAGGCTTCCTGCTGAGCGGGAGCCTGATGTGGGGCTCGATCCCAGGACCCCGGGATCATGGCCCGAGCTGAAGGCAGCCATTTAACGACTGAGCCACCCAGACGCCCCAGAGGGAAGTTTTAGAAAGATTTATTGGGGCAGGATAAGACCTAGGCTCAGAGTTTTATATGTTATTAAAAAATTATGAAATTAAAGCAAATAAAAACAATTATTTACCAAGTCTCCTAATGTCTACCAAAATAAACCCAGATATATATTCCCAGATATATTTCTTAATTTTTACTTTTTTCCTGGAACTTTGTATATCATAGCAGTAGACAATTCTCATCCTAATTAGAGAATTCAGATAAACTTTTCTGGGTGAGAATCTTCATATTGGTTAAATCCAAGATCACTGAGGATTCTTCTTCTTCTTTTTTTTTTTTTTAATTTTATGGAAGTGGCTTGTTTCTAAGTAGTGTGTGTTTTAAAATTATTTATTTATTTATTTTTAGAAAAGATGGGGAATGTCTATGGTAGAGGGAGAGGGAGAATCCTCCAGCAGACTCCCTGCTGAGTGGGGATCCTGAGGCAGGGCTCCATCCTGGGACACTGAGATCATGACCGGAGCCGAAATCAAGAGTCGGCCACTTAACTGACTGAGCCACCAAGGCGTCCCAGCAGTGTGTGTTTGAATTAATCAGTTAACTAATTAATTAAGCTATTTTATTTATTTATTTATTTGACAGAGAGAGAGACACAGCGAGAGAGGGAACACAAGCAGGGGGTGTGGGGGAGGGAGAAGCAGACTTCCTGCTGAGCAGGGAGCCCGATACGGGGCTCCATTCCAGGACCCTGGGATCATGACCTGAGCTGAAGGCAGATGCTTCACCATTGAGCCACCCAGGCACCCCAGCAGTGTGTGTTTTAAAAAGAAATGATAGTAAGTGCCAGGCATCATCATGCTTCACATAAATTAAGCTGTTTATATCTCTCTCACAATGGTCTTCTGAGTTAGGTGACGTTATTGTCATCAGCATCTCCGTGGTATAGAGAGGAAACTGAGGCAGAGAAATGAAGAGCAAGCAGGGGGGGCTGAACCTGAAGCTGGGTAGCCCAACTCCAGGGCCCTGCCAGTAACCAGTACTCTGTGCTGCTACCCAAACAGAGTCATCCCTGATTTCTTAACCTTTGCTCACAATGACATTTATACACTGCTCAGTGTAGAATACCCAGAGTTCTCAGGGACAGTTCTTTCTGGAAACATTGTTTCATTTCATTTCAAGGGAGAATATCTATGACAGTCGGTTCACTGTAGGGACAGGCAGTAAAGACAATATTCCAGGAATATCCAGGACTTTCTTTTGTGATGGGGATTCTCCAGAGTGATAAAACTGGAATCCCAAGTCCCAAACTCATATATAAATGACAATTTGAAGAGGGGGTAAAAAAAAAAAAAAAAAAAAAAAAAAAAAAAAAGGAAAAGCAAACAAAGGAGGAAACAACAGAATGAAGTCTTGAAAAGACAAAATGGAAAACAACTATGCTAGCTTTTTTTTTTTTTTAACACGACTCACTTGAATTCAGTGCATATCATGAACATTTTTTTACTGAGGTATTTGAATTTCCAGAGATTTTTTTCCCATTTGTATGTCCTTTCATTTTAAAAAAATTTATGTCAGGTATTTGCATGTCCAGATACATACCTTTAGGGCAAAAGTAGCTACTTACTTACCTAAAAATAAATCATTTGTATAACAAAAATGTTGAATAAAAAATATTAAGTCCATGAGTAGAGGAGTCTGTTCATGATTCATTTCTACTTATTAAACTCATTAAACTTATTAAACTCACATGGAACTATATATCATTTTGAGAAAACATGGAGGTCTATAGTAAAGCTGTCACATAAGCAACAATAATAAAATTTTACAGTTGTGATGATTATGTGTTTTCTCTCTCCATTACAACCTTTATATACCTTACATAAAACATACCTTTAAACATTCGGGGAATACTTTGAAGAATGAGGAAGAAGTTACACCTGGTGGTAATTCTATTAAATTGCCAACACCTATTTGTGACACTGAACAAAACATCACCGTATTGGCTGAAGAGCTTAGATGAAGAAACCGGAGCTTGCTTAAGGAGAACTAGACCGACTCTCAGAAAATTTGGGCAGCCCGGCAGCAAAAATTTCCACTGTAATTACTTTCTAAACAGACATGTCAAAAGCCAGTTTTACGTCCTTAATGATCTTCCTCCACCTTCCTCCCCTCCTTTTTCCCTATCCCTGTCCTTCCCTCCTCTCTCCCTTTCGCTTCCTCCTTTAGCACATGTTTATTGTCTGTTATATTGCAGTATTTGTACCAGGCCCTCCGAGTGCAGCAAGGTAGATGTGGTTCCTTCCCTTTTGGGGCTTACATTCTATTCAAGGTCTCTCCAGCGATGTTTCCATTTTCTTCATTTTTACTGTCAGCCCTCATGAATAAACATAGCCTATTGTAACAAGACTTCTGACTGCCTTCCTGGATGTCATCTTTCTCCCTCTACTCTGTTCAGCATACGCCCATCAAATAAATCTTTCTAGCATGGGACTTCGATGAATTCTCCATACAGCAAGGGCCATAATACTACCTATCCCATATGGTTAAAGGGAACTTGCAGGTGATGACTTAGCACAGTAAGTTCCCATTAGATATTGGTCCATGTTGTTATTCCAGAGTCTCCATTGACTTTCCTCTCCACTAGGAAAAGGTTAGCCTCTCATGCATCTCTTGCACTTCCCCAAGGCTTTGCTTAGGGCTCGGCATATGCCATGTTCGTACAGTGCAGTTTGGTTTAGCACTTACGGTATAGATAGGTGAACCTGTCTACAGATTTTATAAAATAACTAAGTCCTTAAAAAGATGATCCTCCATGGATAACAGGGAGATACTGTTTATCTAGAGCGCTGTTCAGTGTTTCAGGTTCTGCTCTGTCAGCGTATGTTTGGGGTGTCCATATTTGGGTTATTATTACTTCTACTAAGTTACGCTTTTAACTTTTACATGTTCAAAATAGAACTCATGGTGTCCCCTTCTAACTTTTCCGTCTTTCTCGTTGTGCTACCCACAGAGGTAAATGGCACTGCCGAGCACCCACTTGCTGAGTCCAGAGACCCTGGAATGATCCTTGACTTCTTTCTTTCTCTACTGCCTCAGGGAGCTCCTAAATATAAACCTAGAGGGGCGCCTGGGTGGCTCAGTGGGTTAAGCCGCTGTCTTCGGCTCAGGTCATGATCTCAGGGTCCTGGGATCGAGCCCCACATCGGGCTCTCTGCTCAGCAGGGAGCCTGCTTCCTCCTCTCTCTCTGCCTTCCTCTGCCTGCTTGTGATCTCTGTCTGTCAAATAAATAAATAAAATCTTAAAAAAAAAAAAGCTTAAAAAAATATATATAACCTAGAGGTTCTAATTTCAAAATGTTTTCCTCTCCAGTCCCCTTTCTCCTACTGTGGTCCAAAGCATCATCTCTTCTGGCTGGGTTTCCTACCTTGATGCCTTGAGTCTACTTTTGCCTTCTGCAGTCAATTCCCTTGAGTCTGCTTTTGCCTTCTGCAGTCAATTCCCACATGGCAGTCAGAATGAATCTTCTGAAACATTAAATTATACCAAGAACCTGAGTCTTCTGCTGCCCCAGTGACTTCTCATCACCCTTAGAAGCAATGCAGATGCCTTGCAGTGGCCCTCTGTGACTTGGCTCCTGGCCATGTCTTTAGTTTTCTACCCCTTTCATCTCTTGCTCATAGCTTTCCAGCCACATTGGCCTTTTTACTCTTCCTCACTGTGCATGCTGTCTCCTAAGGGACTTAAACTCCTGAAGCTCCACTTTCCTTTGGACAAAGGGAATATTTATATATATATATTTGAGAGTTTCTGTCTAATGATGCTTGTAGAGATTATAGTGGATTAGGCTCATGAAGTGTGAGACACTGTACTAGCATATACTAATTTCTCAATATGTTTTTACCATGATACCTCTTTTAATAGTCACTTCAATTTTCCAGGTGTCCTAGATGTCCCACTGGCAAATAAAATTCAGTATTTCCAACCTGAACTAATGAGCACTTCCCCACAAACCAGTTCTTTTTCTTGGCATTCCTATTTAGGTTAAGGCCATCATCGTTTTTCTAGATCCCTGGTCAAACCTTTGTCCTCACCGCTTTCTCTCTCATCCTTGCTCAGTTTCCACCTGTAATCAGTCACCAAGTTCTGTTGATACTGTTTCTAAAAATCTTCATCAGGACACCTGGGTGGCTCAGTTGATTAAGCATCAGCCTTCAGCTCAGGTCATGATCCCAGGGTCCTGGGATCGAGTCCCATTAAATAGGGAACCTGCTTCTCCCTCTGCCTGCTACTCCCCCTGCTTGTGCTCATGCTCTCTCTGTCTCTGTCTCTGGCAATAGATAAATAATATAAAAATGGGATGCTTGGCACAGTCAGTTGGGCCTCTGCTTTGGCTCAGGGCATAATCCCAGAGTCCTGGGATTGAGTCCCACGTCCGGCTCCTTGCTTGGAGGGGAGTCTGCTTTTCCCTCTGCCTGCTCTACCTGCTACTCTCCCTGCTTGTGCTCTCTCTCTCCCTGACAAATAAATAAATAAAAATCTTTAAAAAATAAAAGAATAAAATAAAATTTCCAGCTATCCCCCTCTTTTCTGTCTCAATGCTACCACCCTAAACACTCATAGTAACTTCTTAACTGGCCTCTGATTTCTTCTTTTTACCCTCCCTTTAGTTGGGTCAGTCTTCAGGTTGATATGGTATGTAGAATTATTTGGTAGTTATCAAGTTGTGTTTGTGGGGACAAGACCAATGCAGGGTCCTCCTGTTCCTCTGCCATCTTCTCTCCAGTCTCTCCTTTCTAATGATTCCACCCATCACTCCGAGATTTCTGTGGCCTGGCTTAGCTTTGGCCATGCCATTCCTGGGCTCAAAAATCTTCAAAATCTTCCTGCCACCTACAGAAGAAAGGTTCTATAATGTGGCCTGTTATTTAAGGTCTGTGGATTTGTCAGGGCTCTTTAGAGAAACAGAACCAATAAGGGGGGTGTGTGTGTGTCTGGAGATGTATCCTATGGGACTGGCTCATGGAGTGATGGAGCCCGGCCGGTCTGAAATCGGCAGAGTGGGCCGCCAGCTTGCTGCTGGTGCGGGGCCAGCTGGGAGGGTGGCACGATGGCTAAATGTTGTTCTTTCAATTCATCTGAAATACCAGATGGCCAGTTTGGAGAGAACGGAACACCAGCCCGCAGCAGGGCTGTGTCCGTGAGCTCATGTATTCCTGTTCACAAACTCCTCTCCATCGGCCAGTGTTTCTCAAAGAGTAGCCGACATATGAGAACCACGAGCAGAGTTCATTAGGCATGCAGGCCGGGCCCCAGGCCCTACTTCTTAAATAAGAATCTCTCAGGGATGGGGATGGGTCAAGATGTTAGGGTTTGGGGTTTTTGTTTGTTTTTCTTCATTTTCTTGTTTGTCTGCTTTTGTTTTTTAATTTCCCAGGATGAACCCAGGTAAGTCCTTCATAATACATCTTCAGGAGAATTACATAAACCCTCTCAGTTTCCCTGAGCTTTGGTGTTGTCAGTGGCAAAATGGGAAGAATAAAAACCATCATTCAAGGCTATTTGGTGTAGTACATAGTTCATGTTCAGTTTGACAAATGAAAGATTTTTTTCTTCATTTGCTGGATTGCTATTGGGTCTGGGGCTTCAGGGGCTTTTTCTGATAACTATGGGGAGGGGGTTCATACCCAGCACCCTCTCCTGGACAGAGGCCAACAGGTGTTCTAAATTCCTCTATGAACAGTGGATCCTTTTAATGATATTTTACTTATTATTTAAAAAAAAGAAAACAAGAAACAGAGGGTTGCTGATATAAACTTCAACATGAGGTAGTAAGTAGTAGTTTAATGCTACAGTGAGCAGTTCAGTGAGACACAAGGAGCATGCTTCTTACGTGGTTACATACGGGATAGATCACAGTCAGAGAGCTTGAAGTCATGATAAAGGAATGCCCTGAGCCGAAGACCAGTTGAGTAGTGGACTTAATAGGGTTCCCTGGGCATGTCAGGATTCCATGTTTCTGCAGATAGATAATCTGATGTCAGCTCCGATTCTACCTGGAAGAGATCTCTTCACAGATGAAAATACAGTGCATACAACCAAGACTCATTGTTTTCAGTTTAAGGAGAAAATAGCTCACCATGGTCCTGGATAAGAGGGAGGAGGTAGTTGAGTGAGATTTCTGGAGAATGGGTGCTGTCACAATAACAAATTACAAATAGCGACCTAAAATGAGCTTTGAACAAATTTATAATGAAAAGCTGTGGGTTTTCTGCCTATTGTAACAGGGTCTTAATAAAAGGTCAGAACACTAAATGCAGAACTGAGCCACATGGCAAGAAAACATTTACAGAACCCAGAAAAAGGAGGAGGCTAGAATGCCTAGGAGCAAAGATGTCCTGATTTCTTTTCACCAGTAACTAAACACTTTGAATCTCACACTTTGTGTGTGTGTTTGTGTGTGTATAAAATATATATGTTTGCTGAGTATAAATTAACTGCATTATAAATGCATACACACAAACACACACACACATACATATGTAACATTTTAGAGTATTTTTCAGTTATTTCCATATTATCCATTTGTGGTCTTCATAAAATTCTGAGTTCAAATCACTCCAGTTATTGCAACCAGAATGAATGGTATAAACATTAAACATGGGACAGTACAAAAAATATATAAAGTAAAAGTGCCTTGTTAGTTATTGCTTCATTTCATTTAAAACAGTACAAAGAGAAACAGAATTGCAGAAAATAGGTATTGCTTATCTCAAATAATGAAAACAAAAACCTGGAAGGGGACTATAAAACACAAAAGCAAACTTCAGAGTTTACCTACAGCAGTGATGTAAATTATATCATAAATAATCATATTTCCCATTTTAAGAGCAGTAATATATTTATAAGTTCCAAAGTGAATGTTACCTATTCCAAGTTACAAAATACAGCTTCAGCTTATTTGAAACAAAGGCAGGATGACAGATTCTACACGTGAGAATTTTCAGCAATACCATAGAATTCTAACACTGCTTTTTGCATATCAGGGATTTTTTGGCAACAGAGAGCACCACCAAACAGGAGCATATTAAGGAATTCATCTGAAAACTGACGGCAGTTTTGCAAATGCCAAATGCTTACTTAAGGTATTTGATGTTTCACAGAGCTCGTAAAAGGATTTTCTTTCCTTCCTCCCTCCCTCTCTCCCTCCCTTCTTTCTTTCTTTATTTCTCTCTCTCGCTCTCTCTCTAGATTCTTTCATTCTATTCCTGCACTTGGCCAGCTCCTTGGAAATCAAAACTTGCCAGGCTGCATCATCTTTTGTTTGTCTTAATTTCCAGAAATGTTCTTCCTACATTAATAGTTAATGCTATATAGTATTTTTTAAAATAGAAGGCAGATAAGAAATACTCATCTGAAAAATGAATCAGAACAATGGCAAAACTACAGTCAAAGATACCTTCTTTTATTTTATTCCATGCGTCTATCAAAAGGATTGAAATAATTTTTGTTCTTCTTTGAAGGTAATATATGTATTCTGCGAAGCCCAGGGCCTAGCATAGAGTGGACACACACTAGATAGTAGTAATTTTTAAAAATCCCTTTAAGACTTAAATTGGCAGAAAAAAAATACTTGACTCTTCTAAGAAAACTTTCATTTTTTATAAAATGTATAATTAGAATTACAGACTCTTCCTTGTTTACCTATTTTATAGGTAAACAATTTTATGCAGAACTAAGTACCTCACTTCAATAATCATCTTATTCTTAAACCTAACATACCTGTTTCTAGTTTTTTTTTTTTTTACAATTGTAAAAAATTAGCTGTCTCCTGTTATTTGGGTTTTAACATTGTGATCAGGATTTTTTTATTTTAGTGTCTATTGAAGTATTTCAAATACTGCTCCTTCCCTCAGGGGTAGTGGTGGTGGATTGTACAGACATGGCCGAAAGTTAAGACCTACACACCAGAAGGGAGGAGCTGCTTAAACGGCAAGAAGAGCTGATGGTGGAGCTGGCCTGGGGAGGGCCGCCGGAGTGACAAGCGGCGAGCTTCCCAGCCCTCCAGGACCCCGATGTTCGCAAACCCATCGCCAGGATTCTCCCCCTCACCAACCAGACTCCTAGGAGAACTGAGGACATTCTACGACAGGAGGAAGTACAAGTGCCCTGCAGCCCCAGAAGACACATGCCAGGGTGCCGCCGGCTGAACAAGCGGGGGGAGAACTTGAAGATCAAGATGCCACAGCAGCAGGAGCAGCTGTACCCCCTGCGGGAGTCCGTGGTCAAGGGCAGAACATCTGCATCCATAAAAGACGAACACACTGGGGGGAAAAATTCAGATATCACAGGAAAAAATAGTCTGATAACCTGTTTGTGTCCCCACTTAAGAAACAAAACAAAAAAGCCAGTGTTTTACAAAATAAGAACTCTTATTAAAAAGAATCCGAGAGAAGCAAAAATATTTATGTTATATTTTAACACATCTGAGTGTCATACTATGTACCGTAGATATCTGAACAGAATCTCACAGGCATGTGGCCTGATCCTTTACTGCTGCTTCCTGCTGGGTGGTCTTGGCAGTTAATCAGCCCCCCTGTGCTGCTTTCCTTATCAGTAAAATTTATATAACTCCTATCATTCATAGTTGTAAGGATTTATAACCATTTATGCAGTAAGCCTAAGACAAAGCCTGATACACATTCAATATTCCATAATTGGTGGCTGTTGAATTAATAATGAAACCAGTAATACATGCCTTGGTTAGCTTCAGAAGTGTGCTGAACATGAGCCCCCAAAGGACCTCCAGTAGACTGAATTGAGCAAAAATGTTAACACTGGTGGCAAAACAAGTGGGTTCTTTCCAAAGCAATTCTGGCTTGACTGGCATTCTCTCTGCTTGATGAAGCAGGGTGTGAAAATGGAGACTTGATCTTATTTTTTATAGCAAGTTATGACATACTGATTTTTGTTTATATTAAATAACAAAAGTAATAACACTAAGAAAATAACATTGTGTTACTTACATAGCTACACTTTTTTTTTGTAAGGAAGAGAGAAAAATACTTTAATCACTTATAATAATCATGAGGGACATGTTTTTCAGGCTGTGGGGTTGTTTCCTGTAACACCCTGAAATAATCATTTGCTTTTGCCAAAATCCATTTTTGGTTAATTGCATGAGACTTCTGTTGATTACCTAAGCGGTGTGCTAAGATTCCAGAGGGCTGAATTTTGCTCATAATGTAGTACACAAATTGAATCTGGAAATTGTGCCTATTGGAGAGTAGATATACTGACTCAGATGGAGGATAGCATGACTCCTTATAGAGCAGCTTTCTCATCGATTAAAGTTTCTTGTGTCATAGCCAGAATTTTTTGTTTGTCTTGTTTAGTTTTTGCTGTGGAGAAAGGTGATAATATGCGTCTCAATATGTCAAGGCCGTATAGATCTCATACAACAATTAGACTTTGGTCTTCAACATTTGACAACTTTCTGTGCTGGTAAAGAGAATCGTGAGTTCACTGTGTATCAGTTTTGACCTTTTTTTGCTTTCTGTAGGAAAATATAAAACCAAACTGACAACTTTACCCATCAGTTGGTCTTCATCTGTGAAAACAAAAATAAAGGAATAAAGGAACAACACCCATCATATGTGCTACATAGACCCCGAGTAGCCAGAAGAGCAGGCCTTTTACTGCAGTGTAGCTCTAAAGTCTAGAGATGCATCATGTTTGACTCTGTCAGGGCATCAAGTAGTGACTGCACTTGACCTGCTGGGGGAGGGTGCCCCGGAGTGGTTAAGGGACTGGCGGGTGATGTTGGCCAAAACTGCAGCTGTGTAAGGTGGCATGCACACTTACCAGACGTGGAGGCCATGCTTGTCTTCCGATGTAGGCTAAAGGCACAGGTTTATTTAATGGATACTGAAGGTGCAAATCGTCTGAGATGATGCATTGCAGATGTGTGTGTATGTGTGTGTTTGTGTATGTGTACACAGGGATGGATGGCAGTGCTGTGTTAATGCACTTGGTTACCATTTTGTACATTGCAGTGAAATAGACATTGCTAATGAGGGGAAATTCTTTGAACTTCCAGGTATGTCATTGAGCACCCCATGTATTTTAATCCCATGTCACCAAATAGGTGTATTTGCTGTTTTTTCTAAAATGTATAGTCACCCTATAGCTTTCTGGTCCCTGAGTAGCACAGTGACTCAAGTGCCCAAATGTCCTCATTTGTCTGGGCTTGAGGAGTTTCTCAAGATTAGGACTTACAGTTTAAAATTAGGAAAGTTCCTAGAAAGCTGGGCCAGTGCGTCACCCTAACAGTAACAAACCAAGATGCAAAGAAGTTGGTCAATATGTGCTAGTAAACAAAGTGTGAAATCAACCTAATGCTAATTTCTAATGATAATTCACACAACAGAGTAATAGCCATGTTCTTCACCCGTGATTGCTCTGGGTCTCAGGAGTATTTTCATAGTTATCTCCTGCATCATGTTTGTAACATAGGACAGTGGGCAATAACTGCCAACCAGGAATTTATGGAACAGCTCAGCTACCCACATTATGTCCCAGCATGGAGCCAGAGAGCTGTGGTGTATGAACAAAATCAGAATCAATTAAGTCCTAAGGATTTTTAAAAAAGATTTTTACTTATTTATTTGAGACAGAGCAACACAAGGGGTGGGAGGGGTAGAGGGAGAGGGAGAAGCAGACTCCCTGTTGAGCAAGGAGCCCCACCTGGGGCTTGATCCTCGGACCCTGAGATCAGGACCTGAGCTGACGACAGATACTGAACCACCCTGGCACCCCTGTTCTGTGAGGGTTTGTAAACCTTTTCCTCAGATTTAGAGGAACCTTTGTAGGAAATATTTAAAATGGTTGGGCTGGAAGAAAGGGAGATACAATTCACTGCAAACAATCCTCCTGGTTTTGTGACAACATCCCGTCTCTTTCCTGCAGTTGTCTTCGTGAGTCCCAGAGAAACACAAGGGAAGAGCATAGAGCCCTGAAGTTAGGCAGGAAAGGAATCCTATCTTTACAACTTCTTGGCTATGTAACCTTGATCAATTTCCTTAACCTCTCTGAACTTCTATGGCCTCATCTCTGAAATGAGAGACTAAATCCTTAGTCTAGATCAGCTTCCTTTGTTATGTACTCTCAGAGTATTATACTCCTTCTCATTAGAGCCTCCAGCTTAGTATTGAACGGTTGCCTAGTGTCAGTGTCCCTGTGAGCTCTGTGAGAGGAGGGGTCATCGCCCTTTCACATTACCTGTATTGCCAGAGTGGGCACTCAGATGCTGTTTTTGTTGTTGTTGTTGAATGGAGGAATGACAATTTTTTTTTTTTTTTTTTTTTTTTGGTGAGGATTGAAAGAGATAACTTATGTATAAAGTTCTTGGAACCTTCTTTTCTTTCTGTCTCCCCCCAAAATACCACCCAGATGCCTAAAGTTCTGGTCTTGCTTTCATATTTGTAGAAGTTGTTTTAGTTAATGGATCTTTTGGGGGGGCGTCTGGGTGGCTTAGTTGTTAAGTGTCTGCCTTCCGCTCAGGTCATGATCCTAGGGTCCTGGGATCGATCCCCACATCAGGCTCCCTGCTCAGTGGGGAGCCTGCTTCTCCCTCTTCCACCTGCCCTGCTTGTGTTCCCTCTCTCGCTGTCTCTCTCTCTCTGTCAAATAAATAAATAAAATCTTAAAAAAAAAAAGATATTTTGTAAATATGTAGAGAAACTGAAAACCCAAAGATCAGATGGCATATCTGCGTGTTCATCAGATCTGCATATTTGGCCAAAATGCGAATTTGAATCCAGTTATTTTGGGGTAATATATATGCAAACTTAGATTCTGGCCAAGGAATTGTGGCCATGGAGAACTGGTGGTTTATTTCCTTGTGACTAGGGGGTCTCTACTCTGTGATGAGGATGAACTGACTACCAGCGATTTAGCTGAATTGCACACATTTTCAAATTATTTGTTTGTGCCGATTTTGAGCCCAGTTATTATATCCTAGACAAGAATTGTGTCTGAGCGAGCAGTGAAAAGTGAGGACTGGCGGGAAGTCTATTTCATTTTATCCAATCAACTCAATATTTCAGCTGTATGTGATTTTCTGTCCAAATGATGTAGTTGATTGCTTCAATTTTTTACTTCCTTCTGCATGTCTAGACACATCATTAGAACTGACAAAGAAGACAGAGAATTTAAGTGGCATGCCCATCTCCACAGCACCAGGCCTTATGAGAAGGATAATCCCAGGAATTTATTCCTTTCTGAAACAATTCATATAAAATAGGCCATACTGTTCCTTTCAACAAGGAATCCTGTTCAGCTCACCACAAAGTTAATTTGGGACAGATAATGCCAAATACAGTTACATCCTGTTTCTATCAGTGGGCTTAAATCCTAATAGCCTTTTAAAGAGTCCTTTAATTTTGTGTATGTTTTTAAATAGTTATCTATATGTAACAATCCAAACTTTTTAATGGTTTTTCTAAGTGATCCCTAGAAAACCCACAGTGGATGGTGGACCCTCAGTCATCGTCTTCAGGATAGTCTTATTGCTGTTGACATTTTCTTGCATCTCCATATACTCTGCTCTTCATGAATGTATTATTGTCAGTGATGCTTTTTTAAAGGTTGGAAGTAATGAGGAAATTAAAAACATACAAACCAAACAAATAAGAAAACTTTGTGAAGAATTATTTTATGCAAGAACCTCGTGAGAATGCAAAATATGGTTGTCACTGATACAAGAATACTTGCATTTTGCCACAGATGCTATTTTAATTTTTACACAGTTGATACTGAGGGGAAGGGAGAATCTCTTCCTCTACCCGTTTTTGGTTCTGTAGCTGGGGCCATCCATGTAAGTCAGATTGGCGAAAGACAAGAGTAACAGGAGAAAGCAAACAGATGTTTATTAACATGTGCTGCATGTATCACATGGGAGTACTAGAGATGAGTAACTCAGAGGTTTGGTTAGCATTTTAGCAAAGAAATAATAAATTTTTAGTGAAGTAACAGGACAAAGGGAAGAGGACCTTGAGTCTCTAGGGGCTACACATTTTGGGAAGGCCAATATATGGGAAACTAATGGAAGGTAAGGGCTAATTAGTGAAGTCTATTAGGCAGATTCCTCTGGTGCCATCTCTAGTTGATAAGAGTCCAAAGTTGTCTCTGCTGAGCAACTTTTGTCCTTCCTGGTGGAGAAGGGGGGAAAGGCACCTTTGTCAGTTTAGGTCCTGTTGTAGGCAAACGGGACAGCAGGGAGCTTTCCTTGTATCTGCTTTTCCTCAGTTGCCTTCAGCTCAGAATAATTCACACTAGAGTGCTACATTTTGGAATGGTGTATTCTTCTACCCTGCAATGTCGTTGACCTCTTCTTGTGCTGGTTTCATGCACATGTGTTTGTTTTAAGCTATATGATGAAATTGACAGAATTAAGGGCGTATATGATAATCTCTCTGTAGCACTCATTGGTCTTTTCAGGGTTCAAAATTAAACATGTTTACTTCGAGGAGAACTATTATATGATATGAAAACTAACTTCAAGTGACTCTTTTAAAATAGGAAAGCATACCAAGATCACCTCTTTTATTCACTGTATCAATTCATTCTTACAGTTTAGGACTAAATTTAAGAATAGTTTGGCAAGGGCACCTGTGTGGCTCAGTTGGTTAAGTATCTGACTCTTGTTTTCTGCTCAGGTCATGATTTTGGGGTCCTGGGATTGAGCCCCATGTAGAGCCCCACCTCAGGACCCATGCTCAGCATGAAGTCTGCTTGTCCTTCTCCCTCTGCTCTTCCCCCTGCAACCCCCATGAATGAATGAACGAGTGATGAATGAATGATTGAATGAATAAATATCTTTAAAAATAGTTTGGCAGGGCGCCTGGGTGGCTCAGTGGGTTAAGCCTCTGCCTTCAGCTCAGGTCATGATCTCAGGGTCCTGGGATCGAGTCCCACATCGGGCTCTCTGCTTAGCAGGGAGCCCGCTTCCCCTGACTTCTCTCTCTCTGCCTGTCTTTCTGCCTACTTGTGATCTCGCTCTGTCAAATAAATAAATAAATAAATGAATCTTTTAAAGTAGTTTGGCCAATAAAATTTCTAGAATAAAAGCCTGGAAACATTCAACCCCCCCATGTTCAACATTTTATAAACTATATGAAAGGACATATTATGACATATTTGTCCAGTGTTTTCCAACAGAATTTGTTCTTTCCTTCAAAAACATTTACTGTGTACCTCCTATTCTTCAGGTACTGGTGCTGCACTGCCAGTTTTAGGAATGGGAACCCAATAAGACCTTGCCCTAGCCCTGGGGAAGCTTTCCATGAGTCATTCTTACACAATGTGATGAACGCTTTGATAAAGACAAGTCCAGTGTTGCCCACTAGTTCCCTTAGAGGTAGATTCTTTGTCAAAGTAATGACTAGTGGGACGAGTTAAACCATGATCTTTGAGGTTAATCATGGCAGTGGGATAAGTGGGATCTTGAAGGCGTGTGATAGGAAGGATGTAGGATGAGAGGCCACAGCCTTTCTAATATGAAATCTTTTCAAGAGGATACTTTCCTGAGTTCTGGGAGGTATACTTAGAACCATGATAGAGAGGAGTTATGATGCGGACTTGATGAAAAATCAAAAACAGATTTCTGGATCCCTTGCCAGGTCTTCTAGTCTTTTATTCAGTCTTTTATTCTTTTTCAGGTCTTTTATTACTCTGTCCTACACTTACCCATGATGTTTTCCTATGTACAGGAATTCATTTGTATTTCAGCACTTATAAGATTTATATGAAAACAAAAAAGTGAAAACGACTTGCATTGTTTGTTGCAAGAGCATGTATGTTGTAAGTGTTCTTATGTTGCAGTTCATCTTTCTTTCATTCTTCATCAGTGTTTTTCAGCACGTGGGTAGCTTTATCACAGGAGAGTTTCTGATTAACTCTGAAGTCTGTATAGTCCTGTTGTCAAATATGATGGTTCAGAACATCTGAAGTTGTCAAATTTCTGTCACCTAATGAAATCAGGTGATTTTTCCTCTTCTATAACTCCCTTATTAATTTCTCGGTAATATCTCCAGGTATGTACATTTGAGCTAATTTTTGGAGAGAGAGGAAAATATTAGAAAACTGAAATGGCAATGAAACTTGAAAGGTTGAAATCTGAAGAAAATACCTTCTTCACAATAAGCTGTAGACACTGAGGAATAATGATTTCTTACTCTCTATCTTTTTCATGAGAATAAATCTATCAATTTTATAGGAGGAGGAATATAGGTAAGAGTTCTTGGAGAGTAACTTCTTCTAGGATGTTTTAAAGACAGTGGAATTGGTCAATACATAAATTTCTACTAATTTCCTTTTTGACTTTTTAAATTAATATTTATACTCATCTGACTGGGTTGGTGTATCTATGTTCTTATTGGGAAGACATGATGGCTTCTTAATGGACTTTTGGGATCTATTATTCCTTCCTCCATCATTGAAAATTTAGGGCGCCTGGGTGGCTTAGTTGGTTAAGCAACTGCCTTTTGCTCGGGTCATGATCCTGGAATACCGGGATCAAGTCCTGCATCAGGCTCCCAGCTCCATGGGGAGTCTGCTTCTCCCTCTGAACTTCTCCTTTCTCGTGCTTTCTTTCACTGTCTCTCTCTCAAATAAATAAATGAAAAATCTTTAAAAAAAAAAATTGATCTCATGTGTTTTGTGACTTGGAACGTGTATCAGTTCCTCTAAGCTTCTGTTTCTTGGGGCACCTGACTAGCTCAGTTGGTTAAGTGTCTGACTCTCGATTTTGGCTCAGGTCATGATCTCAGGATTATGAGATTGAATCCATGCTGGGCTCCATTCTATGTGTGGAATCTGCTTAAGATTCTTTTTTCTCCCTCCCCACCCCATGATTGTGTGTGTACACACTCTCCCTCTCTCAAATAAATAAATAAATTTTTAAAAAACTTTTGTTTCTTCTTAAGCAAAATGAAGATTGTCATAGCTCCTATAGGTCATGGTGAGGACTAAGACAATGCTTGTAAGGTTCCAATTTAGCAAAAGTTCTGGCAGATGGTAAGCAATCCACAAATACGAATTATTGTTTTCTTTTTTTTTAATTATTTTTTTATTACTGTTAATTAAGGAGATATGCCTTTCATAATCAGCACTGCATGCATCTTTAATTTTCTCACGCTGGCCATGACCTGCATTTGTTGTCCATCTTTGGAACACTAACATACATTTATTTGTGTGTCTACTGATTAAGGTAAATGGACATGTTCTGATGGGGGAAAAGATGCCAACAGACACTTCTTAAAGATAAATGCAGTGTGCTAACTTGTTGCCCTGGCAAAATTCTGACAGTAACATTCTTTATATGAGATCAGTGGAAGTGGCAGCACGTGCCCCTCGCCACAGAAACAATGTCCATTTTTTTTCCAATTTATTTATTTTCAGAAAAACAGTATTCATTATTTTTTTACCACACCCAGTGCTCCATGCAAGCCGTGCCCTCTATAATACCCACCACCTGGTACCCCAACCTCCCACCCCCCCGCCACTTCAAACCCCTCAGAATGTCCAGAACATTTTTTAATGTTCAGACTTACTTGATGTAAAGATGACCATATGGGAGGGAGGTTTTGTTCTATATATATCCTCTATTCCTACTCTACCAAATGTTAAGGTGACACTTTGTGCTGGTTCAAACATTTTTTTCCTTCAAATTTGAAAGTTTGAATGTTTATAGTCTCTTACCATGAGAAGTCAGGCTGCTCCTCCTGTCAGTGTCGCATAGGTGCGTGTGGGTTATAGAACAGTGACTTGAGCAGCATTTTGAATGTTAATTATCCACAATAGCGAGAAGATGGGTCAAAAGATAAGGACAAAACCATATCTGAAGAAGTCATCTAAGATCAAATCTAGTTATGACAAACTGGTCATCAGTAAGGGGTGGGATGGTGGTGGGGCAAATATGGGGAATTTTCCAGAGTTCTATGGTTACAAGAAAAATCATAAAGCAGAAATGAGTTGAGAGAGGTCAAGACATTGGCCATAAATAGGGATGGGTTGTCTGAAACTTACTTTCATTGGGTGTTGATTGCATAATGTATGTGTGTATTACTTAGGTCAGAGGCACAGGGTTTAAGGACTTCAATAATAGATTTAAAGCATGTATTCAATTTTATATCCTTTGAGTAATTAAAGGTATTCATCCTAATCTAGAGATGAGGTTACAGACGTCAGTGTTTCTTGCTTTTGAAAATTTGCCATACAGGATATGATTTCTTCTTTTTTTAAAGAGGGAATCCTCTCTTAAATACTCAGTTCTGTTTCTCATAATGGAAAGAACAGACTGGAAATGAGAAAGAGAAGAAGAAGAAAAGGAGGCATATAAATGAAAAATGTTTTAAATATGTGTGTTATAGAATGTATCATAGAAATGAAAAGTATGTGTTGGAAGAACACCACCCAGATAGCTAAAGTCATTAGAATATCTTACATTTATAGTATTTCTGGGACCAGCAGGACAGGAATTATACATCTATGGCTTTAGTTAGGAGAAGGAGCTTGAAAAAACCCAGGACCTTTCAACATATGTAGAATTCTGAAATTTAAAATTGATAGAGATTAAAATGAGTTTCTTTCCCAATTTAATTTTGAGTTTAGTTCAGTACACACAAATGGAATGCTTATAGTTTCACATGATATGACAGCCTGGGCTTTGTTTTCTGCTGTGTTGCAAAAGAGCAAAGATCAAGTTGTGAAAATGTCAGCCCTTGCCCCATCCAGTCATGTTGTTGCTCCTGAAACTTGTCATCATGAAGCATGTCCATGTTAAAGCTAATGGTTATTCTTTTTTTTTTTTTTTTTTAAGATTTTATTTATTTGACAGAGAGAGACAGCGAGAGAGGGAACCCAAACAGGGGGAGTGGGAGAGGGAGAAGCAGGCTCCCTGCCGAGTAAAGAGCCCCGTGTGGGGCTCGATCCCAGGACCCTGAGATCATGACCCGAGCCAAAGGCAGACAATGACTGAGCCACCCAGATGCTGAGTCAAAGATAAACACATAAAAAAAGACTTTTGATATATTATTTCAAGTGGTTTTTCAGAAAACTTGTACCAATTTATATTAACACCAACACCTTCTCTGTGCCAGTCCCTATACTCTAGGAAACCCCAGTTCAACTCTTCATACTTAATTTCAGATACTCAAATTCCATCTGGTTGGTTGGCTGGACCATTCATTCATTCATTCATTTCATCAGGCATTTATTGAGTACCCTAAAGATTTTCTACTTGTTAGGTATGTATAGTTAAGTCAAACATGATCCTAACTCTGAGGAAGCTGATAGACAAATAAATGCATAATTATATTTTAATATACAGCATGAGAGTGTTACAATATCAGAACTCACAGAATAGTTTGCTAACATAGGGTAAGGAAGCCTTTAATGACATAGGATGCTCCAGAAGACACTTGGGCCATTTTGAAAATTTAATAGGTATTTGGTGGATATAGGCATGAAAGGGCATTCTCTATAGAAGGAACAGTATGAGTGAAGGTGAAGAGACAAGATACACATTGAAATACTTGGGAAATATTTTTGTGTTCAGTGTTTTTGTTTGTCTGGATCAAAAAGTGTTGGAGAATGGTGAGAGGGAAGCTAGAGATGAAGTTGGGCCCAGGATATAATGGGGCTTTTGTGGACTTAATTAAGAATGTTGAATTTTACCTTGAAAATTTTGGCGGGAAAGAGGGAAAAAGAACAGACTTGTAGAAGGAACAGTGGGGACTTTACCTGCAGTGTTTTTGTTGGTTTTCCAGAAATTTTAGATTTAGAGGAGAATTGCGAAAAGGAGAGTCTCCACATGCCTTTTAACTAGCTTTGCTTAAGTAACACCTAACCGTAGAACATTTATCTAAACTAAGAAACTTACCTTGGTACAATCTTATTGATTAAAGAACAGAACTTTATATGATTTTACCAGTTTTTCTAACATTTCTTGTCTCAGAATACAGTCTGGGATTCTCCGTGTCTTCAGCTGTTACGTTACCTTAGTCTATGATAGTTCCTCAGTCTTTCCTTGTCTCTCATGACCTTCATATTTTGGAGGACTACTGGTCAATTATTTTTTAGAATGTTCCTCAGTTTGAATTTCTCTGTTGTTTTTTTCATGAGTAGATTGAGGCTTTGCATTACTGGGAAGGCTTAACTCAGAAGTGACATTCCCTATCACATCAGGGTGTACATTGATTTTTTTTTTTAAACTGGTATCTGGTGATAGTAACCTTAATCAGTTGGCTAAAGCAGTGCCTGGGAGAATTTCTTACCATAAATTCATATTTTGCCTTTGCAATTACTGTATTTTTTGGGAGTGTCAACTAGAAATCTGGAAGAAAAGCTTCTTGGATATTTGGATAAATCTAAGAAATGATATCACTATTATTATTATAAAGAGAGTATGTTTTCTGAGCTGGTAGTTTCCATCTCGAGACTTTCTTGACAGATCAGTAGTAATTCAGACATTATTGCTCTTTGAAGACTAATTCAGCCTCCTCTCATCTTTGATGGACGTTGTGACATAGCCCACATGCAATTACTGTATCGAAGGTCACCTTGATCTTTAACCCCCAGGCCAGTCTCCCCTCTTTTTCTCTCTCTTTCTCAAATGTCTCTTCCTCTCAGTCTGTACATTTCATTTTTCTCAGGTCTTTGCCACATTAGAGAAAATTATAAACAAAAACCCCTCAAAAATCTCCTTTGACTTTGTGACTGTCTTTGTAGCAACCACCCTTTCTGCATACTTCTTTCTTAGTCAGACTTCCAGAATATGGAATTTATACTCCGTGTCCACTTTCTGTAATTAGCCCATCCATGGCATTCTAGCTTTGTTCCATCAGGTAATTAACACTATTCTTACTAGAGTCATCACAACCTTTCATTTGACACTTTTCAGTAATTACCTTACTTTACTTCCTGTGACATTTGACATTGTTGATCACAGCCTCATTCCTGAAATACTTTTGTCTTTCCCGGCTACACGGACAATAATACTGTCTCTGGGTTTTCTTGTGGACATCTGCGTGGACAACTGTCTGGACAGTTACTGCTTCTATTTCAATTATCCTGGAATTTATAGTCCTTTCTAAGGAGAATAGTATCTTGGTGTTTGATGTTATTTTATTTTGAAGAATTTAAAGATTTTTATCTTTCACTTTTATTTATGTAAATATACATTATGAGAATATTCATATCTTACTTGATAATATGTATTAGCATTTCATAATATAATGTAGTTAGAATTCTCTAAACTACTTAAATAGTGGTCTTTAAAGGTAAAGTTGTCTTTATATCATTAAGTGAGATCAGTGGATATGCTTTCTACCTTTACCTCAGATTAATTGAATAAGCCTAGATTTTGTGATGTTAGACCATGTTGGTATGAAAATTCCAAGGATATTAGCAACAAAAGGATAATAAGAGCACACATAGCATTAATAATTGAGAAATTTTTGTAGTAATTTTTCAGGTACCTTGTTTAACCTTTTGTGAAGGTAAATTAAATTGGATGCAACTAGTTATTGGCTCCATATTTCAGAACACTTCATACATTATTTTACCATTATTTATTTGGTAAAATAATGGTTAAATTCCAGTTAATTGTCTCAGTTTTTCTTAGACAAAGAACATCCATATAAATAAAAATACATTAAATGAAAGAACCACTGAAAAAACACACAACACTCAAGTATGTGTAAAGTTAAAATATGAAACAATGTAGTTTTCTAAGATTTAAAAATGATTTTAGTAAAAGATTAGTAAGTGTCCAAGTGAAGAAAAGAAAACACTTCTGGTTTCTGAGCTATTTGAAATTCAAAAGAATTGAAAATGATTTCGGGTTTAGTGCAGTCAAATCTTTGCACAGTTCTTTGCCTGGATAAAATGAGAACTATTAGTACACATAAAATTATGGAACAATTATTTAAATCACCCTTGATTAAACAAAGTTTATTTATTTAATGGGAAACTTTTTGTTTCCTTCCTTTTATTTCTTGCTGAAGGAGTGCCAGAAACCATTTAGGAGTATTCAGTGAAGTAAAATAAAAAATAAGCAAGAAGGGATAAAGAAACAGAGAGATAAGGAAACATGTCTGATCTTCAAAATGCAAATCCATTTGGAAAGTAGTATTTCTCATTTTGCCAAGCTTTTGTTGAGGTTCAAATAAGTAGCAGAAGAAAAGTCTTGTCTTGGCAAGAAATGGCACTTGCCTTAGCAAAATTAAAACGTTGAGATCCCTTTATATACTTTCATACATAGTGCATTTTTTAAATTTAAAAACTTAAATTTATTTTTTAAATAAAAATTGTACATATTTAAGTGTAAAATATGTTTTGCTATACAGATATTGATTACTTTAGTCTAATTTACATTCCATCTCCTCAACATAGTTATCATTTTCTTCCTGTGTGATGAGAGCATCTTTTAGCAATTTCCAGTATACAATACATTGTCACTAACTGTAGTCACCATGCTGTACATTAGATCTCTAGAACTTACTCATCCTACATAACTACAACTTTATACCAATTGACAAAAATCTCTCCATTTCTCCTACCTCTCTGCTTATGTGAATTTGACGTTTTTAGTTTCCATGTCTACGTGAGACAATGCAGTATTTTTCTTTCTGTGTTTGGCTTATTTTACTTAGCTCAATATTCTCAAGGTTCATCCATGTTGTCATAAATGTCATGATTTTCATTTTTATTATGACTAAATAGTATTCCATTGTATGTATATACCACATTTTCTGTATCCACTCATCCACTGATGGACACCTAGTTTGTTCTTTTATCTTGGCTGTGGTGAATTATGCTGCAGTGAACGCAAGAGTGTATCTCTTTGAGGTGCTGATACCCTTTCTAGTGTTCAATACAACTGTTACTAAACATTTTTCAGAACTCTCTGTGGCAGCGGTGTCAGCCACCATTCCTTGTTTGGCAGAGACTCAGAGGATACAGACTAGTGGGAAAGCATCATAGTGGAAAAAAGGAAAGGCTTTAGGTATGCCCTGATTGGAGACTGTTGGCTTGGGGAAGCTGGAGGTGGACCAGCTAGAAGCAGGTCATCCTATGTAGTTGGTTTGGGGAGAATATTCAGTTTTCTCTAGTTGGTCCTAAATTGGAAGAGGGGACAACAATTAGGAAAGCTATTAGTCATTGACCAACACCCAACCATTCTAGGCCCACTGCGGTTTGTCTTTCCTGTCTATTTGCTGCTGGAGGTTGTAGGTCAGAGCTCTGTTGTCACATATGGTCTGGCCGTGGTCCAGTTGCAAAGTCAGTCTCAATTTAGTGTACCTCAAATATGTAACAGTTTGAGAGCCTCATTCGATTTTTGCCCCTAAATTTTATCACCAGTACCAGATATATGGTGGATGCTTAATAAATATTTGTGGGATGGTGAGGAATGGGAAGAATAGAGGGCTGAAGTCCTATCTTTGCTATACCCCAAGACTGCCATCCATTGCAGTAGCTTTTGAGCATGTGAAATGTAGCTAGTCTGAATTGGTGAAGAATAAATACCAAATGTCCAAGACCTCCTATGAATGAAAGGATGTAAATGATCTCATTATCAATTTAAAAAATACTTACTAAATGTTCGAATGATACTGTTTTGGATACATTAGCTTAAATAAATTACTTAATTTCATTGTGTCTTTTTTTTTCCCCCTTAAAATGAGGCTGCTAGAAAATCAAAGATTACATATGTGGCTTGGATTATATTTCTGCTGGCCAGTGCTGACCCAGGGTAACCTTTTCTCGTGTAAATTTCCTCTTCAATAAAATAAGGCAACTAATTTCTGTAGCATGTTCCTTTCCCATTGCCTCAATATAAAGGTATTTGAAAAGGCTGGAAACAAATTTGTGTATTCATTTATTCATTCATCATATGTTGTGTTTACTATGTCCCAGACAATAAGCTAGGAGTTGCTTTCTCTT
Source organism: Neogale vison (assembly GCF_020171115.1). Classification (NCBI taxonomy): domain Eukaryota; kingdom Metazoa; phylum Chordata; class Mammalia; order Carnivora; family Mustelidae; genus Neogale; species Neogale vison. The sequence goes on along the minus strand of NC_058093.1, from coordinate 143,984,188 downwards.
GATGTTTGACAGTTTGGGGAGAAAGAGGCTTATTTTTATTTTATTTTTTTTTTTAAGATTTTATTTATTTATTTGACAGAGAGAGATCACAAGCAGGCCGAGAGGCAGGCAGAGAGAGAGAGGAGGAAGCAGGCTCCCTGCTGAGCAGAGAGCCCGATGCGGGACTCAATCCCAGGACCCTGAGATCATGACCTGAGCTGAAGGCAGCGGCTTAACCCACTGAGCCAAGAAAGAGGCTTAAAAGGAGATTTGTTTGGTAGCCCTATAAAACTACTTGAACCCAAGAAAATTTCATGGGAAAATGCTCCTGCAACCTAATTCTCACAATTACATATTGATAATGTTATAAATCACTTCTCTAAAAAAAAGTAAAATCAACACCAAGAATATCTGAAAATTCTCTTCAGGAAGGTCTTTGTTTACACATTTCCATGAACCATTTCCTTCCCTCACCCCCTACTTAGAAGCTGTATGACCTTGATAAACCCCTGAACCCTGTGGGAATCATAATCTCCTCCCCCCATAAATTGGGTTTACCTCATGAGATTGCTCTGAGGCTCAAACTAGATAATATGTGTGAAAAACCAATATAAATATGAAGGCTAATTATGTTTATTATTAGAAACAGTTACGGCCATTAGGTTAAAATGAGGGTATTAGGAGTTTGGGGACCCATGAAATAATTTTTAGCTTGTATAGATCCTAATAGAACTAGAAGAAGTCAAATAAAGAGGCATAAATATGCAAAGCGTAATATATGATATTAAAATCTAACTTTTCCTATGCTTCCAGATCATTTTTTTTAAAAGATTTTTATTTATTTATTTGACAGACAGAGGTCACAAGTAGGCAGAGAGGCAGGCAGAGAGAGAGGAGGAAGCAGGCTCCCTGCTGAGCAGAGAGCCCGATGTAGGGCTCGATCCCAGGACTCTGGGATCATGACCTGAGCCGAAGACAGAGGCTTTAACCCACTGAGCCACCCAGGCACCCCTCCAGAATCATTTTTTAAAAATTCCTTCAGGGTTGAAGTGAACCAATGGATAATAGCTCTAGGGATGAAACTGGTTCAGGGCTGCATTTTTAAAATTAGAGATATGGCGTAATATCTTTTTCTTTGTGGGAGTCAAAATGAGAAAAGGAAAAAAAAATCAATGATCCTTATTGACGCCAGTAGTGTTTTTGATAAATTTTGGTTATGTCTCTTTAGCCATAAAAAGATAATAAAATCTTTGACTATAACACTAGATTACTAAAGGGTAGATGTAAATGACTAGTCCAGAGCTATGTAAATTGAGTAGCCTCCTTCTAGATCTCCATGATCCAGTGTGGTAGCGCCAAGCTGTGTAAGTCTACTGAACACTTGGTATGTGGCTGGTCTGAATTTGTGATGTGTCGTGCGTATAAAGTACACACTGTATTTTGAAGATTTAGTATGAAACAGAAGAATGCAAAATTTCACTGGTGATTTTAAAAAATTGACTACATATCAAAATATTTTCGGATATGTTGAATTAAGTAAAATCTATTAAGCTCATTTTACAATTTTTTTTTTTTAAAAGATTTTATTCATTTATTTGTCAGAGAGAGAGGGAGCGAGCACATGCAGACAGAGTGGCAGGAAGAGACAGAGGGAGAAGCAGGCTCCCCGCTGAGCAAGGAGCCCGACTCGGGACTCTATCCCAGGACGCTGGGATCATGACCCGAGCTGAAGGCAGCTGCCCAACCAACTGAGCCACCCAGGCGTCCCTAATTTTACAAATTTGAGTCAGGTATGTGCCTCACATTTGGCTCACATTAAATATCTGTTGGAGAGTGCACCCAAAGACCACCCCCTCCCCCCGCCACCCCGCCAGGGTGATTTAGAAGTTCAAAACCTTGTCTAGATGGATTTTGGTATCCATTTCCTCTCTGCATATCCATTCTTCCTATTCCTTTCTTCCAGAAGGCATTAACTAAGTTGCCAAAGCAGAGATCTAAGTAAATTACTTGGAACTAAAGTTTCCAATCTTACTTTCTTCCTGTCCTTTAGGTTTTCTTACTCTTTCTTTTTTCCCCCTGGTTGGAGAAGACACGAACTTTGGGCACAAATGACTTAGAGTTCCTGTCAAAATTCCTTCAGTTAACAAAAGGTTGGAAACCATAAGATGATTTCTCTTTGCCAGTCAATGGTGAAAGGTTTAGTTTGAGGTGATCTGTCTGTTCATAATGTGCAACAAACATAATTTGTTAGTGCTTTTGTAGGGACTAATTTTTCTCTTCCACGAGATACTCCACTTACGTACCTTGTCTGACCACAAATCTATAGCGAGAAGGAAATCTATTCCATAAATAGATTTAAAGGCTTTTTCTTCCCCTGTGCTCTCTCTTTCGCCTTTGCTAGGAAAAAACAATAAAAGTCAAGAGAAGAGCAGAGACTTAAGAGGTCATGTTTAAAAGTCACCAGGAGGAAGAAAGATACTCAAGATTCTTTAGAATTCCTGAAAGTAAAATTCTTAGTTTACAGCATTTTGTGTACATCATGTGCCAGGAAAGGGGGTAAGCATTGATGACAGACCAAAATTACTTTCCTCATTTAACTTATATTCTAACATGAAGACATAGGCAATAAATAAGGTGTTGAAGTGTAGCTTTCAAGAAGGCTATATATAGGGGCATCTGGATGGCTCAGTCGGTTAAGCATCTGCCTTCGGCCCAGGTCATGATCTCAGAGTCCTGGGTCCTTGCTCATTGGGGAGCCTGCTTCTTCCTCTCCCTCTGCCTGCCACTCTGCCTACTTGTGCTCTCTCTCTGTCAAATAAATAAATAAGATCTTTTAAAAAAGGGCCATATATAAAATGGGCATGTGTCAAAGATTGTATTCAACTCCTTAATTAATAAGGGAACAAGTAAGATGTTAAAAACTTTTTAAAGATTATTTAAGAAGTGAGGTATTTAGATCCAATGTTAGGACAAGGTTACTAGATTAGATACAAAACTGGTTAATGTTCAAGGGGGATATAAACTATAAACTTCGGTTTTATGTGTTCTGCCAGACATCCACTGGATGTGATTTGCATCTTTACCAGACAGATCTTCAGGCTGACCTCTGTTTCTACAAAGTTTTAAAAAAGCAAATACAGTAGCGAAGGAGAGAAGTAAAGCACTGCATTAAAAGAACACCCAAAGTCTTTTGGCTATTTCCAAGTTTTGGATAATTTTCTAAGACAAGTAGCTAAGTAAAATATATAATATTTTGGATGGTGTTAATTGCTTTAGGAAAATATAAAGCAGATAAGCAGATGACTGGGTACGTGTATGTATGTGTTTGTGTGTTCAGTCTTATTTATTTATTTATTTATTATTATTATTTTAAAAGATTTTATTTATTTGAGGGGGAGAGAGAGAGAGAGAGGGAGAGAGAAAGTAAGCATGAGTGGGGAGGGGAGAGGCAGAAGGGAAATTGGACTCCCGGCTAAGCAGGGAGCCAGCCAGCGTGCTCAGTGCAGGGCTCATCCCAGGACCCATGAGATCATGACCTGAGCTGAAGGCACCTGCTTAACCAACAAAGCAACTGAGCCAACTGAGTGGTTGCCCCATGTATTCAGTTTTAATTAGTAGGTCAGGGAAAATGTCATCAAGAAATTGACCTTTGAATAAAGATCTGAAGGAAGTGAGAAAGTAAAAAATGTATGTGGTGGAAAAAGATGCCAAGTGGTGGTAGAGTGGGTGCCCCACCCCTTAGACGGGAATGTGATTGGCATGATCTCCGAGCATCAAGGAGGCCAATGTAGATGGAGTCCAGTGATGTCTAGGAAAAGGTGTAGGAGTTGTTATCAAAGAATTTATCATAGGTGGTGGACCAGATCCCATAGAACCTTGTTGGTGATTACATTGTTTAAAATGGTCCCCAAGTGCATGCGGAAGTGCTGCCTAGTGTTCTTAAGCTCAGGATAGCTGTGATATCCTTTATAGAGGAAATATATGTGTTAGATAAACTTTTAGACATGACTCATAGTGCTGTCTGCCATAAGTTTGATGTTAATAAATCAAAAATACATAAAACATATGATGTCTTTAAACAGAAACATACCTAAAACAAGTTTAGGTATTGGACATTTGATGAAAATATTGTGACTAAAGGCTTGTGGAAACCCAATCCTTTATTTCTTCTGGAGCATTGTTTCAGTATTTGCTAATTTAGTGTTTGTGGTTACTTTATAGACTATAACTACTGCAAAAAACCCAAAAACTGACTGTGTGCTGTTTATCTCCAGGACCCAAGGAATGTAAATCTCAATGTATGTTTATTGAGTGGAATAGTCAGTAGCTACTGAATATTTGCCAAGTTGATGAAACCTAGGGATGTGGGACAAGCTGCACAGCAGGGAAGAGGTCTGGTAGGCCCCGGCCTAGGGGTGTGTCTGTTGGCCAGGGCTGTCACCACATATTGGGGAAGCCCCAGGTAACTAGCCAGGTGAGTCCTCGTGGTGTGGCACGGAGACAACCCTGGACACAGCCCTGAACCCGTGGTAGTAAGGGAGAAATGACTTGAGCTGGGATCTGCTACATTTAAATGTGTAACTTTAAAGAATATCATTTTACCTCTTTCTATCTTAATTGTCTCACGTACAAAATGAGGCAGCTGGGAGAGGCTGTTGCGTAAGGCCCACTGAGACTGAGAGGAGAGGGAGCTGGCACTTCCTGGGCTGCAACAAAAGCTTAAACCCCACATCATAGTCTTTCCATGATGCCCAAATGCAGAAATACAAATAACCCCAGACGTTTCAGTGTAAGAATTCTGCTTTCACCTGAATGCAGACTATCTCATTGACGGTTCTGGAGAACATGCGTTCTGATCGGACTTTCTGACGCAGAAGGGCCGGCTTCTACAGCCCTCGTGGCGAGATCTGCGTGGTGCTTTCAGTCACATTCAGCTTGAAGTTTGTAGTTTAGGTCAAATGAAATATTTTCAGAGCTCAGTATGTATTCCCAAAACAGCAATAAATCACTCAGAAAGTTATGTGCTCATTTGCACATGGCTTCAAATTACTGATTTAGCCAGCTGAGGGCACGCATTATGGTTTTTCAGCATATGATTTTTTTATTTCTGGTGTTCTGATCATCCAGTAATTAGTGGATACAGATGAAATTACAAGCTGCTGCCATTGCCTCAAATGGTCAGGTTTTCAGGATGCCAACTCCCAGCTCCTCTGGAGTTGACATAAATATTATGGAAGCAAAAAATTATAGTCATTTGCAGGGAAATCATGTGTTTAATTGCCAAGCGAGGCAGAGGAAAAATAGCAGAAGCACACATCATGTATCAGTTAATGTGAGCGCATTATTGCATGTTGCAAAGGGGTCTAAAAGGACTTTTCAATAGCAAAATGAAAACAAAACTATTCTAAAAAATGCCATCTGTGAAGCCTCCAGATATGTCTGACTGGCTCATTTCCTTTCAAAAATAGTCCCTGCATTCCAAAAGCTGTTAATAATGAAGGGAAATAACCATGGACTAAAAATGGACCATGGCTGATGGAGTGGGACTTGATGTAAGGAGTTGCTGTTGAAATAAACATGGAGAGGCACATTCTGCAGACACATTTTGTGCAAATATTTCAGTGTTTGCTGCAGATGGCACTTTAACACAATGTAAGACTCCTCAACATAAGATCCGACCCACGGGTAGATTCTTACCAAACTCAGAATTTATTTTTAAACATTTATTTCTCAATAAGGGTTATTTACTAAAAAAAAAAATTGTTTCCCACCTTATTTCCCCCCTTTTTATTTGGTGGACTTGTCATCATGGGAAAGATAGTTGGTAACCATGTAAAGTTTTAATAGAAGGCCAAAAACTAATGTAACATAGAAATACCATTATTATATTTCTGTATTGGATAGACAACCAGTGACCACAGAAAACATAACCTAATACTCTGTGTTTTATTCCTCTTCTTAAATTACTAAATCAAATACTTCATCTATTATTCTAAAACCAAAAAGATAAAGCTCTTTTAGGCTCTATCTCGGCTGAATGATCAGCATAGTATAGTGGTCAAGGTCAGAAACTCTGGAGTCAGATTTTCTGGTTTTAATTTATGTTCTGTCACTTACCAACATGTGAACTTGGAGAAGTGCTATACTTATATCATCTATAAAAGAGAGATAAGACCAGTACCTGTCTTGTAGGTGTTGAGAGCTATGTGAGACAATATGCATGAGACAGTTGTTAGTCTATTCCCTGGCATATGTGACACACTCAAGAAATGTTAAGTTCTCACTATTACTTAAATAGCAGCTGGAAATTCTAGCATACAGCCAGCAGCTAAGTGGTGACATTTTTTGTTCTATAATGATGTTAGGTAAGGTGATGAAAAGAGCTCTTATATCCTAAGAGTCTATTACTGTTCTCAGCCCCCAGTTTTATCTAATATAATCTCACAATAAATGCAGGATGTAGGTATTATCACCCCATTTTGTAGATGAGGAAATTAAGGTTGATTAAGGATATCAATCATGCCTTTGGAAACAAAACAATAACTAGTATTGATTGAGTGATGGCTGTGTGCCAGGCACTGTTTAGTCTAAATTGTACTCTTTCTCTCTCGGTCCTCACAACAGTCTAGGTGGTAAATATCAACATCTTAATATCAGCATTCACATATGAAGGAAAATAGGCACAGGGAGATTAAGGAACTTATTAAAAAAAACACACAACTAGAAAGTGTCAGAAATAAGATTTTATTCCATCAATTTGACTCATAATCCTTGTTCTTAACTACTATGCCAAAAGAAAAAAACAAAGAATTCACAACCATATAAAAAAGAGTTATTATAATAAAAAATAAATAAATGACAGAAATGTGGGCAAAGTATATAAACAGTTTACACTGGAGGAAATAACAAATGGCTAATGTCCATATGGTACTGCTATTGCCAATTTCTCTAAAAAAGACACAAATTTAAATTGCAGTGAGATATGCTTTTTTACCTACTGTATTTGCATGATATGAAAAGATTGATACCACTGTTGGTATAGACTTGATGGAGGTCAGTTTAGTAGAACCTGTGAAAAATGGGAAAGGCATACACCTTTTGATCTTGCAATTAAACTTAATAGAAATCTAATTTAAAGAAATAGTCATATATATATATATTTGTATACTTGTACAAAGATAGGCATTGTGTCATTTGTAACAGTGGAAAATTGAAAAAAACTGACCAATATTAGCAGGGGAATGCTTTAATAAGTTATAGTTTTTCATACTGTTGAATATTATGTAACCAGTCAAAATACAGTTATGAAATAGATCTGTGTGAAATGTTATATTATAAAGAAATCTGCAACCTTCTGTGCATGGTAAAAACCAAGTTGTATTATATATTTGGTATAAATAAATTCTTCAGGTAAATTTTTTGGGGGGAGGTCTATTCATTCACCTTCTCTATCTGTATGTTCATAGAAAACTCCTGGAATAAAATACATAATTTTTTTAAAGATTTTTTACTTATTTATTTGACAGAGATGACAAGTAGGCAGAGAGGCAGGCAGAGAGAGAGGAAGAGAAGCAGGCTCCCTGCTGAGCAGAGAGCCTGATGCGGGGCTCCATCCCAGGACCCTGAGATCATGACCTGAGCCAAAGGCAGAGGCTTTACTTTAACCCACTGAGCCACCCAGGCAACTCAAAATACATAAATATTAACATAGTTATGTATCAGGAGTATTCATTAACATTTATGAGAGAGATTTTAATTTTACTTTAACTCTTTGGTATTATTTAAATATATTATAGTGAGCATGTCCCATTATAATGTAAATAGTGAAGTAAAAGTACAATGTAAAAATAAAGTAAAAAAGAAAAAGGGAAGTAAGAATTGTACCAAATGTAGATAGCTTGTAATGGCAGAACTATAATTCAAACCAAGTCCTATGTGACTTCAGAGTTACTGGTGTTCTCCACTGTTCCATTATTCAGGATAACAAAAAGCATTACTGAACATTGCTACTGCTTTTCTGTATATTATATACAATTATGCATAATTTGTTTTCCTAGAGACTTGTATATTACTTATGTATTACTCTTTATATCAGGAAGGAGATGAGACTTTGTTTTCCCCTTATTTTCAATTTTAGATTCATATGAAATTTTGACCATGCAGTGGAATGGGACAGGGTTTCATTCTTAGATGAGGCCTGAAACAATTCTGCTTCTTTCTTATGTATACTCAGATGATAAGTTTATAGATCATTAGTAAATACTTAAACCTATACATCACCTCAATTTATGAATGGTAATTGAGGTAATAATTTTCCCACTACTTCTTCTCAAAGATAGTACTGGAGTAGTAACAGAATATTAAAATGGAAGTGTCAGCCAGGACTTCAAGTTGAAGAATATTGGATGTTACGGGTTGAATTCTATCTTCCCTCAATTCATATGTTGCAGTCACTACCTCAGAATGTGATCTTATTTGAGACTAGGTAGTTAAGATAAAGTCACACTAGTGTAGGGTGAGCCTCTACTCTATTATGACTGATGTCCTTATTGAAAGGGGTTATTTGCACACAGACATCCACAAACACACACACGCACACAGCACATCATGTGAAAATGGAGACAGAGACTTGGATGATGCCAAGCCAGGAACGCTAAAGACTGCCAGCAAACTACTAAGAAACCAGGGGAGGGGCATGGAATAGGTTTTTCCTCACATCGCTCAGAAGAACAAACCCTGCCAACATCTGATCTTAAACTTCTAGCCTCAACTGTAAGACAATAAATTTCCCTTGTTTAAGCCACTCAGTTTGTGATGCTTTGTTAGGGTTACTCTGCAAACAAGTACATTGAATTTTAAAGTAAGCTGTGGGAGAAATCCGTCAAGAGTGGAGAATCATCTACTGGATCTAGTGTCTGGTAGGTGGGAAGTCCCAGGAATGTGGGCAGGGGAATGTAGGCAGAACCCACGCTAACTGTCAGAGAGGGAAGGTGTCAGATTCCATTACATGCTGGCCCAAAATGTGTGAAGTACCAGTCAAGAATTTCTTTGCTCCTCTTGGCTTTTCTTCTCACAGGAGAGAGGGAGAGAAACAGCCAACTTCCGACTTCCGTTCTGCCTTCACCTGCTGCAGCCCTCCTCCTTCAGCCTGCCTTTCCTGGGGTGGGGGAAGGGGCGGGGGGAGAGGGGGAAAAAAGGATTTAACTTTGTATCACATTTAGAGTTTGTACCACAGATATTCTGATTTCTGAAGTGTAACAGTATTTGGCAACTTAATGTGGTTCTAGGACAATTTGTTAATTACTTAAGGGTAATAAGTCTTAAGACTGCATGAGCTGTCAGGTAGGGGCAGAGAACTGTGTTCCCTCCAAGAAACGTTAAAAGGCAGAGAGGTGGTGTATATATATATATACAGTGCAATATTATTACTCAGCTATCAAAAAAATGAAATCTTGTCATTTGCAATGACATGGATGGAACTAGAGGGTATGATGCTAAGCAAAATAAGTCAGTCAGAGAAAGAAAATTAGCATATGATTTCACTCATATGTGGAATTTAAGAAACAAAACAGAGGAGCATAGAGGAAGGGAGGGAGAAATAAAATAAGATGAAATTAGAGAGGAAGGCAAACCATAAGAGACTCTTAATCATAGGAAGCAAACTGAGGGTTGCTGGAGGGCAAGGGGTGTGGGGAGATGGGGAACTGGATTGTGGGTATTAAGGAGGGCACTTGATGCAGTGAGCACTGGGTGTTCTCTGCAACTGATGGATCACTAAACCCCATCTCTGAAACTAATAATATAGTGTATGTTAATTAATTGATTTTAAATAAAATTTAAAAAAGAGGGAAACAAAATGAGGTTACAATATGATGACATCCCACAGGTTGTGCTTACTCAAATACTAATTATCTCAGTATACAGATACTTTAACATGAATATCCTTTGGTAGTTTTAGACCTCAAGATACATTATTATTAATGTGATTAGAGTTCTAAATCAAGTCAAAAAACGTGTTAATCACTTATTCTTTGCTCAATTTCTTTTAGAATCTACCATGAACAATAAAAATATTTTGGGGGTAGCTTATACTTGGGTATCTATTATATGTCCAAGGTTTTAACAATTACACTTTATCACCCATGTTATACTTTATATACTTGGAAGTAGTATTTAATCCTGGGGCAGAGAGAAAATGACATTTTAAATCTTTTCATTAGAGGTAGTGGGAAAGAAAGTTATGTCCCCCAATAGTATTAAGTCTAAGGAAGTAAAAATCAGCAGGTCTGTTTTGTTGGGGTCTCTCCAGTGTATGGAATGATTTCTAAGATCCACTTAAGCTGTTCATTTAATCCATACCTGTTCAGATCCTTTGTAATAATTGACATCCAATTAAACGCAGTCCTGTGCACATACAAAGCTATAAATTCTAGTGTAAAATGACAAATACTACAGTTGGTTTCAACATATTCAGGACCTGAGTATGCACAAGAAATACAGAGAACGTTCTATGGGTATAAAACAACCAAAAACATGCCACTAAATTTTTGAAGAAGTATTTAAATCTTTTATATCCATATTATAGTCTGGTGTTTTTGTTTTTAATATTTGCAGTCTCTTACTATTTGTTTTTCTTCCCACTTAAGCAACAATTCATTAGTAGCACAGATGTAGTAGAATAAAAGTCATTACACAATTTTTTTTTCCACACAAATGTTTAGCAGAGAGGTGGTGACAAGCTGTCTTTTGAAGTGGTCATAAATGCTAACTGCAGATTGTGCTAATGTTGGCATAGCTCACCTACTGCTATAGGACATTAAATCTTAAAACAATGAAGAGCTTATGGCTTTATTTTATAATATAAGCATTAGGTATTAATGAGTAAAATAAAATGATTATCTGATCGAATAAAATTGTGTATTATTAACAAGTACAGGCTTTACAATCTTATATGTCTAGTGCAAATCCAGAGTTATCACTCACTGATCGTGGAGGGAAGTACATCATACTCTCTGGAGGAATTCCCCGGTATCCTTATCTAACAATTTGGTAATAAAACCTCTTCAGTGCATTGTTACAAAAAGGAAATTAAATAATGTATACAAGACATTTAGTATAGTGCAAAACATGTCATAAGTACTCAATAATGATAGCTGTATTAGTAATGCATCCTAGTTATACAGAAAAAATGGAAGTTTCCATACACTCAGTACTCTAAATATTGTTATATTTAATTGGAAAAAAAAACCAAACTTAAATCAGCTGTGGTGTGATCCAACCCTTCTCATGGAAACACACCTCGATATAAAACCTTTAAAATTCCTGTCCTCTCTTCTCTCTTTCCCTGTTTAGGCATGTGGACTTACTTTAAAACTTGACCTGTGGAGTCCTTAGCCCTATGTAATCATACAGGCAGATTTCATTTTACCGTGCTTTGCTGTATTACACTTTGCAGATCTTTTATTTTTTACAAAGTAAAGGTTTGTGGCAACCTTCAGTGGAGCAAATCTGCTGGCACCATTTTTCCAACAGCATTTGCTCACTTTGTGTCTGTGTGTCACATTTTTGTAATTCTCACGATATTTCAAACTTCATTAATATACTTGTTATGGTGATCTGTGATCAGTGATCTTAGATGTTCCTATTATAATTGTTTTGCGGCACTGTGAATGGCACCCATATAAGATGGGAAACTTAGTCTCTAAGTGTATTCTCACTGCTCCGTCGGCTGGTCATTCCACATCTCTGGTCATTCCACATCTCTCTCCCTCTGCTCAGGCCTCATTCCCAGAGACACGCCATTATTGAAATTAGGCCAGTTAATAACTCTACCATGGCCTCTAAGTGTTCAAGGGAACAGAAGAGTCACATAGCTCTTACTTTAAGTCAAAAGCTGCAAATGATTAACCTTAGTGAGGAAGCATATTAAAAGTCAAGATGGTCCCAAAGCTAGGCTTTTTGTATCAGTTAGCCAAACTGTCAATGCAAAGGAAAAGTTCTTGAAGGAAATTAAAGTGCATCTCCAAGAACACATGAATGATAAAGTGAAATGGCCGTGTTGCTGATTTGGAGAAAGTTCACATTGTCTGAAGGGACAATCAAACTAGCCACAACATTTCCTTAAGTCAAACCCTGATCCAGAAGAAGACCCTACTGCCTTTCAATTCTGTGAGGCTGAGAGAGATGAAGAAGCTGTAGAAGAAAAGTCGCTGTAGAGGTTGGTTCATGGCGTTTAAGGAGAGAAGCCGTCTCCGTACCATCAAAGTGCAAGAGGAAGCAGCAGGTGCTGATGGAGAAGCTGCAGCAAGTTCTCCAGTAGATCTGGCCAAGGTCATTCAAGGGGGTGGCGCCACTAAATAATAATTCATCCTCAAATCAAGGCAGCTGTTGTTACCCACATTGTAATGATAAAGCCACAGCCTTAGATATCCAGAAATTCATAAGCAAGATTAAGAGAAATCTACACCTACACACATTAACTTTCAAAATTCAGAGATGAAGAGAGAATCTTAAAAGCAGAGAGAGAAAAAAGATGGGGAAATAATGACATTAAAGACAAACTAAAAGTGAGAGCTTTGGTCACCCACAGACCTTCATGAAAGCAAATTCTAAAGGATTTTCTTTCAGGCAGAAGGAAGGTAACCTTGGAGGAAAAGTTTGAGTGCAAGATGGAATGAAATACGAAAAGACTGGTAAATATACAACAAGTGTAAGTAAATATTGACTGTATAAAACAGTGATGATGACATACAGTGATATGATATGATACCCCAACAAGATAGAATTGAAACGTCAGGAAACAGTAGTGTATGTGTCAGGAGTTGGAAGTAAGAGTCACTGATTCTAATGCTCTTGCCTCTTCTTGTAGAAAGGCAAGGGCTTGATGAAGCTTCGACTTTGGGAAGTTGTGGGTTCTAGGATGAATATAAAAATTTCACACTTGAGATCAAAAATCAGAGTAATAGAAATTGTTTAGACTTGCATATGAATATATGACACTACAAAGACAAACAAGGAAATAATTACTATAGAAACTAGAATAGTTGTTGTCTCCAGGCAGGAGATACCCTTGCATTCTGAAAGGGATATAGAGGGATTCTGGGAAGTGGGTAAATTTTCATATCTCAACTTGGATGGTACTGAGGTGGGTCTTAATTTTATCATTATTAATATGCAGTTTTATTAGTGTATGCTATATATTTTTAAACAAATTATTTATAAAAGTTTTAATAAGCAAATAGGTAAAGCCAAGGGGGACATAAGCATATACCGGAAACATTGTTGAGGTAGAAACAGGCAAGAGAAAAATATTAAGGGAGTTGAAAACAAAGTTATCTCCATTTGGCAACAAGTCTTTACTGAGTGCCTGTTGTGTGCTGGTGTTGTCCTAGGACCTGAGATGCATTACTGAACAAAATCAATAAAGATCCCTGCCCTGTGGATTCTGGGTGGAAGTGGGAGAAGACAGGGGCAGGGAAGACAGTAAACAGCAGACATAAAAAAATGGTAAATCACATTTTTCATGTTTTCTTTGACAATCACTGAATATAAGAGGGAAAGCCTAGAGGTTTTTAATAGTTCAGGCACTACTAGCTGGTTGTGAAGTGGGCAGAATTGTTTTCAGTGCATTTTGAAAGAAATAATTTATACCTACCAGCTATGGATATAGTCAGAATTACACAGAATTATACCTATATAATAATCACTTATGTAAAATATGCGATTCTATGATTGGTATAAGGTTTATGACAGAAAAGCATTATAGTAAGAGCAGGTATCAACCGTTAATCTCAGTCATTCTGAAAATGACTTCGAAATTTTGTATCAGGAAGAACGTGGCAACAAAACAAAGGACATATAACAGAAACTGAAAAAATCACCAATATAAAGTTTTGATTCTCTTTAGTAAGAAGCAATTCTAAGCCGTAGCAGGAAAAAAGGTCTTGTTAGTAACATAGAAAAACAAAGGAGAAAATGTGCCAGTGGAAGAGACACCACATTTCAGATATGTTTAGGAGGTTATCATATTAATGGTGTGTGCTGCTAGAATTGGGATCCCCTGGGTCAGTTAGTGTCCTTTGGGGCAGAATGACCATGGACTTGTTCTCAGCATCTTCCAGGCCTCTTGAGTACATCAGCCCTTGGTCACAGCTGAAAGCCTGTTCTGAATCTATCATCTAGCAAATTGTTAAAAGAGGTAATTCAGACAAAACAAGATTTCCTCCATGTCTTTTACTGGAATAAAAACAATTTAGAGGATAGAGAGGAAGCCAGAGCAGGGAGGCAGAAGGTTGAGCGTGTCAAAAATTCCAGATCCAAAGAAAGACCAAGAATTCCACTCCAGCTTTTTTTTTTTTTTTTTAAAGATTGTATTTATTTATTAGAGAGAGAGAGAGCATGAGAGGAGAGAGGTCAGCGGGAGAAGCAGACTCCCTGCTAAGCAGGAAGCCAGATGTGGGACTCGATTCCAGGGCTTCAGGATCATGACCTGAGCTGAAGGCAGTCGCTTAACCAATTGAGCCACCCAGGTGCCCCTCCACTCCAGCTTTTAGAACCTCCCTGTCCACTGTGGCCTGGCCTGTTCCTACATCTTAAATCTTTCTTCCACTGTGTGTGCTGTGTACAAATATCACTATATGCTGGAAATAGCTCTGGATGGTGTATCTTGTGTAAGTTGCATTTAGAACATGCTGGTAATAAACTATAGTCTATCAGACAACCACATACGTACTCATTAGGTATAGATTGAAGATTTTATGTCTTAATGCCGATTGTTGTTTATGACTCTGAAGCTCTAGGATTTTAACTTATGCCATAAACACAGAATAAGAAAATAGTCATTAATTGGAGCTTTTAGATAAGCTCCACAAAAGATCTGATTCAGAAAATAAGATGCTCGTAAAAGTATGGACAGTTTTATTTTATTTTGTTGTGATTAAATTTGTTTAGTGACTGGAAATGACAAATAAAGGAGAAATACTTGATACAACTAAATGTTGAACACAGATGGACATACCTAACTGGCAAGAATCACTGGCAAATTCACAACCAGTCGATTTTGATTGTATAGTTTCTCCGTTTTCAAGAAGAAATTGTTGAACAAGAGAGAGACATACAAACTCATTATGAATTTGAGGAATGAAAATAGTTACTGAACTTGGTTTTAGGGGTTTGAAGTGCAAGTTTCTGAAATTCACTCATGAATGTAATGCAAAACAGTTCATGTTTAAATCAGTTATAATTAGGACAAAATCATTTTTCTCAAACCAGCATTTATTTAGGTGAAGAAAAATTACAAACTATACAACCATGATGCATGAATTGGTTGTTCCCCTATGGGTGATTGTAGATGTAAGCCTCAGTGGAAGAATGATTGCCCCTTCTCCCATAATCTCTGTTCCACACTCCTATTAAAAGTCTCAACAGTGAGAAATTTCAGTTTTTCTTGATTACAATGTGCAGATTAAAGACGTGGACAGAAGGGCCACACACTTCTGAGGCTGAAAAAGGCCTCATTTCTCAGTCCCCGGTGAATCTGTGGAACTGGTGGCTTTGGGTCCGTGCTTGCTGATATCTTGCCGTGTTCTTGCCACTGCCATTGTGAATTTGGAGTTGAGTTTCCAAACATTAAAAAAAAAAAAAAAATCCTGAATCAAAACATCGCAGCCCTAACACTTGTGGTATTCTCAGCCATTAAGATTCTAGAAGTATATCTAGATACAGCAAACTGTTCTAGAGAATTCAGAAAAAGAACTCCTCTCTAGAAACAAAGCTTAACTGGAGTCCGTTTGGCTTTTGTCTCCACAAAAGCCTTCATCTCTTATCTGGGTTCTGGTTAAATTAAGAGCAAGTAAAGAAAGACAGATGAAGGCACTCTCAAATTCATCAGTTCTCATCCTTGGACGTGCATTGAAATCACCTGGGATTTAAACTTGGGAGTTTAAAATGCATGGACTCCCTAAGTACCATCTCCAGAGATGCTTGTGTAACTGGGGTGGGATACAGCCCCAACAAAGAAGTTTTAAAAGCTCTTCAGGTGATTTTAATAAGCAGCCAAGGATGAGAACCATGGCTGGCTTGTAGGCCTAATATAATTAAAATACAGTCTTCAGTATTTCCAAAGTTGACAAGTCGAGTTCCAAAGACATAGAAAACAGGGTGCTGAAGTATCTCGTTTTGATTCCTTCTTGGGCCCACAGGTTTTCTAGGACCATATTAAGATCTTATTCCAAGGGCATTCATGCTCTTGGAGTTCACACCCCACCTCATATCAAACATATTAAAATGCAGCCACATCCTACATTAACTATAATTGATTCATGATTACATGAGTCATATTGTTCTAATTGTTAATATATTAATTTTTAAGTGTTAGTTGAAAATGTGGAAGTCATTTAGGGCCTTTGGGACCAGGTCTGGAACATTATTGCAGACCTCCCGCAGTTTCCTGGCATTGATGGATAACAGAGTCAGAGCCCTTAGCACAAACTCCCGGAGGACAAGTGGAGAACAAAGAAATGACTTGTTTATCTGCCCTGCCTCAATGCAGCACAATGACTTTGCACCCTGCGTCTGAATCTCTGAGCATATTCTGACTCAATTTCAGATGTTGTGCACATTTAAAGCCCCAGCTAGGTAAGCTGTCAGGCTTGACTGCTGGGAAGTGTGGATGCAGATCTGAGCCTGGCCGTTACCAGCTCACTTTGCAGACAACAGAGTTACTTCTTTGCTGCAAAGCTGGCCTGGCAGCTACTTCCAGAACTCTTTAAAATGCCTGAGCGGGAATAGTTAACTCTCTCCCTTTGACTGCCAGCCAGTGATGATAGAAGAGCTTCCCCTGTAATAACTGGAAGACACATCTCCCGGCAGCTGGCCCCGTTCAGTTGGCCAGGGCAGACGACTGGCCAAGAGAGCCCTGTCTGAGGGTGTAGAGGGATGGAGGGATTCCTTTGCCTGGGTCCTTGCTTGCTTCAACTCCCACCCTTAATTCTGGTGGGGCTGAGTAGAAATTCAGGAAGCAGCACCTAGGAAAGGAGTTGGTGGCTTCCACAGAAAATTTATGAAAACCAAAGGCTTACAAACTATCATTGAGACTATTGGGAGTGAGATGCTCCTTCTCATGTAGTTATACAGCTTAGTTCCCACGATTTCCCCCCCCTTCAATCCTGTACCTAATCGTCACTTTAACCTACTTTCAATCATGGAAATATGCTGGAGAACAGACAGTTTACTAAAGAAGAACCCCCCCAGTGTTAATATGTATATAAAGAGATATTCAAAATCATGACTAATCAGAGAAGAAAAATGCAAATTAAAACAACTTGAAGAGTTATAACAATGTAAAGAGGTATAAATAACATAAAGAGATATAAAGAATTATATTGGAGAGTCCCTGCCCTGAATGTGCATTAGAATCACCTGGAAAGATTTTTAAAAACTCAACACCCAAGTTCCACCCTGAAAGTTCCAATCTAAACTGTGTGGGTGGGACTTGAGCATTGGTTTTATTTAAAAGTTCTCAAGGTGCTTCCCGAGGTATTGCACTGATTTGAAGGTGTGTTGCAATGGCAAGAAGTACAAAGCTAGGTCAGTGCTGGCAGGTGGCAGTGATTCTAGAGAGAATCTGGCAGTGCTTGGTCAGATGAAGGGCATACACATCTGTGCCTCAGCAGTTCGCTCTTTGTGTGTGTGTGTGTGTGTGTGTGTGTGTGTGTGTGTGTGTTATGTGTATCTCAAAGAAACTTTGCCTTGGCTCCATCAGGGGAGCCAAAACAGCAAGAACAAATAATTGTTCTCATTTTGCAAAACCATTCATAAAAAACACATTAAAATCTGTAAGGTGGAAAAGATGGGGGTGAGCTGTGGAGATAAAAGTGAATGAAATAGGGGAAGGGCCATGCAAGAACCAATGATGATATTGTCCTCTGAACTGAGAAGTAGGAGTCCCACAACCCTCCACACCAACATTAAAAGGAAAGAAATAAAATAACTAAGTGGGGATGGCAGGAAGTAGTGAGAAGAGCGAAGGGAGCAGACGAGATTTGACCTCAGGACAGTCCAGTTTGAGGATAAGTGCAAGATGCACACTTGGAAGGAGTCAAGAAGCAAGACTGAGAAATTCAAGTCAGTTCATTTGTGCAGAATTGAAAAGTGTGATTGCTCTAAGGTGGAATTCAGCTGGAAGGAAACTAAGGAAGCTCAGACTTTTCGGGAAGTTTCCATAGATGGGCCTTCACTGATGGGTGCCTTTTTTTTTTTCTTAATTTTTTTTATTTTTTATAAACATATATTTTTATCCCCAGGGGTACAGGTCTGTGAATCACCAGGTTTACACACGTCACAGCACTCACCAAAGCACATACCCTCCCCAATGTCCATAACCCCACCCCCCTTCTCCCAACCCCCCTCCCCCCAGCAACCCTCAGTTTGTTTTGTGAGATTAAGAGTCACTTATGGTTTGTCTCCCTCCCAATCCCATCTTGTTTCATTTATTCTTCTCCTACCCACTTAAGCCCCCATGTTGCCTCACCACTTCCTCATATCAGGGAGATCATATGATAGTTGTCTTTCTCCGCTTGACTTATTTCGCTAAGCATGATACGCTCTAGTTCCATCCATGTTGTTGCAAATGGCAAGATTTCATTTCTTTTGATGGCTGCATAGTATTCCATTGTGTATATATACCACATCTTCTTTATCCATTCATCTGTTGATGGACATCTAGGTTCTTTCCATAGTTTGGCTATTGTGGACATTGCTGCTATAAACATTCGGGTGCACGTGCCTGATGGGTGCCTTTCGAACAGATGGAAGAGGAAGGCTATCTCAGGCAGTGCAAAGGCACAACACGAGGGAAGAGACTCCAGTGGAATGAAGAAGAGAGTGGTCTCTATGCAGGGAGGAGATGGGCCTCACTTGACTGAAAGACCTATATTACAGGAGAGGAGGGTCATAAGAAATGCTCTTGAGCAGCTGAGAAGGGCCCGCTGGGCTTCAGACAGGAGGAGGGAGGACCCAGTCCACTGGGAAATAGGAAACTGCTGATGAAGGGCAGACCAAGAAGTCTGATTAGGAAGCAGTATGTTAGCTGAATGGGAGAGGGAGACACTGTCAGCAGGAAGACTCAGGAGCTACTGCAGGGAGCCCCGACTGTGCTGTGTTCTTGAGCTGGGGTGCCGGCAGGGATGACGGCAGGAGGGCACCATTTTATAGCGTCTGGTGACCTGGCTGGATTTAGAGAATTAGTAAAGTTGTTGCCAGTGTTTCAGGAATTTGGGACATTTTAATATGAAAATACTATGCTGTTTTTAAAACACAAGGGAACATAATATGGTGGCTAAAGTTGGATTCCAAAGCCAAACTACTCGGGCGTACATTTTGGCTCTACCACGTCCTCCCTTCCACCTCGACCAGCTGCTGAATCTCTCTGTGGTCAGAAATGCCTCCTTGTCTGTAAAACTGGGACACTGTCTCTTAGGATTTCTCTGAGAACTAAATGAGCTAATGTTCATAAAGTGCCTAGAATATTGCTTGGCACTCAGTAAGTCCTAGTTAAGTGTTTGTTAAATAAATATAAATAAATGACTCTTTTCCTAGGCTTGTGATACAGATGTCTTTTCTTTCTACTTAACAAATGGTGCTGGAGGGCTTGCATTATGGGATAATGTTGGTCTCTAAGCATCATGGGTTAGGGTATGGCTTTGCGGTCTCCATTTTGGATTTAGGGCCTGGCAGCCACTAAGAGACAGAGTCTTATTTGTACGGCCTATAGCCCTAACACCCAAACCTGTGGTAATTGTTCCATCCTGAATTTTATTCTCCCCCCACCTCCTCCTGTAATCCCTGGAGCAAGCTCTTTTTTGTATGGCTGACCTGGATTTTATGGCAAACACACCTACCTAGAGAAAGTGAGCAGCCCTGTCTGCTTAGACAGAAGGCGCTGAGTCACAAGGAGGGACTGGAAGGTTCCAGAAGCCCGGGCATGGCCCTGAGCAGGGCGCGGGCTTTGGCTGAGGCAGCACTGGCACAGTCCCTGATACTCAGGGGAGAGAGAAGGAATGACCCCGGGTCACTGAGCACTATGCCTGTGAGGAACACTTTCAAACTGGTTTTCATTGTATTAATTTTCACATGTTGTTTAAACCTGAATTGTTACTATCAATAACAAAGGGAAAAGAAAACAAACTTCCTCCATTTTATTTCCTGGCCTGGTGGATGCCAGCTGTTTACACCTCCTCTTTATCTTCCGTTTATTAATTTTTTTAGTAAGAGGTAATGAGGAAATGTCGATCCTCCACTATTCCTTTCCCCAAGAAACTCACATCTTGAAAAGAAAGATGCGTAGATATTTAGTACGATTGCGGGCTGATTCGAGAGCCAGTCAGAGGCAAGACAGGACGATGGAGCCCAGCAGAGGGGAGGGAAGCCCGGCCTGAGGCCCTTGGAAAGGCTGCACCTGTGGCTGGCAGGGCAGCGGGGCTTTGAAAGAAGAACAGAGGTTTCCCAGAGGAAAACTGGGGCCCAGCTGCTCCTTGGCTGTGTGACACTGGGCAAGTCACTTACACATCAGGAGCTCGGTTTCCTTATAAGTGAAATGGAGTCGCTCGTGTTGCCTGCTTCTAAATGCAGCTGTGAAGATTTAAAGGATAAGATTGGAGCATTAAATGAAGTGCTCAGCACAGTCCCGGCACAGAAGGAGCTCAGGAGATGCTTGCTGCACGTATGCACGTGTGCCCAAGTGAGCGAGTGCATGGTGTGCAGAAGCACACGGTCATGAAAGGTCATGTACAGGGCCACTGCCTAATAGTTCTCTATGGAATTGACTCTTACCCAGTATTCTTTTGGGGGGCGGGGTGGGGTAGAGGGAGAGTAGAGACAGGATCTTAAGCAGGTTCCACATCTAGTGTGCCAAGCTGTGGCTTGGTCCCAGGACCCTGAGATGGTGACCTGAACTGAAATTGAGTCAGACACTTAACCAGTGAGCCACTCAGGTTTCCCTCTTGCCCAGTGTTCTTAATTTAAAAATATGAATCATGAGGAATCCCTGACACTCATGTGTCACTTAGAAATCCCTTCACTTTTAAAGAACACTAGAATTCTTTGTTGTCCTGCTTTCTAAACCTTTTTTATTTTATGAATAAGCACTGGGATTCTGCCTTGATCACCTCTGGTGCAGGTTTGAACGCTGTAGTCAGTGGGTCTCTTGTCAGTTCTGGAAGATGTTCGGTATGAGCTGCAGAAGTCCTTCTAGCTGTTTCATGGCTTGAGCTATTATGGAGAAAGGAGTTACTCACTGAGAGAGAATAGCTGTACATAAGAATCACCCCCAGACGTTGTGCTAAGGAATGGATCATGACTGACCCCGCCACAGACCAATAGAGGGTAGACCCGAGTCAGGTTGTTGGTGTTTAAATTCCAAATCTGCTGTGTACCTTAGATAAACTTTTGAATCTCTCTGAACTTTTTTTTTTCTTACCTGTAAAATGTGTTGTATGTGGAATTCTCTGTTCTGTAAATACTGATGGAGGGCCGATCATGTGCCCAGCACTGTGTGGGATGCTAGGGATACAGTGATGATAAAAGTTGCACAGTCCCCATCCTTGCAGACATTTGAGTCCAAAAAGGATGGTAGATAGTAAACAAATAGTCACAAAAGTGAAAATACAGTTACCAATTATGATAAGTTCTGAGGAAGAACACAGTTCTGGGGAGATTATATAAGTAGAAGAACTAATTTAAAATGGAGAGTGAAATCTAAGTTAAAATCCCAAAGATGGTGTATTCGTTTTCTATGGCTACTGTAAGAAATATAAAAAATGTAGTAGCTTAAAACAACACAAATTTATTATCTTACAGTTCTGAACATCTGAGTCCAACATGGGTCTCATTGGGATAAAATTCATGTATTTGCAAGACTCTATTCCTTCTGTGGGCTCTAAGGGAAAATGCGTTTTCTTGATTTACTCAGATTCCAGAGTTTTTTTTTCTTTTTTTCACATTCCTTAGCTTGTGATACCTTTTCTCCTTATTTAAAGCTAGCAAAACTGCATCTCTCTGAACATTTTTTCCATTGTCACATCTCTTTCCCTGAATTACTCTGTCTCCCTCTTCTACTTTTAAGGACCTGTGACTACATTGAGTCCACTTGGATAATCTAGGATAATTTCCTTATTTTAAGGTCAGCTGATTACCCATCTCAATCCCGTCCGTGACCTTAATTCCACTTTGTCCTGTAAGCTAACATACCCACGGGAATTAGAATGTGGACACCTTCGGTGGGCCATCATTTTGCTTGCCACAGACTGGTAGAAACAAGCTTGGAAAAGGCATGAGGGATGGGGCATGAATTTCCAAAGATCGTGTTACATGCTTCCAACAAATTCACAAAAAAAGAACATTTTGAAGAGCAATGAATGAGGGGAGTAGTGGTACAAGCTAAGATTTTAGAGATTTCAGAGTAACTCTATCTACCTCTACCCCATCTACGGTTTTTTTTTTTTCCCTCTGTTAAAAATTGGCATTTTTTCCCCCTAAATGCATTGGGAATCCTTTAGAATACCAAGTGGGGTGTGGAGTCACGTGATTGGTGTTTAAGGATCACTGTCAATCCTCAGAGGAGAGTGGTTGCTGATGGGGTTACTATAGTTACCAGAGAAAGAGATTTAAGGGAATCGTTAATACAGATAGTAAGTCTTGCCTTCTGCCTAGGCATTTCTAAGCCTTTGATACTTTGAGTGTAAACCCCAGCATACTCTCACTAGTAGGCAAGTCGGCTTCCAGTATTAGCATCACTCTTTTCTTGTTGCCAGTAAACAGCCAAGGTGCTGCTTTGGTATATCCTGAGACATGTTACCAGCGTCTCTGGTTGTATTTTTCTGTCCAGAAGAGTTAGGTATCTAAGTATCTTTCCCTCTTATGCATCTCCTAATTTTTCTCTGCATTTAATGTGACCATAGTGAATATAATAAGTATTTTAACAATCACTCCTTGGGTGGATGAATGGGAAGCCAGAAACTTATCTCAAGGCTCATAAAATATCACTAAATGCTTTGGTATTTTACCAGGAAAATGGTGTGTAATATTTAATTCAGGAAGGTATTAGGAGGATTAGATAAGATTAGTTGTGGAATGTACTAGAGGAGGCAGCTCTTCACAAGAAATGTCAGTAATATTAATGACAAGATGTGGCTGAGTCAGAAACCAGCCAAGTGGGGAGTAGTGCCCACAGAGTGTGCCCCAGTGACATTCTTCTACAAGGGGTGACATGTTTTTGTCTTTACCGGTCATCTGCACCCTACCTGCCCTCATATGGCCTTCTCTTGATGGGAAGGAAAAATAACCCCTTACTTTCTTTAGGTTGTTGTTTTCTGCTGGAAGGGGCAGGAGAGGTAGCTTCTTTTTTTTTTTTTTTTTTCCAATTTATTTATTTTCAGAAAAACAGTATTCATTATTTTGAGAGGTAGCTTCTTAAACAAATATGGGGATAATTTTAGTTTGTTCACCTTCCCACTTTGATCTTTTTTTTTTTTATTTTTGGCATAGTCATTGCGTTGGGTTGACTTTGACTTGACACTTAAAAACTTCTCCCACAGTTGGATTTTAAATGATTATCTCATCAAGTTTAAGTTAATAGGAAATGCAAATCTAAATACTGTACTGAACGAAGTCTTTCAAATATGATATCTGTTTGGTTATCATTTTGATCACTCAGCATGATAGGATAAACTATAATAATGACCTGAAGTGGGTAACTTGATCAGTAAATTAATTTTATTGTAATCTTTAAGACTCCAGTCTGGTTCATTTTATAATAGATGACCTAGTAACAGGTTCTGCATTCTTTTGGCTAAAAAAATTTAACAGTTGTTAAAGGACTGTCAACCACTCCCAGTTCATATAGATAGACCTCCAAGCCCTTTTGACTTCAAATCCTGCAGATCTCAGAGAGCTTTAGGAGGAGATGCTCCGCATACCGATAGGGGTTACCTGTATTTGCACATTGTCATCATCCAGGTGCACTCTGCTCTGGCAGTTGGTCTGTGATATAATAAAAGGATAAAATGTGTTCTTTAGAAATAGAGAAAGTTTGAATTTTATACTGAGAATTTAGGACACAATAGTTCATTGTTCAGTCTTTGGCTTTTATAAGAGTTACTTAATGAGAGGGTAGAACTTTGATACTGTTTTGGCAGAGACTTAATGACATACAATGTGGAATTTTATCTGCTCAGTGGTTTTGGAACTCTCAATATGTATATCTTAGTACCACAATGTGATACCAGCTTTTTTAAAAGCTCAAGTAAAACATGTGTTTTATTCAACTGAAATATGTGTTCACTTGAGATACTGATTTTTAAATTCATTGGCTTATCGCTTATTCAGTGGTCATGAGTAGTTCTAGTGAATCTTCCTTTTTTTAAAAAAAATTATTTATTTATTTGAGAGAGACAGACAGAGTAGGGGGAGGGGCAGAGGGAGAGGGACACGTGGACTCCTCACTGAGCGTGTTTCCCAACACAGGGCTTGATCTCACCTCCCTGAGATCATGACCTGAGCAGAAACCAAGAATTGGATGCTTAACTCTCTGAGCCACCCAGGAGCCCCAGTACTAGTGAATTTTCTAATTCACATGGGTTCCTTACAGCTAAGTGACCACATGTCCTAGTATGTATGAAATAGTATTGTCTCTGTTAAATTGAATTATTAATACTGTTTCCTTCTGCTCTCAAAAGTATTTTGGTTCGGAGAGATAAATTATATGATCACTCTGCTTAGACAGACAGAGCCAGAAGCCATTGTTTCATTGGCTTAGTTTCAGCATGTAAGGGTGAAGCACTTTCTTCTCCTCCTCCTTAGAACAAAACCTTCCCCTAGATTTTTCACACCTTTTATATTCTGTAGACCACAGAGCTGTTTTATTTTGCTTCTGTGGATTCTAATGGAAACTTTTAGCTAAAGAACGCCTTTATAAGAGAACTTTAGGAATGACTTTTAGAAAGTGTTTTAATATATAATATATGTTTTACTATAATCCAGGAGGTCAAGAATTTTGACTCTTTCATTCACTATTGAACACTCAGCACCTTACACAATGCTTGGATATAGTAGGGACTCAATAGCGTTTGTTGAATGAATAAGCAATTTAAAAACGTATCCCTTTTTTAACTTGTGAAAATTGAGGTTTTTTTCACACACAGTTTTCTTCCTAAAGATATGAAGAGACTTCATAATCACCCTTGGAATCATTGTTTTGTAAAATATTTCTCAAACATTGTCTGATAAGGATTACTTGACATTTGGCCAAAAAACCAGACTTCCAGATCCTGCCCCTAAAGGTCTGGTTTAGTAAGTCTCAGATGGCTCTGGGTTTATAACAGGCATCGCATCTAGCATCCTTTCCAACTCCAGGTCTTTGAAATCTTTGTTTTACTTGTTTTCAAAAGGGTATTTGCTTGACTTCCTACTAGACTGTCCATCTTCTTATGAAGTCACTGTTCGCAAACTAGTTACGGAAAGGGTATTGGATTGAAAGGAAGACAGGTTCCACCATATAGTTTCATCATTTTCCCTGTCTGGACCCACATTTCCAAGGCTGAACTTTAAAATGACAAGACTGAACTACAAGATCTCTTGACCTCTTGTAGTTCTATTATTGGGTAAGTCTTACCTTTGACAACTGACAGGTAATCTGGCTAGATTAAAAAGTGCCACATGAGACATTTTCAACAACAACAACAACAACAACAAAGTGCTTTCTTGCTTTGTTTACAAGAAATTCTCTGTGGATGGATTACTACTGAAGAGATATTTTTTAGATATTTTAGGTTATTTAAGCAGTATTCTTTGCAAACATCTTTTTTATTTGGGAGTCCCTGGATATATGTGTTGGGAGCCAATTGATAACTTTTCTTTTGAGATTAGACATTATTTATCTCAGGGCTTCTGGGTGGCTCCGTTCATTGTCTCCCTTCAGCTCAGGTCATGGTCCCAGGGTGCTGGGGTCATGTCCTGCATTGGGCATCCCCAGACTCAAGGGGGAGTCTGCTTCTTTTCTGCCCCTCTCCCCACTTGTGCTTCTTCTCTGCCCCTCTCCCCACTTGCACTTACACGCGTGTGCACTCTTTCTGTCTCTGAAATAATTAAATATCTTTAAAAACGTTATTTATCTCTCCCCAATTGTGTTTTAGATCTTGTCAAAGCTATTTCTACAAATAAGAAAAAATTCTTTGACTATAATTTGAAGAAGTTTGAAAAGCCCCACCAGCCCGTGTATCATGTTACTAAACTGCAACCAGAATCAGAAGTAATCTTCTGGCTAAGTATGCCAACTAGTTCCCACAGAAGGGAAGAAAGGGACCCTCGTGGAAATACTTCCAGAGATTTGTTCATCAGATTGACTCTCTGTATTCGATTAGGGTTTAAGGAAGTATAAACCAAGTTAGATTAATTTTTTTTTTTCCCCAGAAGCAGAGAACAGATTAGAAAAACTTTCGAGCCGGAAGGAACCCAAGAAGGTCAAAGACTTGAGGAGCAGTTGTTGTTGCCAATAATGGAGGAAAGCTGTTCATGTCTTCAATCCCTTCACTTATTTCAGAGTTCTGATTGGGCCCTTCATAAAGTCAGAAGGGAAAGTTCTGTGGAAGATGTGATAGGTGAGAGAAGGAAGGGTGATATGGTTGCATTTCGGCTAGGTGGGCTGTCTGGCGGAGTACTATTGAGAACATAATCGTAGAGGTGGCCTGATTTTCTTGCACCCTTAATTGCTTAATGCCCCACTTCTTCCTTTAAGGTGGATCCCACATAAAGAATAATGATTTATTATTTAGTCTAATCCACACTGGTACTTATGTCTCATAGTAGATTTAATATTAATCAACTTAATTATTTCTCATGATTGCAGTTATAAAGGGCAATGGACAGGCTGAAAAATGTTTCTGGTAGCTTGTGATACTGACAGTTCAAAAATGGAGAGAAAACATGGGAAATACATAGTGAATATCGGACATTCTGAAAACCAGCTGGTGAGTATTGTGGTACCACTGTGATATTTCAGGTGGATCAGAGTTTTGTTTTCCAATATTTGTACAATCCTAATATTTCTTTATTATAACATGGTTCTTCCTAAAAAGGGATTCCTAAAAGTTTTACATGAAAACCAATTTTTAGCACTACTTAGACAATTAGAAAACTTGTATTTTTTCTACATATCAATATATACATAATTGAGAAATTTAGTTTAGTATTCATTAATCTAAG
Source organism: Neogale vison (assembly GCF_020171115.1). NCBI lineage: Eukaryota > Metazoa > Chordata > Mammalia > Carnivora > Mustelidae > Neogale > Neogale vison. Next base: position 143,956,954 of record NC_058093.1, on the reverse strand, counting down.
ATATTAGCAATTTGGGGGGTAAAATTTAATATCCTGTTCAAATAATTCTCTACAGTTATCATAATTCAAGCACAAGCCAATAAATTTAAATTTGATAGCATTTAACAAGTTATGTTTCTTGTTCTTTTTTTTTTTAAGATTTTATTTATCCATTTGAGAGACAGTGAGAGAGAGCATGAGAGGGGAGGAAGGTCAGAGGGAGAAGTAGACTCCCTGTGGAGCTGGGAGCCTGGTGAGGGACTCAATCCTGTTACTCCGGGATCATGACCTGAACCAAAGGTAGTCACTTAACCAACTGAGCCACCCAGGCATCCAACAACTTATGTTTTTGAAAATGTATGTATAGATTATGTGTTAACTGCCTAGATTTTTAGTATAATGTGTAGATTTGCCATAGCTCAAAGATTTCTACATCTACATATCTTTTTTTTTTTTTTAAGATTTTATTTATTTATTTGACAGACAGATCACAAGTAGGCAGAGAGGCAGGCAGAGAGAGCGGGAAAGAAGCAGGCTCCCTGCCGAGCAGAGAGCCCGACGCGGGGCTCGATCCCAGGACCCTGGGATCATGACTGGAACCGAAGGCAGAGGCTTTAACCCACTGAGCCACCCATATCTTTTTTTTAATATTTCATTTATTTATTTGAGATAGGGCGCACATGCCTGGGCAGCGGTGGGAGGATCGGAGGGAGAGGGAGGATAGATTCCTCATTATGCAGGGAGCCTGCTGTGGGACTGGGGCTCTATCCCAGTAACCTGGGATCTTAACCTGGAGCAGAAGGCAAAAGCTTAACCACTGAGCCAACCAGGTCCCCAGATTTCTACATATCTTTGAAGGTGAGAAGGTAATCCTGTGAGTGAAGTCTAGGCCTGGGCAGCAAACTATTGGCCTCTTTAACTTTTTATGAATTTCTGTTTTTGGTAAAGAATTGTATTCAGATGAAATATTTAGAATTTAATCATATATTATGTTATTTGACTATTGTTTATATTTTTAGAAGAAACATTTCAGTGCTGTGCATTTATGGTTGTCTTTTATGTAACTGCATGCCTGATTAAAGACCTTGATATTGGGAACAGCCATGGAAATGTGCTGAGATCAGTACAGATCTGAATGGAAAATTACATTTTTCTTGAGGAAAAATATTTTTGTCCCTATGCCCTAACAAGGAAATTACAAGGCAGAGAAATTGTTTTCTTGATTCTAGATCAGCACTGCCTTCCCCTGAAGATGTTCTTCATGGACCTTCTAGCCTTGTGAGTCTTTAATTGTGTCTTTGTAGTGTCAAGAAACTCAGTTAAAAAGGTCCTATGTTTTTATCTGGAAGCTTGATCATTTCAGTTGCACACTTAGGTTTATGATCCATTTAAAATTCATTTTTATTTGTGGCAGGAAGTAGGGTTAAACATTGTTTTTCAATATGGAGATTTTTTGCTGTACAGATGTAAAGGTCATCTTGTCTGTACTGAACATGAAGCTTTTTTGTAAATCAAAAGACTATGTATGTGTAGGTCTGTCTTAGGACTCTTATCTGTTCCGTTGTTCTATTTGTCTGGTACCACTACTACACTGTCTTGATTACTCTAGCTTTATAATAAATCTTGAAATTTGGTAGTACTTAAACATTGCTCTTCAAGTTATTTTTGCTATTCAAGATCCTTTACATTTCTATAGAAATTTTTAGAATCAGCTTGTTGATCTCTATTAAAATACTTCCGCAGTTTTGACTGGGAGATCATTGATTAGCATTTAATTTATGAAAATTTATATCATAATACCTAAATTCTTCAAATCTGTGAACATGGCTTGCTTTTTCTTTTATACTGGTCTTCTTCAATTTTTATTAACAATGATTTGAGGTTTTAATGTAGAGATTAAGTACTTTTATGTTTAGATGCTTTTTGTGTTGTTTTAAATGGCATATTAAGTTCAATTTCAAATGTTTTCTTGCTATTTTGTAGAAATCCAATTGACTTTTGTATTCTTACCTTGTATTTAGTGACCTCATTAATTCATTATATTTCTTTGTAGATTCTTTCAGATTTTCTGTAAACTCGGTTATATCATTATCCTTTTTTTCAAATTTTAAAACATGTTGTTTTCTTAACCTAATGCACTAAAACCTCCAGTGTAATATTGAATGGACGTGATAAAAGTGAGTATCATGCATTTTTCCCCAAATTAAGGGGGAAAGTGTGAAATATTTAATCATTAATTATAACATTAGCTTTAAGTTTCATGGAACTATTCTTTATCAGATTATGGAAGATCCATCTTCTAGTTTGCTGAGAAATTTTATCATAAGTAGACATGAAATTTTTAAATTTTTATATATTTTTGGATTTAATTTACTACTATTTTGTTTAGAGAATATTTGTACCTACATTTTTGAGAGACTGACCTTCAAAGGATTCATGGTCAATTTTTTAGGTTTCTATGCCAGAAAGCCTCAATATCTGACAACTGTCCTAAGGGGGGAAACCAGTCTTGTGTTTGTAGTTAAGTCTCCTTCTTCTAGAATGATTTTCTCTTCTGTTCACTATGATACTGCTACAGACTTTATTCTGCCTTTCTGTCCCAGGCTCTTAGCCTCTGGAACTATCCCAGAACATTAAAAAGAACATTAAGACATTGCTTTGGGACTCCTTTATTTTCAAATATGTCATGTCAGCCTCACATGAGTACCAAAAGTTATGTTAACCTCTTTTGGTAGTCAGAACCTCAGGCTCATACTCAGAATCCACAAATGCCCCAGACAAGAAGAAGGAAAGTGAAAGCTCCTTTCTTTTTAAAATTTTATTTGATTTTTTAAATCTATTTTTAAATTTTAGGTAATCTAATTTCAATTTTTTCAAAGCTCTCCCTTTGTTTTGTTTTGTTGTTTAATTGCAGTGGAAGAAGTGTCTTTTTGCAATTTACTAAATCCAGAATCTCACTTCACCTCTCTAGATACTGGCTTTCTCAAAAGAGTTGTTTTGATAAGCCTTAAAGTCTCTATCACCATTCCAATTTGTCCCCCTTCATTTTTCCCTTCCTTCTCCTAATGTCCTTCATGCTATTCCTTATGTTCCGCAAATAAGTGAAACCGTATGATAATTTACTTTCTCTGCTCAGCTTATTTCACTCAGCATAATATCCTCCAGTCCCAGGTCCCATCCATGTTGATGCAAAAGTTGGGTATTTATCTTTTCTGATGGCTGAGTAATATTCCATTGTGTATATGGACCACATCTTCTAATATAACATAATTTTTAAAAAAAGAAGCCTTAAGGTCTCTAGAATTTTAATAGTGGGACTTTTAAAAATATGATCTCTCTATACTAACTTGCAATGTAATGATATTTAACAAATGTATTAAATATGACGAGGATAAAAGATAATGCCTGTTTCTGGATTTTGCTTTAATAATTTTATAAAATAATTAAATATAGCTTAGGATGACATAACTAGATTTCCATGTTTTGAGAATAACATAATGAATATATTCTTTTGTTCTTTAATCAGGTTTCAAATGATCTTATTTGGTCAAATATGTCATAATATTCAACAGTCTGATTTATATTTGTCAGAATATTTTGCCTTAGACATCAAATACAGTAGCTTCTTTTTTTTTCTCCATTCTTTTCTATGCACAGTCATTCAACCCAAGAAACCATGAAGCTCACAGGTCGTCATGTCAGTTTTCAACATCAGCTGATGTAACTGGTGATGTTGGTACTGGTTTAACTGGTGTCTGCACTAATACAGGGACCCTTGGACACTCAGAATCTCCAAACAGAGAATTCCATCATTGTCAGGTAATGTTTGGGGCAACACTCTTTCTCTAGGTTATGATTAATCAACATGGAAATACTCTTGATCTAATAATATTTTGGAGGAAAAGCATCCAGTCATTAACATTATCACCATTCTTGTGGAAATCTACAACATCTTTTGAACATGTAAAGTCACTGAGAGGGAATGCAAAAGAGATGGATTTATGGAGGTCTTCATTTAAAGAGCTAATGATCTTAATGGAATAAAAGAACATATACAGAGTTTATGAGACTCATAGGAAGGAAATAAAGCAAAGTTTTGGGCTCCCTTATTTGGAAGGCTGAGTAGATGATGTCAACAACTGCACCGACAGTGAGACATTTTAACCCTTGCTCCGTGGAAGATGAAGTCATGTGTTAAGGCTCTGAGGACCTAGTCTGTGGGTCTCACTCTCCTTCCCTTCCTGCCTCTGAGCCTAACTGTGGGCCTTCTCTTAGCCTTCTGGTTTTGACCTCATGTGTTTTCAACCTTGACTCAGAAACCAGTTAGCACCACTTCTGGTTTGGTTCTCAAAGCGGATTTCCTATATTCCTGATTCTGTTTGCTATTCTTTTTTTCACATTGAGGTCTGATCTGTTCTCACAAGGCAAAACTTAGTTTTGATGATTGTTGATGATGCTTGTCAGTTTGGTTCAGTGCTTCTCACTCTGGACTATACCCTGATTAATTAATTAATTAATTAGATTAATCCTACTCTAGAGACAGTTTGAAGAAACTGTGGTAAATTATGAGAAGATAAACTCCTTATGTCAAAAGACATTGTGGAAGAATGCTTTTTATATATAAGAATTATTTAGAGAATGTGTCTCTGATGATTCCAGAAGCTGAAAGTTACTTTAGATACATTTACTTACTTATCGATGGGCAACACGGTGGTCCAGGAAGTTTTTAATGTTTGTAACATACCTAGTTAGTGGCAATAATAACTCCTGGAACACAGGTCTGAAGTCTGTTTTAGATTAGTTTCTATTAATTCTATTCCCCTTTTTAAAGGTTTAAACAAAAAATAATGGTAATTGCCTTTTCAATCTAAGAAATGAGTATAGGTCTTCCTCTCCTTCACCTTTGACTTCTTTCTAAGGCCTAGAGAACATGAGGCAAGAGATGCCATTTATCTTTTTTTTTTTTTTAAGATTTTATTTATTTATTTGACAGAGAAAGATCACAGGTAGGCAGAGAAGCAGGCAGGGAGAGAGGGGGAAGCAAGCTCCCTGCTGAGCAAAGAGCCTGATGTGGGGCTCGATCCCAGGACCCTGAGACCATGACCTGAGCTGAAGGCAGCGGCTTAACCCACTGAGCCACCCAGGTGCCCCAGATACCATTTATCTTTGCGCTCTCTTATTTGGTGCCCTGAATTCCCTCAGCCTTGGTACTCAGAGCCTTTGCACTGCTCCTGATTGCCTGTGAGCATCACTTATAACACCCAAACTGGGGTTTATTGTCTGAAACAGAGTCTCATATATTGGGACATTTAAGAGCTACTCTGTGTGTTGTAAAGACTTCTACTCTGTGTTTCCTTTAGTGATCTTTTTTCAGTCAAGAGAATAGGGATAATAATGAGCTAACTAGAGAAACCAAATGCTTCTTTGAATACTTAGTAAGTGCTAGGAAAATGTTACCCATACAGTTTCATTATTTACCATTTATATCAACCCTATGAAATAGATGATGTTATCCATGTGAGATCATCAAGGCTTTGCATAATGCTAATTTCCAAATGCCACCATCTATCCAGTGAAAGGTAGAGTTAAAATTTAAACCTGAATCTGTTAGACTCCAGTACCCATGCTTGTAATTACTACAGTGTACTGCCTTCTGCAAAAGATATTTTGAGGATTTTTTTTTATTATAGAGGATATTTCTTTTTTAAATTTTTTTTAAAATTTTTTAAAGGATATTTCTTATTCAAATTTTCTCAATAACACATTGAAGTAGATATTATTATCATCATCAATTTTGATATAAGTCAAGCTGATAATTAGACAAATTAAGAAGCTTGCTCAGGGGGCGCCTGGGTGGCTCAGTGGGTTAAGCCGCTGCCTTCGGCTCAGGTCATGATCTCGGAGTCCTGGGATCGAGTCCTGCATTGGGCTCTCTGCTCAGCAGGGAGCCTGCTTCCCTCTCTCTCTCTCTGCCTGCCTCTCTGCCTACTTGTGATTTCTCTCTGTCAAATAAATAAAATCTTTAAAAAAAAAAAAAAAAAAAAAAAAAAAGAAGCTTGCTCAGGATATTAGAGGTGTGGGATTTAAATTCCAGGCTCTCTGATCTCAAGACTTACATGTTTTAATACAATGCAGTATTTCCTCTACAATAATAAATCATGTATGCATGATACTTCAGAATTTACAAAAGTAAATTTACTGATACTAATTCCTTATTCTTTCTTATTTTATTATATAAATTTTTATAGATGAAAGACTAGGATCGCAGAAACATCTTATCAAGTGAAAATAGCTGGTGGTAGAAGAAAATGGATTTTGTAAATATTTTTAGCCCTGAATTTCATGCTGCTAAATACTAACTGGTATGAAAAGTTAGCCAGAAAATTTGATAAGGCTTTAATTAATTCTGTTAAAGTAGAAGGCTCCAATGCAGACAAATTTATGAAAGACCCAAAGTGGAAGAAAATTTAATCAGATCTTTGGAGTCCCTGAAATCAGTCTACAGCAGGCATCCACATATGTATAGATAGTTTTTTTTGACAGTGGAAAGAATAAGGAATTTCCAAGAAGACATTTAATATTTTTCTTAGTTTGAAATGCAGCCATATGAAAAGAAAGCAGGAAAGGTTTGTTTCTTCATTCCTATATTAAATACAGTATAAGGACAGCGAAAGTTTCTTTGTTCCTGTATTAAATACAGTATAAGGACAAAGTCTATCTTAAATAAAAACTGAAATTTAAGTCACTATTTCTTACTGATAGTATTAAGATAGTTTCTTATGTTTATACATCCTTTAAATGAAGTGATTTATATATAAAAAGAATTATTGAAGGCATTAGTTTTGCTTGAAACATTTGGTTTCATTTGTAGTAATCTTATGTAAGTCCTTTCCAGGTAACATGGAATTTCTTCAGTGACTGGTCTCTTTGGAGAATCTTCCTGGCTTGTCTCTTAGCCTGTGCACTAACAACAACCATTGGAGTACTCATAGAATGTCTAGTGTATAATGGGAAAAATAATAATGCATCCATTATTCAGCTCCCTCAAAATGATGGGATGAGCTCATCTACTAGTTCTGAAACTATAGTACCTATTACTGTAATGGATTCAACCACAACATCTGATTCAACTACCATCACTATGACCCCTGCTAGCACTTCAATAGAACCAACTAGTGCTATCACGACAACTTCTACCACTTCTACTGGACATAAAACAATGGCAGGAGCAAACACTTCAACGAAACCAAATACCACAGTGACTCCCAGCAATTCCACTAAGGGGAAAACCACAAGAGCCGCTAGTACTGCTTCTACTGAACCTACAACCACAGCTACAGTCACCAATTCACTTGAACTCCCTACCACAAAGATTGCCAGCACAGCCACTGAAGCTACAACTACCATGGGCACCATTGCTGCCTCTACAGAACCCACAACCATCATAGCCACCAGTACTTTCTCAATTAAGTCAACAGCTACCACAGCAGCCACCATATCATCTGAACTCACTAACACAAAAACTTCCAGCACTAACACTGAGGTTAGTACAACTGCAGCTGCCATTACAACATCTACTGATCCTACAACTACCATGGCCACCACCATAACTTCTGCAGAACCTACAACCTCCAAGGCTACCTCTAAAACTTTTACTGAAACTACAACTACCGCAGCCAGCACAACTTCTACTAAACCTACAACCACCACAGCCACCACGACTGAACCTATATCTACCACAGCTGCCATCACATCATCAGTACCAACTCTCACAACAATTGCTGGCACGACCCCTGAGTCTGAAACCACCACAGATACCACTACAGTGTCTTCCAAACTTGCAACCCCCAGGGCCACCACTATCACCTCTATCAAATCCATAGCCACCATGGCCACCACTCCAAACTCTGCTGAACATAAAACGTCCACGGCCTCCAATAGCACCTCAACTGAACTGACAACAACCACTACAGCCACCACTTCATCTGAACTGACTACCACAATAACTTCCAGCGCTACCAATGAGGCTACAAGCACCAAAGATACCACTGTGAGCTCTACTCAACCTACAACCACCACAGCCATGACTACAACTGCTACCAAACCTACCACCACTATGGCCACCACTGTTGTCTCTACGGAACCTACCGCTACCCCGGCAGCCACGTCGGCATCTGAACTGACGACTGCGATACCTGCCAGCACTGCCACTGAGGCTACAACTGTCACAGACACTACTACCCCTTCTACTGAAACTACAAGCACCATGACCACCACAACTTTTACTGTACCTACAACCACCACTACAACCTCTACTGAGCCTATAACCACCACAGCCATGACTACAACTGCTACCAAACCTACTACCACTACGGCCACCACTGTTGTCTCTATGGAACCTACAGCCCCCCCAGCAGCCACGTCGGATTCTGAACTGACCACTGCAATACCTGCCAGCACTGCCACTGAGGCTACAACTGCCACAGACACTACTACCCCTTCTACTGAAACTACAAGCACCATGACCATTACCACTTCTACTGTATCTACAACCACCACAACCACCACTACAACCTCTACTGAACCTATAACCACCACAGCCATGACTACAACTGCTACCAAACCTACCGTCACTACGGCCACCACTGTTGTCTCTACGGAACCTACAGCTACCCCGGCAGCCACGTCGGCATCTGAACTGACCACTGCAATACCTGCCAGCACTGCCACTGAGGCTACAACTGCCACAGACACTACTACCCCTTCTACTGAAACTACAAGCACCATGACCACCACAACTTCTACTGTATCTACAACCTCTACTGAACGTATAACCACCATAGCCATGACTTCAACCGCTACCAAACCTACCATCACTACGGCCACCACTGTTGTCTCTACGGAACCTACCGCTACCCCGGCAGCCACATCGGCATCTGAACTGACCACTGCAATGCCTGCCAGCACTGCCACTGAGGCTACAACTGCCACAGACACTACTATGCCTTCTACTGAAACTACAAGCACCATGACCACCACAACTTCTATTGTACCTACAACCACCACTACAACCTCTACTGAACGTATAACCACCACAGCCATGACTACAACTGCTACCAAACCTACCACCACTATGGCCACCACTGTTGTCTCTATGGAACCTACAGCTACCCCGGCAGCCACGTCGGCATCTGAACTGACCACTGCAATACTTGCCAGCACTGCCACTGAGGCTGCAACTTCCACAGACACTACTACCCCTTCTACTGAAAGTATAAGCACCATGACCACCACAACTTCTACTGTATCTACAACCATCTGACTGCTGAATATACAATACCACAGTCACCACTACAACTTCTAGTGAACCTACTACCACCATGGCCACTACTATAACTTCTGCCGAACTTAAAATCACCAGAGCCACCACTACAACCTCTAATACCTACAACCACTGTAGCCACCACTCTGTCTACTACTGAGACCACAACCACCAGGGCCACTATAACTTCTACTGAGCCTACAATCACCATGGCCACCAGTACAACCTCTAATGAACCTACATCCACCATAGCTGCCACTATTGGTTCTACCAAACTTACCACTGTAGCAGTAGCCACCATAGCATCTGAATAGATTACTGCAGTAACTTCCAGCACTACCACTGAGGCTACAACCACTGCAGACACCAGTATAACTTCTTTGAACCAAACACCACTACATGCACCACTATAACTTCTACCGAACATACAACTGCCATGCCACCACTATAACTTCTAATGACCCTACAACTTACATAGCCACCAATACTACCTTTACCAAATCTACAACCACCACTTCAGTCATTACATCATCTGAACTTCCTACCACAACTGCTGTCAGCATTACTGCTGCTGAGGCTATGACCATCATGGCCACCACTTAAACTTCTACTGAACCTGTAACCAGCACGGCCATCATTATGACTTCTGATGAACCAGCAACCACCACAGACACAAACATTGTCTCTCCTGAACTTGGAACGCCCATAGCAGCTACCACCACAGCATATGAACAGACAACTGGAACTACTGCTAGTGCTACCATTGAGGCTACAACCACCATGGCCACCACAACAATCTCTCCTGAACCCTCAGTAACCATGGCCACCACTAGTGCTTCTATGAGACCTATAACCACCAGAACTACCACTTCATCTTAACTAACACAGCAACTGCCAGTACTACCACCGAAGCTGCAGCCACCACAGCCACCACTGCTACTTCTCCTGAACATAGAACAACCATAGCAGCCACCATTTCATCTTAACCAACTACTGTGGCACCTGCCAACATGACCACTGGTGCAATTACAACAGGTTCCAGTGAACCTACAACCACTACAGTCACCATTACAATTTATACCAGTCTCCTGAACCTACAGCCACTGGAATTGCCACCGCTTCCAACTGAACCACTACTACGATGATGAGGAGTACTACCATGGAGGCTGCAACCACCACAGCCAGTACTGCTGCTTCTGCTGAACACACCACCGCAACAGCCACTGTTGTCACTGAACCTACTGCCACAATGACTGCCAGTACTGCCACTGAGGCTAGAACCACAGTGGCCACCAGTATTGCTCTTACTGAAGCTTTAGCCACAACAGCAGTCACCATTTCATCTTATACCACCAACACAACTGTGAGCACCTTTATTCATCTGAACCTACCCCCCCGAGTTCCAAGCATCGTCTTTCAGCTGCTTGCATTACCACACTTGCTGTTACCATTTCTGTTGCACCCACAGTCATTTCTACCAGGGTCTTAGAAACTGAATCTGTGACTGCTCTCGCTTTTGCTGAATATTCTGTTAGATTGCAATACCAGTTCAGCTCTTTCTAATCTATATTGGCAATCCCTCCAATAAATCATCTAAAAACCTAGTCATATCTGACTTGCTCCCATTTCAAATAAACCTATAGTCACCATCGGTTTAACAGGATCTCTAGACACTACCCTCTGCTCCTCAATTGAATTTGCATTATTTGCCATAGCTACCTCTGCTTCAGTGACTGAATCTAGTCTGTTTTCTGACTCAACTAAAACATCATCTTCAGCTCCACTGCCACCAAGTATAAATATCATAAAACACATGCTAGCAACTCAACAGACTTTCCAGTCACACCATAATGACTTGATTTTAGCTGAATATATAATCTCTATAATTGATATTACCTGTTAATGGAAAGTGCAGCCATGAATTTTAAGTCATCTACTTTCACGATACGGTTAGTTCCTTCCCCACCCTTTCAAATAAGTCCTTAGCCACAATAATAGCATTACATTCATAAAACAAGCCTGTACCACAGCTTCTACTGAAATTTCCTGATAGAGAGCCCTGCAACAGTCCGTCCTACAGTCCAATACCATCTCTGTGCGCCACCATTTCTACAGTCCCTTCGTACTGTATGTACTAATACAACAGACAGAACTTCACTGAACCCTTCAGTGCCCCATCACCTGAATCTAGAAGCACTATAATTTCTGTGGACATGTGATTCAAAGTAAGTGATTACTTACTCCTCCAAACCAGTGCTGCCTCTGCTGGTAGGAAATCCAGTAAGTCACACCATTGTTTCCGCTTGACAAAAACAACAAATTCATAATGACCTCTTCCATGGCAACTGTAGTTAGGTGCCTGCAAATTAAATCCTAACATCCACTATCATCACTCCAACCTCAGAACCTATATCTATTATTAGTGACATGAGTGATTCCATGGCCAGTAGCCACCAATGTATAACACGGCCAAAATAACCATTTCTCAAACCAGATTTCCTTAATGGCTGGTTCAACTATCATAACGATCATGACTTTTACCCCTAAAACAAAATTTAGATTTAATATTACCATTTATTAGATCTGGCCATTTAATGTAGAGAGTCTCTATTTTATTGAGTTCTTAGTACACTTTAAGAAAATTTATGTTGGAAAACTGCTATGATTAAATAAAAAGTTACCAAATGTGAATACAGTCTTTTATTATTGCAAACTTTTAGTCTTCAATACACAAATTCCATATGTAATAGAGAAAGGACATCTATGTGGCAAAGGTATAGTAAATACATTTGTGTATCACCACATTTTAGATTGCATAAAATTATTTTCATTTCATTTTCTCTTTAAATCATTTTGATATTTAAGTAATATTTATAAAGATGTTATTACTGTTTTCAATTAAAAATTTGTTTTCTACTCCTTTTTGAAGTAATCTTGTAAAGGCACCCAATAAACTACTTTGAGTAAACATTTACTTGTGTCTGCTATCTGCTGAAATGCTGGAGAACATTCATAAAAAGAAAATAGCAATGCAGATTGTAATAAACTTACAAATTTGGATTCTGTTATTTAGAATTCTTGGAAATTGACAGGCTTAAATCAATGTTGATGGTACTTGCAGAGAAGAAAATCACTGAATCTTAGCATAACCCATGAGACCTCAAGTAAGTTTAGCCCCTGCTTACCCTTCAAGCTTCATTGTGTGCTCATTTATATAACACCTGTTATGTCCTAGCCATGCTGCTTTTTTAAACTATAAATATTTCAAGTACACAAAGAGATTGAAGAATTTTTACATTGAACATCCATATGCCCATTATAACCATCCTAAGCGAGAAATCATATGGCATTTGGCTCCAGATCATGGATGCAGGTGTTGAAGACCTGTTTAGGAAGTTGCAGTGACATTTTGCAACAACAGATGGTGCTATGGTGCTTTTTTGTAAACCTTTAACACATTAAAAATAATCTGAGAGTAACTTTTGCCTTTTAAGAAGTAGACTTAAAAAAAGAAAAAAAAAGAAGGGACATAGTGAGGTGGCAAAATAATTAAGTCTTATTTAGGAGAAGAATTTGATGTACTTCATTTATCTCTTCAGAGAGCAGAACCACGGTAAGCAGTTTGAAGCTATTGAGAGGAAGACTATGACTCAACATAGAGAAGAATGATGTAGCAGGTGAGTCAGCCCAGAAAGGAGTATTGAACCCTGGAAAATGGATGAATTCCTGATCACTGCAAATGGCACAGAGAGGCTGGAGTAAGATTTCACTTTGATTCGTTGGAGTTTGTCCTAAATGTCTAGGGTCCTTTTAACTCAAACATGATTACATACATTTATAAAAGTAGAGTAGTATTCACAATGAAACACAACTATTATCTCAACCCACTTTGAAATTTATGATAAAAAATCAAATGTTGCATGTATGACAAACTGTGATAAGACTAGAATGTGAACTCTAATAGGACAAGTGCTTGTCTGTTTCATTTATTGTTGTATAAATCCCCATTGCCCAGAAAAATGTTGTGTAGTAGTACAGTCTCAATAAACATTTGCAGAATGAATAAAACTCCCCAATATTCTACCAATAAAAACTCATTTGACATTTTTAAGTAGACTTAGAATGGAATATAGTATACTGTGGATTAGAAAAAAATCACTGATATGGATAAGACAGTTGTGTCTTTTTTAAGAAAGATTTTAGTTATTTATTTGAAATAGAATGAAAGCGAGAGAGAGCATGGAGTGGGAGGGAGGGGCAGAGGTAGAGGAAGAAGCAGTCTCTCCACTGGGCAGGGAGCCCAGCGCTGGCTTGATCCCAGGACCCTGGGATCATGATCTGAGCTTAAGGCGGACACTCAGTGGATAAGCCACCCAGGTGCCCCCCGTTGCTTGTTTCTATTTTGAGTAGTAATAATAATACTTTTGTTCTAAGATGTTACCTAAATAACACTTGATTAATTTTAATTTGTTGAGATGACATCTGTATATATTCGATCTATATATATTGGATATTGAATTGAGTTAAAAAGAAGAACCACCCTTATGTTTATAATTATGTAAGAGAATACGTAAGACTTTCCTTTTTTAAAACTTCTGTATTTGATGATTTTATACAAAGCACTGATAGACCAAATACTAATATGAAAGGGTTTTTGAAAATTTCTTTGGACTTTTGGTACATTTTTATAATGATTTTTTCATACATTTAAATTAATTTAATAACTAATTCAACTAACTCCACTATATTTCTAAATTTCTTGTTTGTTATTGCTCTAATTATTAAATATAATATTACTGACTATACTCTATTTTTAAACCTCCTGTCTGGTTTGTTAGTTACTGTGCCAATCAAATAATAAATATGAATGAAAATTAGAGAATGGACTGGACTGGACTTAGCCAAATCAGAGAATGGACTGGACTTAGCCAATCAGTGGGCCAAAAGTGTTTTAATTGACCTCACACCATAGTGAAATTTAAGTTGAGTCTTATGGTGGGTGACTGTAAAGCTATTTGGTATAGTATTAATAGATGAATTTCAAAGAAACCACCGCGTTCTTTTGGCTAAAGAGTGAGCAAATACAAAGCACTTCTTGTATGCTTTGTATTACTTGATTAACTGACAAAGGTTTCCAAATTCTTTTTTTTTTAAAGATTTTATTTATTTATTTGACAGACAGAGATCACAAGTAGGCAGAGAGGCAGGCAGAGAGAGAGGAGGAAGCAGGCTCCCTGCTGAGCAGAGAGCCCGATGCGGGGCTCCATCCCAGGACCCTGGGATCATGACCTGAGCTGAAGGCAAAGGCTTTAACCCACTGAGCCACCCAGGCACCCCAGGTTTCCAAATTCTTGTGGCTGAAAACCCACCAGAAGTTGAGGAGTCTTTACAGGGACTATCCTTCACTGTGAAATATACCCAGGGAGAGAATGTGTGACCATGAAGATGACTTGAAACACAGCTGTTAAGAGTCACCATTTTTATAACCTAAGATGCAAAAGCACCCTGGGGTGTTGGGCAGAGTGACAATCCCGGGTTTACCCATACACTCCTGGCATATTAAACTAAGTGTGACCTGCTCTGTCTTCTTGAGTAATTCCTGCATAACAAGTGTCCTTTGACAAAGTAGAGATCGTATGGGTTTCACAACAGCATATGTTTTTGGTATTTGGAAATTAGGTCTCACAACTCTTTAATTAATTAGGCAGTCTGAAAGTGGAACATTCCAGTTATTATACAAATATCAGAAATTACTTACTCCTCTGTAGGCTATCAAAATAAATTGTAGATGCAAATGAACTTGTGAAATTTTATCAACTCTGTGGTTATGGTGCTCCAGGGCCAAATTGAGGTAATGTCTCCGTATCATCATCAGATAGAATATTACTAACGACATAATTCAGCTGTGATAGAAGTCTAGGGTGCTACAGCTCTTCATTATTAGGGTTTAGTGGTGTAGAGTTTGTTTCAACTAGCTCCTTTGCTGGACACAGAGTATCAACCTAATCTCTGTGTCTGGGATGGTCACTCACTGATCTGCATTCAGACAAAAGGGAAGGGAAAGGGGGAAAAAAGTCATACCCCTTGCTCTTAAGGACACAAGCCAGAAGTTGCACTCCTCTTTTCTGCTTTTGTGCCTTGGGCCAGAATTTAGTCGTAAGGTCACACCTTGCTACATGGGTAGATGGGTAAGGTAGCCTTTATCATTGGTAGGCATGTGCCCAGCAAAAATTTTGAGGTTTACTTACTAGGAACATGAAAAAGAGAATGGTAATTAGGGATAACTAGCAGTGTGTCAAACATGTAGCCAGTCTGGAAAAAAAGCCCAATTTTATAGTCATTTCCAGTATAATATCACATGTTTGCTGACCTTATCATCAAAGTTCATTGCTATTGAAACATTTCATTCACATTCATTCACATTTCATTCACATGAGTTTTTATAGCCTAGAGGCCTGAGAGTCATTTTTTGGCAGGCATCGTGTTTTACTGCTCGTTGGGACAAATCACTTCCCCTGTTTCTCTTGTTTTCCATAATGTTTTCATTGCTAGTATATTTTATTTATTTTTTAGTTTTTTTAAAATTTGTTTTTATTTTTATTTTTTAAAGAATTTATTTATTTATTTGACAGAGTGACACAGAGTGAGGGACGGAACACAAGCAGGGGGAGTGGGAGAGGGAGAAGCAGGCTTTCTGCTGAGCAGGGGGCCCAGTGGGTGGCCCCATCCCAGGACCTTGAGATCATGACCTGAACCAAAGGCAGACACTTAATGACTGAGCCACCAAGGAGCACCTCATTGCTAGCATATTTTAGAATCTAAAATGATGATACTGTTCTAGTTGATTCAAATTAGAATTGTTAAAAATTGTTAAAAATGGTAAATACATTTATGAAAAGTCTTTGGAAAGGGTTAAACCACACACACACACACACACACACACACCCTCTGGTATGGCTTCAAGAGGGCTGAGAGATTGTTCATTAGCATCTAGCATAATGCCTGGCATATGTTGAATGAATAAATACAGATTAGCCACATAATTTGAACATTTCGGGTCATTTGTCACACACAAAATATTTCTTCCTAAATGTTTCAGAGAATTCTCTTTAAAACATTTCCTAAACTAGTGGTTCTCAGAGTTTGGTACACAAAAGTCATCCAAGCAGAGTACAGCACTCCCTCAAATTTAATTAGTCTGTTGTGAGGCCCAGGATAAGCATTCCTGGGATATCTTTCTATCCTTTTCCGACTCTGGGATTTGAGTTACTTGCTTTTCTTTATTTCTGAAGGAGCTCTCATGGGCTCTTTACTGGACTGTCCGCCCTCCATCCTGAGCTGGGACAAATAAGTGGCTCCTAGCATGAAAGACAGCAGGGAGGGTCTGACCACGATTATGAAGTTAGTTGTGTCACTTCTCTTGGGGCCTTGATTTCCTCAATTGTAAATGGCATCGTTAGAATAGATGGTCTCCTACATGTCTGAGCAGTATCATTGGAAGATGGAGATATATTAAATTAGATAGATCTCTAGCTACTCAGTTAGTGTTAATGATACATCTATCCTAAAAGAAAATTACTTTTGAATTAGTTTTTGATAACTCACTGTGTAAGAGTCATTTTTAAAAACTTGTTACTACACCATTTAAAAAAAATTTAATTCTAGTATAGTTCACATACAGTGTTCTACTAGTTTCAGGTGTACAGTATAGTGATTCAACAATTCCATAAATGACTCAATGCTCATCAAATTGAGGGTACTCTTAAACCCCTCCACCTACCTCATCCAACCCCCTTTCATATACCATCTTTCACCAAGAACTTCCCATGCTACTGTTGTGAGATCTTGCTGGATACTTATGTTGGATGCTGACTGTTAGCTTTCAAATTGACAATTATTTCTAAACTACAGTCTGTTGCCACTTAGATTTTGCTGAGTGACAAGAACGTTCCTACCTATGTAAAGCAGAGGCTTCCTCAGAAGTTAAGTATGAGGATGGTGGAAGTCCCCTGCTTAATCAAGTTCCCTTTAACTAAATTTCTTAGTGCCCTTCTGAAAGACGGGAGACCTTGGTGAATATATTAACAGCTATTAGTACATCAAATTCACCAGCTTTCAGAGTTAGGGCCCTGGGAAGTGAACTCAGGATAGGCATATTTTTCTGGAAGTGAAGGGAAGGTTTAGAGTAAGGGAGGAAAGTCTGAAAATGTCAAAGCCTAATGAGCAGAGAGCTATGCATCCCTAGAGAGGATGCCAACAGTGGGAGGGAAGATGGCCATGCTTCACTGGAAAGAAAGCAATGGTAAAGTCACTTGCTCCAGAATTTTATCAGAAGAAGATGACCCCAAAGTCAGAAGGAAGGGTAAATGAGGAATGTTGCTAAAATGTAGAAGAATGTAATATGACCTACAGCTTGAGAATTATACCATGTGAAGGCCCAGGAGGAAAGTCATAATAGCTCCAGATGCAAGATTCATTTTCTTGTTTGTTTGTTTGTTTGTTTTTAAAAAGTTTATTTGAAAGAGCGTGTGAGAGTTGGGGGGGGGGCAAAGGGAGAGAGAGAAAGAGAGACTCTTAAGTAGACTTTGTGCTGAACCCAACGTGGGTCTCGATCTCATGACCCCAAGATGGCTTGAGCCAAAAATCAGGAGTTGGACACTCAACTGACTGAGCCACACAGGCACACCAGCTACACAGGCACATTAATTGCACCTTACTCTTTCTTCTTAGGTGGATCCCATATTGGGGAATGATGGCTTATTAATTAGTTCATCCTAGTTGCATCATAATTGATAACACAAAGCTATCAATCAACTCAATTATTTCTTAAGATTTCAGGTATAGAAGACAATGATCAAATTGGCAATTGTTCCTGGAGTTAAGCATTTGGTAGTCAGTGTTCAAGAATAGAGAGAATACGGACAATATGTAATGAATATTGAATCCCCTCGGAAAACAGCCAGTGAGTATTTATTTTTCCATTTTGATAGCTTGTTTTATGAGTCTTATATTCAGTTTTTATAAGAAATGCTGTTAACTTTTGTAACTTCATAAAAAGGAATGAATACCTCTAGTTATTAAGGAGAACTCAATCTATTAACTTTTTAACTACTCACTGTCAATCACAAATCTTGTATTTCTATCCATTTGGTATGCCCCTGTGTGCTATAGTGATAGTTTTTAATAGTTTAAAAACTATTTCAAATATTGATTAATCTACAATGGGTGCAAATTTCTGTCAACATAATCTAATCAAAATTTTAAATGATGTTATAATCATAGTTCAGAATAATTTTAATGGTCTTAATTGCTTCAGTTTGATTTAATTATTTTTGAAAGTCTGATGTACAGTTTTAGTGTATAGTGAGTAAGGTTTTCTGGTGTGTTTTTTTGAAAAACTTTTAGACCTGTTAGAACTCAAATATTTCCAAAATCCTTGAAAATCAGGAGTTCATCCTGAATATAGACCCTGGACTTAAGAAAGTTCCTCTCTATTGCATGGAGCACTGGGTGTGGTGCAAAAACAATGAATACTGTTACACTGAAAAGAAATTTTTCAAAAAAATAAATAAATAAAAAGAAATCTCCTCTCTAAAATATTCTTTTATATTTATATACAGTATGTTTAGACAGTTGTTTTTATACCAGTGTTAACCCTTTGTAAGTAATATTTATAATAGCATTTTTTTTGTAAATAGGCAAATCTAACAGAATTGCCTGTGATGTTTAAAAAATGTAAAACTATATGGAATATACAAATGCAGTTTGAAATAAACAGTCCAAAGGAAACGAAGTATGGAGTAACATATTTTTGCACTGAAGAGAGGCAGCAACTAAGAAAGCTATGTTGCTTAATAAATATTTATTGAATGAATGATTTTTAAGGAAGATACTTGTGCATCAAAAGCAAGAGATCTTTTCCTGTTGGTCCTAAGTAATGAGATCCTTGTCCCTCACACAAAATTATCTCTAAATTCCTTGTGACTTTTTAGTTCTCCATGATGCCAAAATACACCAATTAAAATTTAAGGAAATTTCTTAGGAAAATTCATCAGCTAATATTATAGTTTCTCTAGAAAATGTCAAGCTTAGAAATGTTTTCAAATATTATTTAAAATGAAATTTAAAACATTTTTCTTTTTTCAACTGGGTATTTGAACAGTTATGGAGAGAGAGTTTTTTCCCATTGAGGGAGAGTTTGACAAATGGAATAAAATATCACTGGAGAGTACAGGCAAAAAAACCAAACCAAAACAAAAACCCCCCACCAAAACAAAAAAACCCAAAACAATAACAACAAAAAACCCCCTAAGTCTTCCCCCCCAAAGCCCCAAAACCACACACACATGCATAAAGACAGTTTAGGTGGTTTTATTTTTCTTCTTTTTAAAGGTATAAAGAGAGAACATAAAGTTCTCCTTCATAGATATGGCTAATGCACCTCAGTTTTATTTTATGGCTATTAGTAGCTGACAAGATGAGCTAATTGATGTTATTCCCAATGCTGCAACAGCTAAAATTTAAAAATTTAGATCTAAAGCAAACTAACATATAAAAGAAAATACTTCTTGTGCTCTGGTATTTATAATAAAACCCACAACCAATAGCTAGCTCTTACTCCAGAGTCATAGATATTCTGTCGTGGAGTAGGCAGGACCCATCGCTTTGAAAGGACTGGGTTTCCAACAAGAAGCCTGAAAAACTGGCCTGGTGAGTCAATTTTATTTTGCTTATAAAGTGTATTTAAATTGTCTAAGTTCATTAGCCCTTGGCAATCTGAGTACTGTGAAGACTGAGCAAATATAACAACCCAAGGGAAATGGTATGGATCCTGATTTTCTTAGTTTTTTTTGTGAATAATAGATGCAGTATTGTTGACAGAGCTCAGGTGTATCAGAACTCTCATTTACAGTAACAGTGTATCACTGTTGCCTTCATTTCCTCTAAGTGATATACTGTATGAGCATTTACATTGTCTAATTGTATGTAATTTTTATCTCAGGGTTTCCTTATTTAATCACAGTCTTGCTTATATTCATTTTCAGTGAAGACCATCTAATGGGCCAGTGTTCACACACGTAATTGGTTTTACTATAACTGATTGTCATCTATCAGTAGGGTAATAGATGTAAGGGAGGATTCTCCTGAATTTTAACAAACTTCTGGACTTTACTGTATCTCAGATTTCTTTTAACTTGCTTGAAGAAGCTTCACCCCTCAAGGTTTCTTCATTGAACCCTCTCTTTTATTATTTTAAAAATTATTTATGAAATATTTCAGACACTCAAGTATAAAGAGTAGGCAGATCACCAAAGAAAGTATTAGACACGTAGCTGAAGAAATAAAAACATGAAAGATGTCATTCCCATCTTTTCAGCACTTCCCTGCTCAAAAGTTAGCCACTATCCTCCATTTGGCTCGGATTTCTTTACCTCCCATTATTCTCACCTCACACATAACAATGCTTTATTATTTTTGTAATTATATATTCTTATTATATGTAGAGCTTTGTCCTTCCCTATTCCCTGTGACAGAATGTGAGATCCTTGAGGCAAGACAGACACCAACAAATGCATATCGAAAGACTGCAAAATACTTTATCTTTCTTATCTCTGTCTTGTACTCTGATTCATTCTGTTACATAGTGCCCTGAGTTACTGTTAATATAGGGTGTGTCTTTGTGGGTTTTTTCAGTGGTGGTTTTAACTGCATGGACTTCAGACTCAGGAGAAAATTGGATTGCGAGCACTTTTTAAACTAAGTTATTAAGGGAGAGTCTCTGCACCACTTTTAGTCTCAGTATTGTTATTTCTAAAATAACTGGCAGAGTTAGCTTTAGGTAGGTGTTCAGTCCCTTTTAGCTCTGATAATGTATAAACATTATTTCTGTATCTCATAGACGCTCTGTGGTAGTGTATCATAAGAGGATGTACCTATATATGCTTGAAATATGGGGATATTTAATAAAGAGATATAATATTATAATCATTGATGATATGTAATCTTGCCCCCAAATTAGTAAAATATTTAAAATAAAGATAAGGACCTGACCGAACTTAATTATTTTAAAGTTAAATATTATTTGAAAAACGTATTAATTCATAAATAATAAAATAAAATGATATTGATTTCATCAGTACAAAGTCTTTAATTAATTTTTTTGAATTTTTTCTGGAAGCTTAATGTTTAATATTTAATGCAATGATTTCCTAGATTCACAATTGTTCAAAGTAAATTTTCAATAAAATAATGTTTTTTTTAAACTGGGTCTTTTTTTAAATTAATACTTTTATTATCATATAATGTATTATTATTTTTTATTTTAAAAAAGATTTTATTTATTTTATTTGAGAGAGGGAGACAGAGAATGAGTGGGAGGGAGGGGAAAGAGGAACAAGTAGACTCCCTGTTTAGTGGGGAGCCCCACGTGGGACCCAATCCCAGGACACTGAGATCACTACCTGAGCCGAAGTCAGTTTCTCAACTAACTGAGCCACTCAGGTTTCCCCAAAAGTCTTGTTTTAAATACTGATCTTCTACTAATAATCTCATGACATATCACAAGTTAGTTTAGAATTTTCAGAATAACTTCACTGCAAAATTCAATATGGTGGCTTCTTTTTCTTTCAGTTTGTCTCATTGTTTTGTTACTGTTGATATTTCCAGAGTCCAAATGACCACGAAGCTTACAGTTCAATTATCAATTTCAAATATCAATTTCCATTCTCAATGGAATCCACTGGTGAGGTTTGTGCCAGTGTCACTGTTTCTTGCTTCAACCCAGGAGGAACCTCTGAATATCCAAAGTTCCCCAAAAGACAGTTCTGACAAGGGCAGGTAATGTTAGTGATGCATTGCTTTCTTTTCCAGTGCTAGGCCTGGGGCAGTGCTCTTGGTTCGCTGTACATGTAGTGTGCATACATATATATACACAGGCACATATAATGGTATAGATACATAGTGTTTTGTATGTGGGATGGACAGATGGATATACAGATAAGCAGGGGAACTATGCCCAAGTATCACAATGGAGGTGCATATTCAGCACTCCAGTACTCAGGGCTCTGCTCTGTGGTGACCTGCTTCACATTCTGACCCCAAACCAGCCCCTAAGTCTGTCTGGATGCCTTTCCTTTAGGCCTCTGGACTCTAACCTCCTTTTCAAAAAATAGCTAAAAAGGTGGACCTAAATAATGTCTAAATATTGCTTGGGTTATTATGTATTTGCATCTCTTTTAGCCTAAAACAGTTTGCCCCTTCTTTCTCCCTTTTTCTTAGATGTCATTGATTTGTTGAAGCAACTAGGTCATTTACTAATTAGAATATCCCACATTCAAGACTGGATTGGTTGCTCCTTCATGATATCTTTTGACTTGTTTCTTTATACTTTATTTCCTGCAGAACAAAATCAAGAACAGCTTATGTGGCACTGTGTTCATTTGGTTGCATAAAATCATGTGTCACATAAGTTAAGTTTGGTTTTTATACTTTTTGTAATGCGAAGTTTGTTATAGATTCCGATGGCATCAAGTTGATACCTCTATCAACTTTTTCCTTATCTATTTCACTTAATGGCATTCATATCTATTGATAATTATTTGCCTAGATCTACTTTTTTCCTGTTAGAGATTGAAAAATGGAAATTACCTAATTACATATTTCCCTCTACATTATAGGTGGAGTTCTTTGGCAAAGATAACCAACTATTCCATTCCCCTGAAATACAATTCTCAGAGAAAAGATAGCATAAATATTTTATTTATTAACTTTCCAGGGGATGAGTTGGTTGTTATCCTAGCATCCTCCAGTTGTGACCAATGAGTATTTTTTTCAGAATCAATTTCAGTCATTAGTTTTTTGTTTCTTGAATTTTCCTTTTAGGTCATATGGGGGCCCTTCCAAGTTTGCTCTTGTGTTTTGACAAAGCCTGATTAGTAGTTGGCAGATTCCTTGCTTTCTGGCATAATGAGATCTCCTAGGAATATCATTTTGTATTTTCCCTGACCCAGACTGAGAATTACTTATTTCTCCAAAGATCCCTCGTCCATCCCTTCCTTCCTTCCTTTTTTCCTTTCTTCCTTCCTAACTTCCTTCCTTCCTTTTTTTTCTTCCTTCCTTCCCTTCCTCCTTTCCTCCCTTTCTCGCTCTCTCTTTCTTTCTCTCTTTGCAACAGAGAGTCAGAGAGTCTGAGTGGGGCAAAGGGCAGAGGGAGAAAATCTTCAAGCAGACTCCCCGCTGAATGCAGAGGCTGTGGGGCTCAGACTTACCACCCATAAGATCATGACTTGAGCCAAACCAAGAGTCAGATGCTTAATCAACTGAGACCCCCAGGCGCCCCTCCCTGGCTTCTTTTAATTTCTTTTAGTTTGGGGGGTGAGGAGGAGTGGGTGGACTTCAGAAAAATTTAAACTTTTGCTAGAATTAATACAGCTACTTTTTGGCTGCGATAGGAATAGTATAGGCAAATTAAGAAGCTTTTACTAGATCTCATAGTTTTGAGACTTAAACCTAAGAATGCTTGATACAAAATCTATTGTTTCCCCCCTCTCCTATTGCCTGTCCACTAAATAGTAACAAACAGTATCTGTTGCAGCATCATGATGATCAGTGTCAATATAATCACAAGCACTAAGAGCATTACTAAGTGCCAGGAAGTGCTATAGACATTTTATATGTACTGTCGCCTTCTCAGCTTCACAACGACCTCATCAAACAGGTTCTATTAGTATCCATACTTTATAGGTGAAGACTGTGAACAGCATTGAATTAACTTACCGAAGGCCACAATGTGAGTGACAGAGTCCTGCTGAGATCCAGGTTGTTTCAGCTCAGACTCTCTGCCCTCCAAGCCCCCACGCATTCAGCCTTTCACTTACACAGCGCTTCATAGTTTACAAAGCAGTACCCCTCTCCCCCGTTTATCTTTATCTAGAACTGTAAGTCATTTGTTCCTGTTACTAGCGTTTAAAAAAAAATTATTTATATATTTGACAGAGAGAGCGAGAGAGAAAGAGAGAGCACAAGCAGGGGGAGCATCAGGTAGAGGGAGAGGGAGAAGCAGGCTCCCTTCTATGTAAGGAGCCCAATGTGCGACTTGATCCCAGGACCCTGGGATCATGACCTGAGCAGAAGGCAGCCACCTAACCGACTGAGCTACCCAGGCACCCCTGTTACTAGCATTTTATAGATGAAGACATGAACTCAGAGAAGATTAGAAGTTTTCCAAGCAACGGGAGCTGGTAATTTGCAGAAGTTGGTCCTTCTGAAAAATTTCATGCTGATAAATCCTAATCTGCATTGAAGATGAGCCAAAATATGTGTTTGACCTAATAATTAAAATGTTCTTCACTGGAAGGTTTCTAGGAAGTCTGATTATTGGGAGAATTTTGGGTATTAACAGGCTCACAAAGGAGGGAATATAAACCAAGAGAATTTGAGGAGCCTGTGTTTTTTGTCTGTTTGTCTGTTTGTTTGTTTGTTTGTTTTTTATAGGCAGTCATTGATCTATCACTGTACTCATCTTTCTATGGGGATTTTGGGTTGGTGTTAATAGTTTTTTAGCAATTTTTTTTTAAACTTTAAAAGATTCAGACATAAGAATAAGAAAAGTAATAGTTTTGTATGTTTGTTTACTCCAGTGAAATGTAAAGCAAAGACCCATCCTTTCCCAGGATGAAAATGTAAATATTTACAACTTACTATGAACTAATAATGCCATTTATACATTTTTTGATGAAGCAAATTACAAATTAAAAGTATAAATTGAGGGACCCCTGGGTGGTGCAGTTGGTTGGACGACTGCCTCCGGCTCAGGGCGTGATCCTGGAGTCCCGGGATCGAGTCCCACATCAGGCTCCCAGCTCCATGGGGAGTCTGCTTCGCTCTCTGACCTTCTCCTCGCTCATGCTCTCTCTCACTGTCTCTCTCTCTCAAATAAATAAATAAAATCTTCAAAAAAAAAAAACAAAAAAAAAAAAAACAAAAAAAAAAAGTATAAATTGAGGGTGCCTGGGTGGCTCAGTGGGTTAAGCTGCTGCCTTCGGCTCGGGTCATGATCTCAGGGTCCTGGGATCGAGTCCCACATCGGGCTCTCTGCTCAGCAGGGAGCATGCTTCCTCCTCTCTCTCTCTGCCTGCCTCTCTGCCTACTTATGATCTCTCTCTGTCAAATAAATAAATAAAATCTTTAAAAAAAAAAGTATAAATTGAATTGGCAAAGACATGACAATGGCCACTATTTTTCTTAAAATGTTTGATTTCGTTCTTACTGTTGTTTTATTTGAATCCTTTTTAGGTAGGCTGCCTGGCTGGCTCGGTTGGTTAAGCATGGGACTCTTGATTTTGGTTCAGGTCAGGGTTGTGAAATGGAGCCTTGTGTCAGGCTCTGCACTTAGTGCAGAGTCTGCTTGTCTCTCTCCCTCTGCTCCTCCCCCTGATGGTGCTCTCTCTCTCTCTCAAACTAATTAATTAATTAATTAAAAAATCCTTTTTAGGTGACATCCTGTGTCATGATATCACAATGATATCCTGTGATTGGACTTTCTTGAAAATCTTCCTTATTTATCTTTTAGCCTCTGTAATAACAATGGCAATTGGAGTACTCAGAGTGTGTCTGGTCAGTATAGGGGCAAATAAACGTGCTCCCATTATTATCCATATATTCTCAGATGATGGGGAACCTGCAATAATTATTCATGAAACAAATTCATTGCTTACTTTTCAGCTTCAAGTGGCCAGTACAGCTGAGGTAACTACTATGACCACAGCAAAGGTGCCTACAATCACCACAGCAGGCAACTCCACCACTTAAACTGAAGCGACTACCATAATGACCACTATCACCACCTGAATCTACAACCAACACAGTTTCAGTGGAACCTACAAACAAGACCACCATAGCCCCCACTTCAGCTGAAGTTACTCCCAGCCAACAACTACCAGCATTCTGACGGAAACTTTTACTACAATGGATACTGCTGCCATTCAGAATGAATCTACCACTTCCACTGAGCATAAAAGCATACATAATACCAGCCACATCAATAGAAATTATAACATATAACTCCTGAGCCTACAGCCATTGTAACTTCTCAATCTGCCTCGGCAGCCATTCCTACTTCAATTGAACCTGTAAATATTAATTCTTCAGTAGAACCTGTACCCCATTTGACTGCAGGTACTTCAGCTGAACCTATGACCACAAGAGATACGACCACTTCTACTGAATCAGGAAACACTGTAATTTCAGCGGAACCTGCTATTCTTATAAACATAACAACCTCTTCAGTTGAAATTACTACACATGCATCCCCTGCGTCTAAAAGCACTGCAGTTTCTACTGACGACTCTCCCATATGTAGAAGAATAAGAACCACTCCAGCTGAAGCTACAAACATTATAACCCAAACTTCCACTTCCACTAAACCTGCAAACATAGCACTAACTCTCCTTGAGGTGAATCTAAACCTTCCACCAATTCCACAGAGCCTACAACCAAAAAAGTCATTCCCACTTAAACTGAATCTACAGACACCACTAAATGTACATGGACAAAAGCAAGGGCTAGAATTTCAATTATATTTATAATGACTCATACTTTTTTCAGGAGCTGCTATTAAACAATAATGCTTTAACAGAATTTATAACATTTCAAATGAATCCACAAACTCCGTGGCTAAAATCACTTCAACTGAGGCTACATTCACAATGGGAACCAGTAGTCAATTGAATTTACAATCACTGCTCTCTTATTACCACAATAGCCACCACCACACCAGTTCTTCTCAATTCTCTATAACCATACTTGAGGTAAACCTATAGTTTTCACACTTTGAATTTATAATTACTCCAGCCACTGCTGATTCTCTTGTATTCAAGTCATTTCAATTAAACACACAAACACATACACAGGCTTACTTTTAAAAATGATAGATTTCCTCAGCTTAAGATATAGTAGGTGTTTAATAAATATTTGTTCCCTGTTGTTCACCTACCTACCTGTGTAACTACATAAACAGTTAAATGTTAACAGACTTGTGTATTAGTTTCCTATTGCTGCTATAACAAATTACCAAAATTTTAGTGGCTTTAAACAAAATTTTACTACTTAAAGTAGAGATAATAAAAATGATTATCTCTGAAGGAGAGTGTATTTTCTTGTCTTCTCTGGCTTCTAAAGGCTGCCTGCATTCCTTGGCTCATGGTCCCTTCTTTGAATCACTTCAGCCTTTTGAGATAACGTCTGCTTCTCTTATTCTGACTTTCCTGATTCCCTTTTATGAGTCCCCTTATGGTTACATTTGATTTATTTTGGTAACTTAGGATAATCCCCCCATCTCAAGATGCTTAACTCAATCACATCTGCAAAGTCTCTTTTATCATGTAAAGTAACATGGGGATTAGGATGTGTACATTTGGGAGGCATTGTTCAGATTAACACTGTTCATCTGCTGGTCCCCAAAGATTCATATCCAGTCCACACGTAAAATACATTCATTCCATCCCAAGCTCCTCTCCTCAAATCTCAACCCATTATAGCATCAACGCAAAATATCATTAAGCTTCATGAACTATGAAAAATAAAATTAAAACCATTATTTTGTGATAATCATCTATGTTAGTATAACATAGAGTATAATATATATGATTTCAAGTAACACAATAATTTCACTGATAATGATTCTAATACATTCATGAAAGTTTCTTTTGTATTTCCTGTGAATTTCTCACAATAATATTCTTCTATATTACAACTATTTAGATGGCATAGCAAGTAT
This sequence comes from Neogale vison, assembly GCF_020171115.1. Lineage (NCBI taxonomy): Eukaryota > Metazoa > Chordata > Mammalia > Carnivora > Mustelidae > Neogale > Neogale vison. The sequence goes on along the minus strand of NC_058093.1, from coordinate 143,928,878 downwards.
AGCAAGCTCTGGCTAGTTAATTATGATATCAACTACATAAGAAAATATAATATCTCTTTGCTTAACTGGTTGCCAAAGATCAAAGAGTTTGAGCTGTCCTACAGGTCTCCGCATAGCAATAAGGAAAAGGAGGGGTAGATAGGGGTTTTAATTACCATCATAATGCTCATGGTCAGATTTCATTCACAGAAGTATATTTTATGGATAAAATGTATTTTTTCAGTGTTGACCCAGCATTTAAGACTGTATTGATATTCATTCTATTAATAGATGAACTCTAAGCCCACTGCTAACAAATGTGGCTAATAAAAACTCAAATAACAGAGCTCTCAATCACTAAAATGTTCACTCAAGTTAACAAGCTTTCATAAGATTGTGAAAAATAGTGAGATAAATCCATGGTTTTTATACATAATTTGATCTACGTAACAAGAAAAGCACAAGAAATATGGGTTTTAAAAACATGCCTATTATAATACATGAATGTACACAATAATATGATTTTTAAAGTCTTAAGTTTTATATTTTCTTTGGTGCTTTGTAATTGTCATTTAGGATTTTGAGAATGGGAATGAAAAGTTTCTGCACAAGTGACAGAATGGTGTACCACTATCCAGGCTATTAGATAACACTGAGGCACAATCAAATCAAATGCTTATAGAATCTCCATGGTTATGGTGCCTCAGTGCTAAATTAAAATCTGTATCTCAGTATTGGGGTAAGGCGGTATTTATGGCGGCTCTTGAGTTTGGCTGCACGGAATTGGTCAAGGATCCTTCTCAACTTGTCTCTTATTTCTTCACTCTCTTATTTCAACACACTATCATTATGGTGTTGGCCTTAAATGTATGGTCTGAGATTGTGTGCCATTTCCTCAGCATTTGGCTGTCAAGAAGTGAAAAAAGAAGGTAAGCCCCTCTTTGACTTGACAGCATAACTTAGGAACTAATTTTCCATTATTAGTTCCAATATTAGGAACTAATATTCCATTAGACAAGATTTAGTCATTTTGCACCTAACATCAAAGGGGACTGGCAAATATGGTCTTCATTCTGTCCATGTGCCTAGTTAACAATAGGGGGTTCTCTTATAGTGAGAATGAAGGGAAGAATAGTTACTTAGGATAACTTGTGTTTTTTAAAATATGTATCTAGATTTTTAAAGAAAAACCAGTTTAATTTCTATTCTGTTTAAGATTCATAAAGTTCTTTGGCTAATAACATACTGATTCTCAGTTGAATTTAGTTAAATTCAGTGTTCATTATCATTGAAACTTTCACATGATATGACCCTATAATCTCCTTGCTCAAAGGACCCACAGTAGTTTAATAAAAATGTCTCCCAGCATGGCCAAATGTCCCCTGGGGGGCAACTTGTCTCCTTTTGAGAGCCATTCACTTTTTTAGAGGCTTTAAGCTATGCTATTTTGCTTCCATTTGTCCCAGTAGAATTCTTAAGCTAATGGCAGTGAATAAATTTATGAGACTATTTTTGTGAAGACCACCTATTTTTGTTTTAAAATCAGAATTGACATATATAAAATCACATTCCAGCAGGGAAGGAATGTTGTCTCTTTACCACTTACCACTTAACATAAAGCATAGACTCTACATAATTCTTTAATGAATCACAAATTTTTAAAAATAAAGTGTTTTTTTTTTAATTTTTAAAAAGATTTTATTTATTTATTTGACAGAGAGCGATCACATAGGCAGAGAGGCAGGCGGGGGCGGGGTGAGGGGAAGCAGGCTCCCTGCTGAGCAGAGAGCCCAATGCGGGGCTTGATCCCAGGACCCTGAGATCATGACCTGAGCTGAAGGCAGGGGCTTAACCCACTGAGCCACCCAGGCACCCCTCAAAATAAAGTATTTTTAAGTAAGAAAAATTGGATTTATCTAAACTTTTCTCTTAAAAGAGTTTTAAGGCATCTATCTCATCTGTTATAAATATCTTCACTTCAGATTTTTCTCAAACAGCGATGTACCTGAGTGTCATCTAAGTTTCTGGCCCCAAACCCCAAACTCAGATCCATTTTATCATTAAGTCTGGAATGAGCGCAGAAATCTTTAAGAGCAGTTGCCCCCTGGGTTCTTCTCCAATTTTGAAACCTCAATCTTTGCTTTTCTTTGTTTTCCAGAGGTCTGTTACTAATATCTACAGGAGCGTCTGTCTTTCTATATAATCTCTCATGAGATGGTCGGTGTGGAAAGTTCACAGGACAAACAGATGAGGCCATCAGCATGGGATTCACTACATGGGGTGTGTGACGCTTCCTAGACTGTAGATTCCTCATCTCAAATTCACTTTTAGCTCTATTAATAGTTAATTTTACATTTCCATTTTATTAAAGGAAAACATTCATAAAGCGTATTGATCTGAAATGTACAGGTAGAGAATATTGTTATGTATCTATACGCAAGTGTAACCACCACCCTGATCAAGATAGAGAAAATTTCCGGTACTTCATAAGATTCCCTCATGCCCCTTTCCTGTCAACTTGTCCACCCCACTCAGGGGTAAACAATGACCTCTATTATCTGATTACTTTTGTTCATTCTTGAACTTCATATAATAGCATCATATACATGTCTGTTTTTTCACTAGACTGAGTACATGCATATACAACATATTGTAACTAACAATGGCTGATTTAAAAATTTATGTACCTGTATACGTGTTTGACATAATGTGTGGAATTCCACTGGGAGTATGCCATAATTTATTCATTGTTGGTATTCGGATAATTTCCAGCTTATGGCTATTATGAATAAAAGTATATGAATATTCTTCTACATGCCTTTTTGGCCATATGCACTCAGGATCTTGGGGATCTATCTTGAAGTGGAGCGGCTATGTCATAGGGTAGGTGTGTATCACTTCAGCAGAAACTGCAGTTTTCCAAAGTAGTAGTACCATTTTCCACTCCCACCAATAGTGTGTGAGAGTTCCAGCTGATCTGCATCTCACCAACACTTGGTAGTATCGATTTTAACATCTTTGTAGTATCTTTTAATTTTAGGTTGTCAGTGAGTGATTTTGATCTGACAAATTTGATGGACGTCTAAACAATGAGGATTAATGAAATAGGCATTTTTCTAAAAGAAAAAAAACTATTTTACCCTGATTGCTTTGTTTTCAAGGGTTATTTTTGATTACTTTAGGCCTTCAGATAAATTTATTTGAAAACTTTATATTATTCTAATATAGTTCTCACCAAAAAACTTTTTGTGATCATTTTAAAGGTCTCTTTGGGCATACGTGTTTGATTCTGTTGGGTTGTTTTTTCAGTTCAGTAGCTAACTTATTTCTTAACTCCTAAAATACGTTGATAATAAAGGCATTTCTACAAAGAAGAAAAGGGAAGGTTCTCTCTGAAGTAAAATGGAAGGACTAGAAAGGAATCTTTACTGATATACCCCTTAACTATAATTTTTAAGGTACCAAAAGTGTGCCAAAAGTCTAAAAAATTAGGTTTATGTAGTACTCTGCAAGAGAAAAGGAATTTGGCAAATACATTAGTAGTAACTGATTTATTAGGTCGTGGTGTTCTCATTTTAGGAAACACGGGGTTGGAACCTAAGCAAGTGTGACTCAGAGAATTTAATTCTGTCAAATGCTGGGTAACAGCCCTGAGAAATTCAAAGCACTAGGGGAGCTTGAGAAGGTCAAAGCTGATGAGCTGGAGTCACGAATGCCTTAAAGGTGTAGCAACATAGGGAGAGAGCATAGTCATTCTAGGTTTGAAATGAAGCATCTGGAAACTTCGTTGATTTTGGAATTCTATCATAGAGAGCCTGAGTGGCTCGGTAGGTTGAGCAACTGCCTTTGGCTCAGGTCATGATCCTGGAATCCTGGGATCAGGTCCCACATCAGGCTCCCTGCTTGGTGGGGAGTCTGCTTTTCCCGCTGACCCTATCCCCTCTCTTGCTCTCTCTCTCTCTCTCTCATTCTCTCTTAGATAAGTAAATAAATTCTTAAAAAAAAAAAAAAGAACTCTATCATAGATAAGCCTTGAACTCTGGAGGAAGGGTTTCTGAGGTTTGCTGACAAATGGGGAGAGGAGGAAGCATGGTTTGCTTCTGCTGGGTTGGTTGCGGAGAGAAAAGCAACAACACCTCTCAGAGGTGGGATTGGTTTTCTTGTTTCACATTGTTACTAGTATTTTACTTCAAGGACTCTAAGTCCTCTGTTAGGTATTATATTTAATATTTATTTTATTCAACACTTGCACAGATGCATCACAATTTGTTCTCAGTCAACTAAACTTACTCAAGGTTGCAGATGTAAACGGCAGTGGTTGAAAGGAGAAATAGTCCTGGGTTTAAACCTATGATGTGGGCAGCTCCAGAATGGAAAGGAAATGCGGAAAATACATAGTAACCGTGAAACCCTTTAGAAACCAGCCTGTGAGTATTGATTATTGCATTTGATATCTTGTCTATATGAATTTTATTTTTGGTGTAAATAGAAAACCCAAATGCTTTTCATATGACATCACAGAAGCTTATGTATTCTTTACCAAAAAAACCCTGACAATTAATAATTGGTCAGAGAAAGGCAATTTATTGTCTTTTCAACCAATATCTATAAATCAGAAATCTTATATTTTTTGTGCTACATGTAAACATAGTTAAAAATTTTATTTTATGTATTATTAATCTACAATATTAATATTTTCCTGGAGCTATAATGAAAATAATAATATGCAGTTATAAACATGTATAATGTGGCTTCAGCATTTTTTAAAGTATTTTTTTAAGTCTGTTATTTAGGTTTTGGTTTATAATTAATGGATTTTTGAAGCTAATTCTAAAAATTTATAACTCAAATAATTCTAATAATTGAAAATCAGAAATTAATTTAAATATACTCTAAAAGTCCAATAAAGAAACAAAAAAACCTTGGCTCATATAGACATCATTTTGGCAGTTATGTTTTTCATATCCAAGAGTTAACCCATTGTTTAGTTTTTACATTTGTCTTGATAGTAGGAACAAATACAGATATGTACTTTGAAATAGACAGTTTAAGAATAATTTATAAGTGCCTGGAGAATTTTTTTTTTCCACCTATGAGATAGACTAAGGAAATCATGTTGTTTGATAAATATTTGTTGAATGGGGCGCCTGGGTGGCTCAGTTGGTTGAGCCACTGCCTTCGGCTCAGGTCATGATCTCAGGGTCCTGGGATCGAGTCCCGCATCGGGCTCTCTGCTCGGCGGGGAGCCTGCTTCCCTCTCTCTCTGCCTGCCTCTCCATCTACTTGTGATTTCTGTCTGTCAAATAAATAAATAAAATCTTTAAAAAAAAATATTTGTTGAATGATTAAATATCAAGGAAACGACTTTTGTCTCAAAAGCAAGAGATTCAAAAAAAACTCATTGATTCTAGTTTACATGACCTCTCCAAGAAAGGTCTTCAGATGTATCTGAATCCTCAGAACTGAATCTTCAATATGCTGAAATACTCAGATTAAAACAGAAAGTAGTTGCTTTTAGTGAGGCATTAGTTCATCATGTTGGTGGTTTTTCTGGATAGTAACAAACTTTTGATAATAACAGTTAGGAATGTTTCAAATCCCATAAAAACAAGGTGTAGGATATATGCATATTGTTCTCTGATTAGAAATTTTACTTTTATGTGGATATTTTGACATAGTGGTAGAGAAACCTACCCCATCCTAGTACAATTTCAACCAATGCAATAAAATATCACTAGAAAGTTACATTTGAAAAGCAATCTAGGTTTCCCAGCAAAATATTACACCTTAAATTATAGCACCATAATTTTTCAATAAGTATAACAAATATATTTCCATTGCAGTGAATAACCTTAGTGACTACTTTTGAATAGCTGATTAAGCATTATTCTCAGATCTCCATCTATTCAAAATTTAAAGTTTAGTGTCAAACCAGAACAGCAATGATAGGAGTTAAGATCTCCGTTCAGCATTTGTCCCAAAATTCTCTATTCATGTGATGTAGCATAGTGGCCCCGAAATTGTTGGGTTTTCATCCCTGATAAAGATACTACCTGTCAGTCTTCCTTTTTAGAAATGGCTGGGTTTCTAAGATGAGAATAAGATTCAGGAAGCTGACCTGATGAGTGAGGTTTGATTTGATTAGAGTGTGTTAAATGTTTAAGTTCATCAACCTCAGGCAAATTGAGAAATTACTGAATACTAAAGTATCCTATCAACACATGTTTAAAAAAGCACAGCTATTTATAGTGCTGAATCCAGATTTCCTCAGGGCTCCTGAGTGATTAGCAGAATGTTGCTGAAATTTACTTATTCCTTTGCAATTGTTAACTTCGAAAGTGCACCTCCAATACTTTACCTCAAAGGTATGCTTGTCCATATTTAATCACAATAATAGTTATATTTTAGTGGTTGAGTTACAATGGACCAGTTTCCTACCCACACAATAATTGACCCATTTAATGTTGTTGGTCAGCAATTTTTTAATAACCATGTAGGAATTACAAGACTTAGAGAACATGTAAATAGCACATTTTCTATCCTGTTATGAAAAAAGTCCTAGATTATTCTATGATGTTTCTAGAGGTAACAACATGTTCCCCCAGATTCTGATATAAATAGTTCTACTCCTTTTTAAAATAATATCTTATTCTTTCTAATAGCTTATTCTTTCTAAGCTTACTAAAAAAAAACAAAAAAACAAAAAAACACTACAAATCAAATAGAAAACATTTCAGCTATTCAAAAGATTTTATTGAAGAGGAATTCAATGCCCTGTATCCACCACTTAACTTAAGAAATGAAACATTTTAAGATTCTTTAAAAATCAGTCAAGACTGCAGTGTGCTTGTTAGGTATCTTGAGCCAGACTTCTTAGGAGGGGCACTTAGGCACCTAAGAGTTTCTCCAAATCCCCCAAGATCAGGCTTCTTCTGGAAAGAGTGGGCAGGGCTGCAGCACCACCAACCTGACTCTGTTTTTATGAGCCTCCCCAATGCTCAGTGCATCCCAGGCCTTCCTCACACTGCCCCCTTATCAGGAGCTGCTCATACATCCTTACACATCTCAGAGCCAATAGGGCGCCTGGCAGGCTCCACCTACTTCCTGTTTACCTTCCTGGGAAGTTTTACTGTCTGCCTACTCAGACCAGGCCCCTCTACCTGGCCCCTAAGATGGGCTGTCCCCCCACCTCCCCCCACCCCCCTTCAGAAGAGAACATTTCCTGAGGGATTGGTTTGGGTAATAGGCCAGAAATGCAAAAACAAGCACATTAAAAAAGAAAAGAAAAAAGAAAAGCAAGCAAACAAACAAAAAACCAAGTGGGGACAATGGCCTGATAGAAAAGAAAAGAAAAACAAACAAAAAACCAAGTGGGGACAGTGGCCTGATAGACTTTGAAGATGAATGGGATTTATTTTATGAACTGGAAAATTTTTATGACTTAAATGTATAACAGCTTTGTGTAGTGTATGAACTAGTCTGCTGAGCCTCACCCAGCCGATGTCCCTACTTAAGTGAATACTGTACAGTATAGTTCTCTTAACTGTACTTACTGCTATTAACTTGGTTGGTACCAAACCTTTCCTACTCCTTAATTGCCCCTTACTGTTAAGAATTTTAGTACTATTGTATTTTAATCATATATTTCTGACTCTATTTTATTACTTTGAAAGAATAGACTCGTTGACTTTTGTTCTTACAGAGGAATTGTATCAATAATGATCTTCCGCTATCCCATGATACTGAAATAAGACAACTTTCTTTTTTTTTTTTCCATCAAGAGCTATTTCGATCAGTGGAATAAAATATAACTTACATGAATAAATAGGTTATATTAGTTGGGATAGTTTTACTTAGGAAGTTCAACTCAGTGAATTTTCTGTTTTCCAAATGCTTAGTTCCAGTGGCCATTCTCAAGTCTAGTGACCGGAAACTCACAGCTCAGTTCATCAGTTTCCACTATCAGCTGATGTCAGTCATGATGCTGGCGCACAGGTCGCCAGCACCTGGGGACTCCTGGATGCTCACGATGTCCAAAGGGAGACCTCTGTCATGGACAGGTAATGCTTTGGTTACATATAACCACCATTTCTGTGCAAAAAAAAATTGAAAAAAATCAATTTATTATCAGTAGAGTGCACAGAAAGGGTAAGCAAGGAAGGATTTGTGAGGGCTTGCCTTCTAAGAGCCACTGTTCTTTGGAAATAAAAATGTACACCAGTAGAGAATAGTATAACCATCAAAGATGATAAAGCAATTTTGGGGACCCTTGTTTTATGTGGGTTAAGTGTGAAAAGAGTCAATATTCTGCAATGAAAGACCTGTTTTGCAAAAGAGTCATAGGTGGGAAACAATGTGTTGTGTTTAATGCTCCAGGGCTACTCTGTGGTGGTCTGCCTCACTGTCCTTCCCTCCCACCTTTAAGACTGACTATAGCCCTTCTTTTAGCCCTTCTGTCTTCAGTCCTCCCACACCCTGCTTTGTCTTCTCTCTTTGGTGACTGGGTTCAGATCTGTGCTTCTGACTGCTTATTCACCTGGCTTTATGGTCATGTCTCTTACCTCCAGGGAAGAATCTGATCTTGACTGATTATTGATGGTGTTCAGCTGTTTAGTTGGGTTTTCTGGGCTCCAGCATTTACCCCACCTGGTACCACCACCCTGCTTAGAGACTCATTAAGAAGGGTCTCAGTTTAGTTCAATTTTTAAATAAAATAATTTTTAAAAATCTTAATTTTTAATTTTATGTGTAGTTAACATATGGTGCTATATTAATTTCACATATACAATACAGTGATTCAACAGTTCTATACATCACCCAGTGCACACCACAAGTACACTCTTTAATCCCCATCACCTAGTTTACCCATTGCATTCCCCCCCTCCCCACCCCGTAACCATCAGTTTGTTCTCTAGAGTTAAGAATCTGTTTCTTGGTTTGTCTTTCTCTGAGCTTAACACTTGGCACAATATAAGAGACCTTTTAGGTCTGAGAGCAAAGGGAGAATGAATGACCGTGATCTGGTGGAGTTACTTAATATGACTTCTTGCTTGCCAATGTGTCTATCACTGAACAGAAGGAGATGTAGTTACCATCTGGTCTTTCATTGTTTAACAGATGGGGGAAATATTGTTCTGGAAGGGCCACATTTTTGCAAGGGTTCAAGTGTTAAGTTAGTGGTGGACTAGGCTGCATGCTCAGTTGCGTTGCAAGGTTCCAGTCTGCCTGCCCCTCATCCTGCTCCTGGTTTGATTCAGACCCCAGCATAAATCATGACTATTCTGAATGGTGAGGGCAGTCATTGATTTTCACCAATGCCTCAACCCTGTGGGACAAAGTGACATTTGGTCACTGTTGGTGCTCCTTATTCCCTGGCTTTGTGCTTAGTGTCTGTTTCTCTTAATTGCTACCTTGGACATCCAACCTGGGGCTTCCTTCCCAAAATTGAAGCCCATGTTTTCTAGCAGTGAAACACACTCCATTCCTTTCCAAGGTGTCAGCCGTGTGCTCCTCTCTCCTATTGCCCTGCTCTCAGTTATAAGAGCAAACGACAGTGAGCTAATCACAGATTCTAAAATTGAGCAAGTGTCAGGAATTGTACCAAATATGTTATATGCACTATTGTCTTCTTTCATCCTTACAATTATCCTTGGATAGAGGTTTACGTTTTCTTGTGAAGAAATAGGAGCTTAGGACATTGAGGAAATTACCAGGTATTGGCCTATTTATGAATCAGATATAAAAGTCAACCCTGAATCTTGAGAATCCAAAACTCTAAATCACTATACTACACTGCTTCTGATAAAGAAAAAATAATTTAAAAAATAAAATTGCAACCTCTTTTTGATTCTTTCCCCGAAGACTGCTGGGGTAAATGTTATTCACCCCCTTAGAGATAAACAAGCAAAAAAAAAACAAACCTCAAGACTCAGAGGAGGGAAGAAACTTGCTTTTGATATCAGGGCTTTTAGATTTAAACTCAAATTTGACTCCAGACCTTGCATTCTTTTTGTTGTTGTGCTGCGTATCCAGGAGCATTAATAAGCAGTATTTGCTGCTCTGTCGTCTTCATTATCATCATCTCACAGATCCTCCTACAGCGTTGACTACATGACCAGCTGTGTTCTTACCACGTGGCACGTACTACTTGATTCTGGCCTCCGCAGAGCCCTGCGACAAAAGCCCTGCAGCCAGGCTGATGGCACAGGCTCAGGGGTTTGAGTGGAGCAGCTCCACTCACTCGGGAGCCTGGCTCAGTGTCCACTGCCTAGCTTGTTGATGGTTTGGAAGTTACAGCACTGTTTGACTTGCACAAAGCTCCATGTTCGTCCTGTAAGTCAGGTGTCTTTATCACCAGCATCCCACAGACAAGAAAACACACACTTAGAAAGGTTAATGTCATGGAAGCAGCCAACAGGAGCTGGACTCCAACGAGGACAGTCCTGGCCCGAATTTCATGCTGCCAGATAGTAAATCGAGTTGAAATCTTAGCCAGGGAACATGTCGGGATCAATACCGGAAGGCTCCAAAGAAGCCTATTAGTGGGACCTGTCAGGTACTGTCAGGATTAGAAAGGAGGGGATTTTATTCAACCTTTTAGTAGTCCTCTAATATAGGCAGCCTCCTACATTTGTCCTGATTTCACTTTGGGTAGATGTAAATGTTTAACAAATTTCCATCAACTCCTTTTAAAATTTTTTAGTTTGAGAGGTGTACATCTGAGAAGTTTCTTTTTCTAATGTTAGGCAAAGCACAAGACCAATCCTTTCCTAGAATAGAGGCTTAGAGATTAAGCCCAATATTTATTACTAGAAGACTTTCCAAATAATATTGATGATTATATATTTTTATTTTATTTTTTAAGAACTATTTAATTTATTTATTTGAAAGAGAGAAAGAGAGCGAGAGCGAGAGAGAGCGAGAGGGGGAGCAGTAGGGAGAAGCAGGCTCCCTACTAACTAAGGAGCCTGATGTGGGGCTTCATCCCAGGACCCTGGGATTGTGACCTGAGCCAAAGGCAGATGCTTAACTGATTGTGCCACCCAGACATCCATGCAGAATGTCTATTGACAACAAAAATGAGAACAACTTCCTTAATATTGATTTGGTATATTGTTTTAAAAAAGTTTTCTTTAGCAGTGACAATATTCCATATCAAGAAACCTAATAGTACTGTATATTCAATTTCTGTTTATGTGGCTATGTGTTCAGTTGAAGGGGGAGTGATTAATGTTGTGGCAGCAGGTCCCAACAGAGGGTAGTGCTGGTAGTGTTAGAGGCTTTTGTCATATTAGGTAAAAGTGAAGTCATTGCTCCTACTTGTGATTATAGAGTGAATTATAGAGTAAATTATTATGGAACTAGATACAGTTTCAGTTATCATACTGGTGGCTATTGCGATCATTAGTTCAGTCTATAGTGGGGAAAGAGGCCGCTGTAGTTGTGGGTTCAGTAGAAACTGTGGAGCCTGCTGGTACAGGTAGAGATGCTAGTTCTGATGGAGTAGATGCGCTTGACGTAGTGCTAGCTATGGTTCTTTGTTCTGTGAGTGTGATATTGATGGCTGTTGAAATAGCAGGATTGACTGCAGTGGAGTAGTGCACAGTAGTGCTATTGTTGGTGCAGCTGTTGTGGTTGCAGCCAGTCTGTAACCACTTCAACTTCTACAGTACGTACAATCATAACAGCTACCACCACCACCACCATCTCAGTAGAACCTACAGAACACCAACCACACTTCAACCGTACCTATTACCAGTCTCCACTAGTACATTAGCAGAAATGACAACCCCAATAGCAATCGCCATATGTCAGCTGAACCTACAAGTAACACAATGTCAACTGAAGAGACACTTGTATGGAACCCACAACGACTACTGCTTCAGTTGAAACTACAGCTTCCAGAGGAACCATTACTTTCACCTGAAGCCATACCCATTACCAATGGAATTTACAAGCATAACCAGCATCACCACAAATGTACTTCTTCTGTTGTATCCACTGAACAAAGTACTGTCATAACCACTATTACCAGGTTAAATGAAATTGAAACAAGCATAGCTCTATTTGAAACTACAACTACCATAATTTGTACTGGACTGAAAACTAGAACTTCCACTAAAACATCAATAAAATCAAGATCTGATAGATATAGAAGATAAATGAGATGGACTTGGTGCTGTGGCATTGATAATGGGCCAACTTGTTATTGTTGGAGTAGTTTAAGTTTTATGACTATAAGGTCCGGTGAAATATTTCTGTTGACCAAACAAACACTTGTGATAGCATTTGTAGATTCAAATTTGAGTATGAGTGACTGTGGGGATGGTTAGATGTAACATAATCAAGGTAGTAATTAAAGATTGGGTTGCTGGTAGAGAAGGTTATTGTAGTGTTTTGCCTTGAGAGTTGTGACATTAGCATTTACAGTAGAAGATTCACTGGAAGCAAAGACAGTGGTTGTGCTGGTACTTGTTGTGGGCTGTATGTTTAGTTGAAGTAGAAGTAGCTGTAGAAATTGTAGGCTCAGCTGAAGGAATAGATGTAGCTTAATTTGACATGATGATAGTGGTAGAGTTAATAGACATTGTGATAGTTGCATTTTAGGTGAAGTAGGGTAAGAATTATGTTCACTTGAAGTACTATTAGTAGAGGGTTGAATTGAAATGTTGTTAATAATGGTAACCATGTAGTAGTAGGATCAGTAGAAGTTAAAGTTGTTGTGGATTTAGCTGAAGTGGTATTTCCTAAAGTGATTGTCAGGTCAGTTGAAGTGCTATTAAAATTAAAGTGAAATTTAAATTAAAATCCTTGGAGTAGAACAACAAATGGTAACATCATACATGTTCCCTGTGGTTTCCGTAAGTCGGTATTCCACCAAGGGTCACAACAATTGGACTTCTGTCACCATAGATTCAACTTGCCTATTTTTAAACTTCATGTGAATGGAACCACACAGTACATGCAATTTTGTGTCTGATTTCTTTAACTCATCAGTAGATCTGTGATTTGTGTAAGGTGTCACTATTTTTTCTAGGCCCTGATAGTCTAAATGTCTGACCATGGGATTCCAAGTAGCTGTATGACCTGAGCTGTCTGTTATGAACTGATCCACCAAGTCATGAAGTTGGGCATGTGTGGTGGTACACACCTTCAAGAAGGGGTACTGCAGGAGTTCCAGCTTCAGTAAAAGTAGACAAGGCATTTGTGCCTAAGACTCAGAAGATGCCATAGAGCTCTGGGCAATTGAGGAAAATTGAGATATGGCATCTAATCTCTGGAAGGCTCAATTAGAGAATCCAGTATTTTGGGACAATCCATGTCCTATTTTGCAGATAACCATTCTCTATTTGTTGCAGAGCCTTCTCTTAAAAGCATACACTGTGTCACTGGCCCAACTTCAATGACTTAGTGGATCAGATAAACCCATTATATCTAACAGCCAAAACATCTAATGGGTTGATAAAGTGAGTCAGGAAACACATAAAGAAGTCATATATGATGCCTCCAAAATAAAACAGGCCCACCAAGCAATATGCCATTAAGTTAGTGGACATGAAAAATAAAGCAACTTGCCTTTCACTTCAGAATGTTATCTTATATGCATTTCCCCAGCCTGAGAAGGCTCTGCCCCCAGAGCTTTCCAAGGAGGGCAGTGGTACTGCCCTTCCTGATAGGATCTTTTTACTACATGATGGAGGGCTTTTTGTCTGGGTCCTCCTGAGGGAAGCAATCACAGGATAGGTCAGAAACTCACATGGCAAATTCAGTGCAACATATCTAGTCCCAAGCCTTTATGTTTTTAATATTCTATCAAAGAAATTGTGTAATTTTGGCTCCATTAAATGTAACGCACCAATGTCTTGGTTTTATGCAACCAAATGAGCAACCATCAGGGCTACTCCAGGCTCCTCAAGCTAGGACATTAAATCTAGAACCTTGAATAGGTATACCTGTGTCATTACATTCAGCTCAATCCCATGTTAAGATCCTTTCTTTCTGGACCAGCACTCTCAGAATACACTCCCACACATGTTTCCTGTCCTTCTGTCAATGTTGTTTGTCTGTGTAATCCCATTTTCTAGGAATTGGTCACGGAAAATAGCTTGAAATATAGATTATAATACCTTTCCATATTACTCATAATTGAGGACATAAAAGAACCTAATAGGTTAGCTCAACTAATTCACATATGACATCACGCTAGGCATTAAATGTATTATTTTTTAAAATACTTTAAATTACTGGGGCAAATGCATATGCTAAAATGTTAAATGTGAAAGAATATCCTGTGTGTGTGTAGTGTGATCACAATTCAAAAAATGTATGGCTAAAAACCAGAGGCTTTCTAATTCCTGTAGCATGAGAACAGCCACCTAGTTCTGAACCTCCCTACATTTATTTCTGATGTGCATACAAAGTGGAAAAAACAAAGTAAATAACACAAAAATTTCCATAATAAACATCTATTGTATAGCTCAAAAACAAAGAAGACCTATAAACTCCAACATACATGTACGTAGGGTGAAAAAAAGTTAAATCAGCAGAATATTTGTTGTACACATGCTAGCAAAATTAGAAGTTTGACAACATGAAGTGTTAGCACTTGTGAAAAAATGAGAATGCTATTATGGGAGTGGGTATTCATACCCACTTTGAAACAATTTTAGGAAGATGTGGTGAAGTTGAAAAAATACATACCTGATGATCCAGGAATTTCACTCTACATTATACATCTTGAAAAAAAATTTTTTTTAAGATTTTATTTTTTTATTTGAGAGAGAGGGAAAGAAAGAGAGAGGGTGGGAGGAAGGAAGAGGAAGGGGAAAGAATTTCAAGCAGACACCAAGCTGAGTGTGGAGCCTGATGTGGGGCTCCATCCCATGACCCTGAGATTTTTACCTGAGCTAAAACCAAGAGTCAGACACTTAACTGACTGAGCCACTCAGATGCCCCTCCACATCCTTTAGAAAAAAAATTTTTTTAGAAAAATTATTATAAATGTTTCTAAGAAGACATATACTAGAATATTCATAACATCATTGTTTATAGTAATGGAACCAAACGCAATTTCTATCTCTAGGAGAACAGAATAATAATTGTGTTATCGTCAATCAATGAAATACTACAAAACAGTGAAAATGAATGGGATAGAGTATCAGTGTCGTTGCATTTTATAAACGTACTCTGGGCCAAAAAAACCCATATTGTCAAAAAACACACTATGATAGGTTTCATATACCTTTTAAAACATGCAAAAAATTACATATTTTTTGGAATATGTTAAAACATAGAAAAATATAAAGGAAATATAAACATCAAATTGAGAAGAGTGGTTACCTCTGGTAGGAAGAAAGGGGACATGGGGATAAAGACAGAGAGATGACCCTAATGAAATATAAAACATTTTTATTTCTGTGATATCATGGGAAGATATTTGTTCTAGAGCTTCCTCAGTCCCATAGAGTCCCCATCTTCATCACCCATTCAACACCATGTAAGGCTGATGACATGAGCAAAGCCCCACCTTGGAACTCTGGGCCTGCTGGTTCTGCCCTGTCCACCGTACTCTGAGTAGGACTATGATGTTCCATCGCTCAGCTCTTAGGTCTTATTCTAATCCCAGGTATAGGGTTGACCCAAAACTTCCATATGTTGTGCCTGAGTTTTCGCGTCCGAGAGACCACCAAGGGGCCAAGCACCGATGCAATCACACGAGGGTTTATTCGACAAGCTTAAGCTTGGGCCCAAGTATACCCGTCACAGCTGAGTAGGGACTTGGACCCCGAGCTTAGTTAAGGCAGGGGTATTTATGGGTTCCTGTTACTAAAGCAGGGTGGGATTCCTGCAACCAAAGCAGGGTGGGGGGGGTCTCTGGAATCAAAGCAGGGCGGGGCTCCCTGGAACCAAAATAGGGTAAGGGTTACTAAAGCAGGGTGGGGGAAAGTTCAGCCGTTGGGCACAGGGGTCTGAGACGGCTGCCAGAGCTAAGATGGCTGTACTTATGCTAAGGCTAAACCTGAGGTGGGATGGCCTTGATTTTCTTGGCCTCCACATTTTCCCCTGAACAATTTTGACCCTTAAATCTTTAAGGTTGTTGAAGGTGGAAGGTCTCCTCTTCTGCGTAACTTCTTCCTGCTGAGTAGGGGCATAGAGTTGTCCCTAATTACTCGGGTCAACATTGATAAGTTGGGGAATGTATAGGGGAGTTATGAAAGACAGAGGCAGCTGAGTCCAGGGGTTTAAATCAATCATTAAAGGAGAGAGGGACTGTTTAAAGTGCTAACCTGAGTAGGTCAGAATCCAAGAAATATTTTGTAATAATCTGGAACATCAAGATGGCTGCACTTATGTCAGGGCTAGACTCGAGATGGGTACAGCCTTGTTTTTCTTGGCCTCCACACATAGGCCCCATTTCTGACAAGGTATGATTCCAGACCTTACAAGTCCCAATTTCTCTCCTTGCCTGACTAGGTAGACCTGAGATTTTCTTAAATTATGATTCTGAGTTCCCACTCTAATAACTGGTCTATTTCTTGCAATTGCTTAATGAAGCCTGGAGCCCTAGGCTGTTCTTTCATGTCCATGCCTGCAGACTGAAGACCTTTTAGTAAACCTCAACTCCTAGGTCCAAGGCCCTGCTGGACATATGTCTGCACAGATGCTAGCAGCTCCCAACTTTGAATCTCTTAGATGCCTGAGTCCGGCTATTTGTCTGATGTTTGGCTAGAATGTGCAGGGTCATGGACATTGAGCTGTGTCTCCACCCTGGGAATTACCAAGTGGTACTTGGAACCTGATTTCCAGCAACTCTATCCTTCTGGGCAGGTCTAATTCCAGATGATAGCACCACCCTGGTGTTGCTTACAGTAAACATCCATATTTCCCTAATTATCTTGACATATGTCACCAGAGTCTCTAAAGGTTCAACAGTTGTATGATCTTCCCAATAAATTTAGCCTCAAATATTCTTTCACCTTTTCTCTGCAACCTTCTTTTGGCACAGTATGGTATATATTAAGCAATCAACAATGGCTATAGATAACAGAAGAATGGGAAGTCTGAGATTCTGAGGTCCACACACTCTAATTTATTTTTTAAGAGATAATGCTTGTGAGCAGAGCGGGTTGGGGGGAGAGGGTGGTACAGAAGGAGAGGGAGAGACAATCTTAAGTAGGCTCCACACTCAGCATGAAGCCCCATGTAGGGGCTTGATCTCATGATCCTAAGATCATGACCTGAGCCGAAATCAAGAGCCTGTTGCTTAACTGACTGAGCCATCCAGGCTCCCCTATACCCTCTAATCTTAACTTGGATTTATAAAAGTTCACTTAAAGCATATGTGTCTCATCAGGAAAGTGAGAATAATAATACCTAATTCTTGTAGGTATTATAAGAATTGGCTATGAGCAGTGTGGTATACCTACTGGAATAGGCATAAATATCCCTGTAACATGAATAATATTATATTAATAAAATCTTATGTCAGGGGCTGTCCAAGATACCATTGCTTGCTGCAGTCCAGCAAAAATTGAAATTTTTAAATTCTTTTATTCATTCTTTTAGTCTTCTCTTCATTTAAAAAAAGTCAGTTACAAGAGTCAGTTTACCAACTGAAGACTTTATAAATTAGTATTTCAGAGCAATAAGAATAAGAAAGGATATATTTGTTATCTTTAAAAAATTATAAAATTTCGGGGCACCTGGGTGGCTCAGTGGGTTAAAGCCTCAGCCTTCGGCTCAGGTCATGGTCCCAGGGTCCTGGGATTGAGTCCCACATCGGGCTCTGCTCAGCGGGAAGCCTGCTTCCTCCTCTCTCTCTGCCTGCCTCTCTGCCTCCTTGTGATCTCTGTCTGTCAAATAAATAAACAAAATTTTTAAAAAAATTATAAAATTTCTACAAGCCACATATATAGTCCCTCATAAGAAGTGCTTAGGTGAGATGTGTTTTATAATTCAGATTTTTAGAAGTCTTATAAAGGCAATATGAAACATTATACAATACCCCCATCAGGACCGTGATAGAAAACCTGCAATAGATATTGATATTTTTGTAATTAAACTTGTGACTTATCATGCCAAATTTATTAAAGGCTAAAAATAGCCTTGTTAGTTTTGATTAACTTTTGCTGCCAAACAAATTAATGCCAAATATTCAAAATAATGTTTTCAAAGGCTTTTCAATTTCGGAATTGTGAATTAAGGATTGCAGACCCATATTTTGAAGAAAGAATGGTTTAATTTTGGGTGTCTCCAGACATAGCAGGACCAGAGTTTAAGGCTGTTGAAGGAATAAGAAAAATTTTGGCTTGGTAAAAAAAGAGAACTTGAGGGGCGCCTGGGTGGCTCAGTGGGTTGGGCCTCTGCCTTCGGCTCGGGTCATGATCCCAGGGTTCTGGGATCGAGCCCCGCATCAGGCTCTCTGCTCAGTGGGGAGCCTGCGTCCCCCTCTCTCTCTGCCTGGTCTCTGCCTAGTTGTGATCTCTTCTTTCTGTCAAATAAATACATAAAATCTTTTTTTTTTTTTTTAAAGATTTTATTTATTTATTTGAGAGAGACAGTGAGAGAGAGCATGAGAGGGGAGAAGGTCAGAGAGCGAAGCAGACTCCCCATGGAGCTGGGAGCCTGATGTGGGACTCAATCCCGGGACTCCAGGATCACGCCCTGAGCCGAAGGCAGTCGTCCAACCAACTGAGCCACCCAGGCGTCCCAAAATACATAAAATCTTAAAAAAAAAAAAAAAAGAGAGAGAGAGAACTTCTGAACCGTGAAGGTCACCATAAAATGGAATACCAGACCTTACAAAAGCCATAAATTCCCAGTCCCTATGGTCAAACAGAGATGCGTTATGCAGTTTCTGTTTACTCTGTAGAAGCTGATGTATTTACTGTGATGGAAAC